>NC_035173.2:12978346-13351595 GCF_001659605.2 Manihot esculenta
AGACATCCGCAGAAGGCAAGTAGAGTTTCAGGAGGGGGATCTGGTATTGCTTAAGGTGTCTCCAATGAAGGAGTGGTTCGTCGCTTCGGGAAGAAAGTAAACTAGCCCACGATACATCAGACCCTTTGAAATCTTGCAGAAGATTGGGAATGTGTCGTACAAGCTAGATTTGCCTGCTTCTATGGCAAGAATCCATCCGGTTTTCCATGTTTTAATGTTGAGGAAATTTGTGTCAGATCCGGGCAAGGTTCTTAGTGAGCCTGATGTGGAGATCCAAGAGGATCTCACCTATGTTGAGCAGCCGGTACGGATCCTAGACACCCAGATCAGAAAGCTAAGGAACAAGGAAATCCCGATGGTGAAAGTCCTTTGGAACCACCACAATCTGGAAGAGTGCACTTGGGAGACACGGGAGTCTATGCTCCGGCAATATCCTCATCTCTTTTAAGGTTAGCCTCTATGTGTTTTATGTGTATGATGTGATGACTCTATGCTTGTGCTAGTTGAGGAACATTCGAGGACGAATGTTCTTAAGGGGGGAGAATGTAATACCCGGCTAGACTCCGGTATCGGAATTCCTACCGTCCGGTAGAATCTCGGATGTCGAAAGCCTCTAGTAGGGTAAAACCATGTTTTTTATAAAATGTTTTAATGTGTTTTATGTTTTAAGTATGAAAGGAAATGAGTTTTTGCATTAAAATAGCTTTGGAGGAAAACTCAGGTTCGGCCGCCGAACCTCAAGTTCGGCCGCCGAACATGCATGCGTTGCGGGTGTGCTTTAGGCCCCCGAAAGCATAAGTGAGGAAAGTCCAGGTTCAGCCGCCGAACCTCAAGTTCGGCCGCCGAACATGGCATGCATGCGGAGGCACATTCGGCCCCCGAACGTGGTCTGGCCAGCCATTATAAAAGGGTCCCTTAGCCGAAAACGGGCGAGCTTTTTCCCCATTTTCGGCCAAGGTGAGTCTCCACCGCCCCTCACCCATCTTTGGCGTCTTTCCTCTAGATCTTTCAAGGTTTTCATTTGTTTTAACTTTATTTTGAAGATTTGAGCATTTGAGCAAAGTTTTGGAGCTTGGAGGTTCAAGAACTCAAGCTCTCCCAACTTCGAGTTTAGGTCGTCTCTCTCTCGATCTTCAAGAGGTAAGAGCCGATCTTAAGCTCATTGCATGATTAAAGTAAGTTTTAAGTAGATCTATGGGGTAGAATGCATGTTTAGGTTATGGTTATGTTTATGGGTATAAATGTATGTTCATGATCAATGTGGATGCTTGATGTGTTGTAGATGGGGTTTATGATGGTTTGAGGCCCCTAGGAACATGTATGCTTGTGTTTGTGTGTTGTAGAATAGGTTTGATGCATGTTGGAAAGGTTTGGAGGCGAAATGTGCATAGGGAGCCAAGTTTCTGCCCTTTGGCAGAAACCAGGTTCGACAGCCGAAGGACTTTCGGCCGCCGAACATGGCTGGGGAGGCAGCCTTTCGGCTGCCGAAGCTTGCCCCCGAAAGGAGACTTTTGTCTCTGTCTGGGAGTTTCGGCCGCCGAAGGTGCCGCCGAACCTGCCTGACTTTCGGCTCTGGAGGGACTTTCGGCCGCCGAACCTGCCGCCGAAAGTGCCCTGTCCAGGCCTCCTTTGCATGTTTTTCTATGGTTATTTCAGGATGTTTTAAGGGGTTTTTGGGGAGTAGTTTATAGATATGTTCTAGTATGTTTGGTCCCTCATTTGAGTCCACCTGTGTAGGTTCGGACCCGAGGAACCGAGGACCCCAGCAGTGAGTTCAGCTGCTTCGGTGTTGTCAGAGTCAGCCAGAGGTGAGTGGAACTAAACTTAACCTTTTAAATTGAGAAATTAAATGTTTTATCACGTTTCATGCATCATGATTATGCAATAGGGTGTTTGCATTAGTTTTCACGAATATGCCGCATTGCATCGATTGTTGTTGATGTGGGTGAATGTTGGATGACCCAATTAGTCCATGACAGGAAGACCAGGACCCCATTCTACGGCCTGGCACAGAGTAAGGAAAGACCAGGACCCCATTCTACGGCCTGGCACGGTTATGGGACTTGAAGACCAGGAGCCCAGAGGAGGCCCTGGGACAATGGTAAGTAATGTATGTTATGACAGGAAGACCAGAACTCCATGCTACGGCCTGGCACAGAGTTAGCTTGGACTAATTGGTGACAAGTTCACCCAACCCTTATGTGAATTGTCTGTGTTATGATGCATTTCATTGGAGCATAGTATTAATATGTTTTATAGTTCTACTCACTGGGCTTTTAGCTCACCCCTCTCCCTTTTACCCCCAGGCTTGGAGGTACAGGATAGAAGAGGAGGTCGGTTAGAGTAAAGCTTGTGTATGTAATAGATAGAATGTGGACATGACAAATCGTAGAACGATGTAATGTAAAAGTACAGTATAGTTATGTAATGATGTTTATGGATATTAGAGGCGTGCTTGACCATAGAATATTGTTATCCCTTCTAATGCATGATCTTGGATATTTTATGTCATTTATGCAACCAACTCAACATATGTTATGTCACCTTTTTGGGGGCACTGATGAGATCCCACAGAGGGATCAATGTTTATGATTTATGTTATTTGCAGTGCATGCACAGGTTGAGTATGGTTGATGTATATGGAAAGAAAAGTTTTAATTTTTATGTATGTTGTTGATCATGTATGGGATTATACAGGTTTACAGGTTAAGATATCAGGCTTGCTACGGGTCCCGGTGGCCTTAAGCCGATCTGGATCCTAGCGCCGGTAGCGGTCCGATTTTCGGGTCGTTACAGTTTTGGTGGTCATGTCCATCCGTTATGTGAATTGTATGTGCTGTGACGCATTTCATAAGAGCATGTAATTAATGAACTGTTTTCCCTGTTTCTACTCACTAGGCTTTTTAGCTCACCCCTCTCCCCTAACCCCAGTGTTACATGTATGAGGTCGTTCGGGAAGTCTCAAGAGTTAAGGTTGTGCTTATGTAATAGATTAGTGTTAGTGTGGACATGTAATGTAAACTGAGATAATGTATTGTAAGATAATGAATTGTAATGTAAGTAAAGTAGAGTTATGTTTATGGATTAGTACTGTACTTGGCCCTAAGACTTGGTTAGTCCCTGTTTAGTACATGATGTATGTTATGGTTTATTGTTGAGTTGTGTTGGAACTAAACTTGTGGCATGTGTTATTTACCACGCTAGAGTTTCATAAGGACCCTAGTGGAGGTCTTATGTTTGTGGTTTGATGCATGCACAGGTTAGGTTCTAGTTCTTTGGATGTGATCCCAGCTTGATGTATGTTATGTTGACCCAGCTAGAGTTTTGATGAGGGCTCTAGTAGGGGGTTCTTTATGTTTTCAGTTATGTTGCATACAGGTCAAGCTCGGTATATACATCAGATGTTTAAGTTTTTATGTTAAAGTTTTGATCATGTATGGGATTTGACCAGGTGATAAGATGTATGTTTGGCTTGCTACGGGTCCCGGCGGCCTTAAGCCGATCTGAATCCTAGCGCCGGTAGCGGTTCGGGCCGTTACAGAGGGGTATCAGTTTTCGGGTCGCTACAGATTGATATCAGAGCTTTGGGCCTCATCAGTACGGTGTGTTGAGCAAAGATGCTCAAGGATTAGAGATATCCCACATCGGAAAGAGGTTGGTTTAGAGGTCATAGAAGGGCAAGCACAATAGGCAAAATCATGTCCACTAGGATAGGATGTAGAGTCCTATCTTGTATGATGATGATGTGGAATGCCATGATTTTATGCATGTGCATTAATGTTATGTATGATATGCTATGTATGTTGCAGGTTCATGTGTTTTCATATAAACCGTATGATGCTAATGATTGTTTGTTTGATTGTATGCTTGTGTGTTGTTCTTCGGAGGAGCCAGAATGCGAGGTGCTCGTCGATCTGTGGAATCGACTGGAGTTCCATCTAAAAGGAAAGGTTTGGACACCTTTCCCCCTGCTCTGCCAAGAGCGCAGTCGTGGGGAGTCAGCAGATGGGGAACATCAAGGGTCCCTGGAAGGTCTTTTGATGTAAGCAGAGAAGGAATGGCTCCAAGAAGGATGTCAGCTAGTATGAGGGAAGTAGAGGTGGATGTGCAGAGAAGAGATGTCAGTTTGGGAATCAGAGTGCCAAAAGAAGGTATGGGAGTTTTTCTAGAGGATGCTCAGACTCAGGATTCCAGAATTTCAAGTTCAGGAGGGATTGATCCCTCCACTATGAGTACAGCCTCCACGAAAAGTAAGAAGTGGGGCAGAACCCTGAGGGGGAAGAGGAAGAAGTTCTGGAAGAATTTGAAGTCTAGTCTGGGATTAGGTGATGGTTCAAGCTCTGGCTCAGGCAGTTCAAAATGCTTGAGGTGCGGTAGGCCGCATAAGGGAGTCTATCTGGTGGGGACAACGGCATGTTTCAGATGCAGGCAGGAGGGTCACATAGCACGTGAGTGTCCTACTGCGCCCTGGGTGGCTCATCCCCAGCGAACAGCTTCAGGTAGAGCGGCTCAGCCAGCAGCTCCAGCCATGTTTTAGGTTAGTGGTTGAGGCAGAGGGAGAGGGTCAGTCCCTCAATCCTCAGGTTCCCGTGGAGAAGGTCCGTCAGCTGCAGCTCGGATCTTCACCCAAGCTCAGCAAGAGGCAGACACATCGAACATGGTGGTGTCAGGTATGCTCACTTTTGAATGTTCTGATGTGTATGTTTTTGTGAACTCTGGTGGTTCTCTTTCTTTAGTTGCTCTAGGAGCCGTCGAGAGGTTGAGTTAATAGCTTCTGGGCTAGAGTGTTCTCTTTGGCTCAGTGGACCCGAGTGTGATCCATCTGTGGCAGAGTCAGTCTGCCGGTTCAGTTCTGTGTCAGTTGAGGGTAGATGCCTTCCACCCGACTTTGAGGTCCTAGACTTGACTGTCTGGATGTCAATCGAGGGATGGATTGGTTTCTGCTCGTGGTGCTATCTTGGTCTGGAGAGACAAGGTAGTCAAGTTCAAAGGACAGGATGGGTCAGAGGTAGTCTTCTGAGGGAACACAGTAGGGATGCCTAGAGGTTTGATGTCAGCCTGTCAGGTTCGTAGGGTGCGTAGGAGAAGGTGTCAGAGGGTTCGAGCTCTTGTTTGAGAGTTTAGTAGTCGGGTCGGGGAACCAGCCTCAGTGCCAGTTGTTAGAGAGAGGTAGTAGTCAGAGTAGGGGCGAGACTTGGTAGACAGGGATTTTATCCGACCTAGTACCTCACCCTGGATTGTTCCAGTGTGGTGGTGGGAAAAGAAGGATGAATCCTTGAGACTTTGTAACAACTGTAAGTAGTTGACCAAGGTCACTACCAAGGGCAGGTATTCCCATGCAGGATGGATGATCTATTGGGACAGCTAGTAGGAGCTGTTTGTTTTTCAAAATAGATCTGAAATCCGGGTGCTACCTGTGAGAGTTAGAGTTAATTTTGGGTTAGCAGTGAGAAGAAGCCAGTTAGTAAAGATGAATAGAAAAGAGTAAGGATCAGAGAAGCGCAGCGGAAGCCAGTGGAGTTCAGGAGAAGGTTGGGTATTGCTAAGGTGTTTCTTTTGGGAAAAGGTGTGCCTGGGAGACCCGGGAGTTCTTACTCCAGCAGTACCCGTGTGTCTCTCTTTTAGGAGAGAGGTTTTTAAGTTTTGCTTGCTTGTTTGCTTGCTTATTTATGTATGATTGATGTTATGTTTTGAGATTGCCTGTTTGTTTGTGGAACATTCGGGGACGAATGTTCTTAAAGGGGGGAAGAATGTAATACCCGGCTAGATTCCGGCATCGGAATCCCTACCTTCCGGCGGAATCTCCGTTGGAATCAGGAATTCTGAAGATGCCAGAGGCTTCTAGAGGGGTAAAATGTGTTTTCTAAAATGTTTTTACTGATTTCATGGTTTTAAATGGAAAAGAATTGAGTTTTGAAAAGAAAAGACCAAGGAGGCATTTGCCAGGTTCGGCCGCCGAAAGTGAAGTTCGACTGCCGAACGTGGGAAGGTTTCGGGAGCGCTTTTGGCCTCCGAAAGCTTTTTTTGAACGAACCAAGGTTCGGCCGCCGAACATGCATGAGTTTAGGGGGCACGTTAGGCTGCCGAAGGTCTTTGGCCAGGCCACCTATAAAGAGCCCTCAGATCGGAAATGGGCGAGTTTTCTCCCCATTCTCGAGCTCAGGTGAGTTTATGCCTTCCTTTGGTCGTTTTCGTGCTTTCTCTACCCATCCCTCAAGTTTTCATGAGTTTTACCCTTGTGTTTGAAGATTTGAAGCTTAAGTAGGAGTTTTGGGAGCTTGGAGATTGTTGGAGCTTGAATCCTCCACACCTCCGAGTTAGGGATCGCACCACCCCTCGATCTTCAAGAGGTAAGTGTAGATCCTTGCTTTCCTTGTGTTTTAATGAAGTTTTAAGTAAGTTTAATGGAGTTTTAATGGTTGAGTATGGGTAGATATGCATGTTTAGGTTTATGTGGGTTTTATGCCCAATGTATGTTATGTGATATTTGGGTTGAGGAATTTATGCTCCTTTTTGCATGTGGGAGAGTTTATACATGATTGGGAGAGAGCTAGTGAGGTTTTGAGTAGTTTTGATGGTTTTGGCTTATGTGGGTCATAAGCTCTTTATGTATGCTTTATGTGATGTTCTTTGTTGGAGTTTAAGCTTGTTTAAGCTCCTTTGTGCATGATTAAGGGTTTATGCATGTTTTTAGAGGTTGGGTGCTTGTTTTGGGGTGTTTGGAAGGTTTGGGAGGCTTGTATGCATAAGAGGCTGAGTTCTGGATGAACGTAGTTTCGGCCGCCGAACGTAGTTTCGGCCGCCGAACCTGCCTATGGATGCATGGATTGGCCGCCTAACCTTTCCCCCGAAAGTTGTGTTCCGGATCTGGAGCAGACTTTCGGCAGCCGAAGGTGATGTTCGGCCGCCGAAGGTGCCTGACTTTTGGATCTGGAGTGAGGCTTCGACCGCTGAACCTGCCGCCGAACCTGCATGGCTTTCGGCTCTGGAAGGGACCTTCGGCCGCTGAAAGTGCCGCCGAAAGTGCCCTGTCCAGCCCTTTCATGGTTATTTTCTATGCATGTTTTGAGGTTATTTGTGGGGGGTTTTTGGGGAGTTGTTTATGAGTTGTTTAGAGTGTGTTTGGCACCTCATTCGAGTCCACCTGTGTAGGATCGGACCCGAGGGACCGAGGAGGCCATCAGTGTTAGCAGTTGCAGAGTCAGTTCAGCGTCTACCAGAGGTGAGTAGAACTAAACTTAATCTTTATTTTACGAAGTCAAATGCCTAAAGCATGTTCATGCATCATGTTTATATGTAATAGGTTGATTGCACTAGTCACACGAATATGACGCATTGCATTATTTACTGTTGATGTGGATGGACCAAGGCGACCCCAATAGCACTAGATATGTTATGTTAATGAAGTCTTGAGGAGCCCGATGAGCCGGGCATAATGAAGTCCTGAGGAGTCCGAAGGGCCGGGCATAATGAAGTCCTGAGGAGCCCGAAGGGCCGGGCACCATGTTATGTTACAGTCAAAGGGAGTTTTGGTGGTCATGTCCATCCATTATGTGAATTGTTTGTGCTGTGACGCATTTCATAAGAGCATGTAATTAATGAACTATTTTCCCTGTTTCTACTCACTTGGTTTTTTAGCTCACCCCTCTCCCCTAACCCCAGTGTTGCAGGTATGAGGTCGTTCGGGAAGTCTCAAGAGTTAAGGTTGTGCTTATGTAATAGATTAGTGTTAGTGTGGACATGTAATGTAAACTGAGATAATGTATTGTAAGATAATGAATTGTAATGTAAGTAAAGTAGAGTTATATTTATGGATTAGTACTGTGCTTGGCCCTAAGACTTGGTTAGTCCCTGTTTAGTACATGATGTATGTTATGGTTTATTGTTGAGTTGTATTGGAACTAAACTTGTGGCATGTGTTGTTTACCACGCTAGAGTTTGATGAGGACCCTAGTGGAGGTCTTATGTTTGTGGTTTGATGCATGCACAGGTTAGGTTCTAGTTCTTTGGATGCGATCCCAGCTTGATGTATGTTATGTTTGTAATACCCGGCTAGACTCCGGTATTGGAATTCCTACCGTCCGGTGGAATCTCGGATGTCGGAGACCTCTAGAAGGGGTAAAACCATGTTTTCATGAAATGTTTTAATGTTTTTGATGATTTTAAGTAAAGAGGAAATGAGTTTTTAAATAAAAACAACCTTAGAGGAAAGTTCAGGTTCGGCCGCCGAAACTCAAAGTTCGGCCTCCGAACATGCATGCTTTTCGGGTGAGCCTTAGGCCCCCGAAGGCATAAGTGAGGAGAGCCCAGGTTCGGCCGCCGAACCTCAAGTTCGGCCGCCGAACATGGCATGCATGCGGAGGCACGTTCGGCCCCCGAACGTGGCCTGGCCAGCCACTATAAAAGGGTCCCTTAGCCGAAAACGGGCGAGCTTTTCCCCATTTTCGGCCAAGGTGAGCTCTCCGCCGTCCCTCACCAATCTTTGATGTTTTTCCTCTAGATCTTTCAAGATTTTCATCTGTTTTAACTTTGTTTTGAAGATTTGAGCTTTTGAGCAAAGTTTTGGAGCTTAGAGGTTCAAGAACCCACTCTCTCCCACCTCCGAGTTTTAGGTCGTCTCTCTCTCTATCTTCAAGAGGTAAGAGCCGATCTTAAGCTTATTGTATGTTTTAAGTAAGTTTTAAGTAGATCTATGAGGGTAGAATACATGTTTAGGTTATGGTTATGTTTATGGGTATAAATGTATGTTCATGAACAATGTGGCTTGTAAATGTATGTTTGATGTGTTGTAGTTGGGGTTTAAGGTAGCTTGAGACCCCTAGGAGCTTGTATGCATGTTTTGGTTGAGCTAAATGCATGTTGGTTTGAGTTTGAGGCATTTGTGCATGTTCGAACCAAGTTTCTGCCCTTCGGGAGAAACCAGGTTCGGCAGCCGAAAGGACTTTCGGCCGCCGAACCCTCTTGTGGAAGCAGCCTTCGGCTGCCGAAGCTTGCCCCCGAAAGGAGACTTTCGTCTCTGTCTGGGAGTTTCGGCCGCCGAAGGTGCCGCCGAACATGCATGAGTTTCGCCTCTGTCTGGGAGTTTCGGCCGCCGAAGGTGCCGCCGAACCTGCCTGACTTTCGGCTCTAGAGGGACTTTCGGCCGCCGAACCTGCCGCCGAAAGTGCCCTGACCAGCCTTCTTTTGCATGTTTTGCATGATTGTTTCATGATGTTTTAGGGGGTTTTTGGGGAGTAGTCTAGAGTTATGTTCATGTTTGGTTGGTCCCTCATTTGAGTCCACCTGCGTAGGTTCGGACCCGAGGAACCGAGGACCCCAGCAGTGAGCTCAGCTGCTTCTGAGTCAGTAGAGCTTCAGCTAGAGGTGAGTGGAATAAACTTTATGCTTTTAAATAAATAAATCAGTTTTAGCATGATTCACGCATCATGATTGCCATGAGATATTTTAGGTTGTTTGCATTAGAAATCACGAATATGTTGCATTGCATAATATGTTGATGATGTGGATGAATGTTGAATGATCCTTTAGTCCTCGTATGTTATGATATGATGATGATACGGTACGAAAGACCAGTGAGGCCCATTCTATGCCCCTGGCACTATGTAAGAGAAAGACCAGTGAGGCCCATTCTACGCCCCTGGCATTATGGAATGTTATGTCATGCTATGTTATGATTATGTAAGAGAAAGACCAGTGAGACCCATTCTACGCCCCTGGCACAGTTGGAACATGTAGAGGACTATAGGTGACAAATTCATCCTTGATGTGATTAGCTGTGATGTGATGCATTTCATGTTATCATATGTTTCAAATGTTTTATTATTCTGCTCACTGGGCTCTAGTAGCTCACCCCTTTTCCCTAATCCCCCAGGATTGCAGGTACGGGCTAGACAGAGAAGTCAAGAAGAGTAAAAGTCTTGTAATTGTAATAGTTAGAAAGTGGACATGATGAATTGTAAGATGATGTAAAAGTTATGATTAGTTATGTCATGTATATGTTGATTATGAGATTGAGGTTTAGAAGTTGTGCTTGACCCTATGGATATTGTAATCCCTTTTGATACATGATCTTAATGTTTATTGATGACTATGTTTAGCCAACTCAACACATGTTATGCCACCCTTTGGGGGCATTGATGAGATCCCACAGAGGGGTTAAGTTTATGATTATAGCTATGTTCAGTGCATGCACAGGTTGAGTTTGGTGTATGAGAAAATGAATGAAAGAAAATTTTTAATTTTTATATATGTTGTTGATCATGTATGGGATTAAGCAGGTTCATAGGATGTATGTTAGGCTTGCTACGGGTCCCGGCGGCCTTAAGTCGACCCGGATCCTAGCGCCGGTAGCGGTCCGATTTTCGGGTCGTTACAGAATGGTATCAGAGCCCTAGGTTCATATGGTCGGACCTAGAGTGTCGGGCTCATAGAGGTTATAGAAGGTCAAGCACAATAGGAAGATCATGTCCACTAGGATAGGATGTAGAGTCCTGTCTTGCATGATGATGTGAAATGCCATGATGATATGCATGTGCATTAATGATATGATATGTATGTAATGCGGGTTCATGTGTGCCCACATGAACCATATGATGCTAATGTTTATGTGATGTGTACTGTTTTTCAGAAAACAGGATGAGAGGAACTCGTCGATCAGCAAGATTGACTGGAGTACCACCTGAGGATAAGGGCACGAGCGCCCGTCCTCTAGCATTGCCTAGGGCAATGTCTAGAAGGTCTAACAGAGAAAGAGCAGTAAGAGACCCTAGAAGGTCTTTGGATCTGGGTAGAAGCAGATCAGTCAGAGGAACAGTTCAGGGAGGAGCGTCAGAGGACATGGGGGATGATATGGATGTAGAGCAGAGAAGGGATGGCAGTTTGGGAGTTAGCATGTCAGAAGAGGGAATGGGAGAATCCCAAGGAGGCACTTAGGCCTCGAGATTTGTTCAGCCACCTTACTACCCACCCTTCTCACAAGATCCCGGGTATTCGATAGGAGGTACATCGGATTACCCTAGCTTCACCCCTTATCCCACACAGATGCCATACCCACCCTACTACCCACCATATTCACAATACCCAATGTATCCACTCCCACCTTACTATCCAAATCCAGCAAACCCTACCTCAGAAAATGTTGCACCACCTCCTCCCCCAGCAGAACCAGCAGCCCCAGCTACTCAACCTCCTAGACCTAGCTCAGCCAGTGGGAGCAAGGTCAAGATGACAGACTACATGAAGTTGGGTGCTCCCCAGTATGAAAAAGGGGATGACCCATTTGTGTATCTTGAAAGGGTTAAGGTGATCACAGATGAGATTGGGGCTGATGATAGTAGAGCCATACAGATGGCTGGGTTCACACTCAAGTGCAAGAAGGCACGAGAGTGGTTCAAGAATTATGTGAACCCGAGAGTGGACAGCATGTCTTGGGAAGAGTTCGCAAACGAGTTTGCAAGATGGGCTTTCCCAGATAGTTCAAGGGAGCTGAAGATGATAGAGTTTGAGCAGTTGAGGCAGACTGATGAGATGAGTGTAGAGGAGTTCACAGACAGATTCTTGGAGCTGTTGCCTTTTGCAGGGCAAAATCTTGACTCGGATCAGAAAAGGTCAAGGAGGTATATCATGAAACTCCACTCCAGATATTCCTCCTTGATCCAGTCAGCAGATAGGGAGAGCTTCCATGCCATAGTGGATATGGCCCGGAAAATAGAGGCCAGTGCCATCGTTCAGGGGACAGTTAAGCAATCCGTGGCATAGCCTTTTGGTTCTAAGACCCCAGGCTCTTCTTCTTTTAGTGCAGCAGCTTCAAGCAGCAAGAGGTGGAGCAGTACCACCAAGAAGTCGAGGAAGAATAAGTTTTGGAACAAGGTTAAGTCCAATCTGGGACTGGGGAGTGGCGCGAGTTCTGGTGCGGATAATGCAGTATGCAAGAAGTGTGGGAGACCGCACAAGGGAGTATGTCTGGTTGGGACGACAGCCTGCTTCAGATGTGGGCAGGAGGGACACATGGCTCTGGAGTGTCCTAGGGCAGCTTTTGGAGCACAGTCTCAGCAGACGGCTTCTGGTAGTGTAGCGCAGCCAGCAGCTCCAGCCACGACTCAGGCCAGTGGCAGAGGCAGAGGGAGAGGGTCAGCCTCTTCTTTAGCGGGTTTCAGAGGTGAAGGTCCGTCCGCTCCAGCACGGATCTTCACCATGACTCAACAGGAGGCAGATGCATCTAACACCGTGGTGGCAGGTAATTTAGTCATTGGTTGTTCAGATGTGTATGCCTTGATGGACCCTAGTGCATCTCATTCTTTTATAGCTCCGAGAGCCGTTCAGAGGTTGGGGTTGATGATCTCTGAGTTAGAGTGTCCTCTCTGGGTCAGTGGGCCCAAGTGTGACCCATCAGCGGTAGAGTCAGTCTGCTAGTGTAGTCCTGTGTTTGTTGAGGGAAGATGCTTGTCCGCCGACCT
The DNA here is from genome assembly GCF_001659605.2 of Manihot esculenta. Taxonomy (NCBI): domain Eukaryota; kingdom Viridiplantae; phylum Streptophyta; class Magnoliopsida; order Malpighiales; family Euphorbiaceae; genus Manihot; species Manihot esculenta. Next base: position 12,990,802 of record NC_035173.2, read on the forward strand.
GGTGGTTCTAGATTTGACAGATTTTGACGTCATTCTAGGGATGGACTGGTTATCTACCCATGGTGCTACCTTGGACTGCAGGGACAAGGTAGTCAGGTTCAGAGGTCAGGATGGGTCAGAGGTTGTCTTCAGGGGAGACAGGAGGGGTACACCTAGAGGTCTGATATCAGCTCTTCAGGCTCGTAGGTTGCTTAGGAAGGGATGTCAGGGGTATTTGGCTCATGTGAGAGAGCTTAGAAGTCAGGTTAGAGAACCCGCCTCGGTGCCAGTGGTTAGAGAGTTTCTAGACGTCTTCCCAGACGAGCTGCCAGGTTTACCACCTGCTAGGGAGATAGAGTTCGAGATAGAACTGATGCCTGGAACCCGACCGATCTCTATCCCTCCCTAAAGGATGGCTCCAGCTGAGTTGAAGGAATTGAAAGAACAGTTGCAAGAGCTGGTAGAAAAGGGCTTCATCCGACCGAGCACTTCACCTTGGGGTGCACCAGTCTTGTTTGTGAGAAAGAAGGATGGATCCCTTAGACTTTGTATCGACTACAGGCAGTTGAACAAAGTCACTACCAAGAATAAGTACCCATTGCCAAGGATCGACAATCTATTTGACCAGCTAGCTGGAGCAGGTTGTTTCTCCAAAATAGATCTGAGATCGGGGTACCATCAGTTGAGGATCAGAGAAGATGATGTGCCAAAGACAGCTTTCAGTACCAGATATGGGCATTTTGAGTTCCTTGTAATGCCGTTCGGGTTAACCAACGCCCCTGCAGCATTCATGGATCTCATGAACAGAGTGTTTAGTCAATGTAACGACCCGAAAATCGGACCGCTACCGGCGCTAGGATCCAGATCGGCTTAAGGCCGCCGGGACCCGTAGCAAGCCTGACATATAACCTGTAAACCTGTATAATCCCATACATGATCAACAATCATACATAAAAATTAAAACTTTTCTTTCATTTCTCATACACCAAACTCAACCTGTGCATGCACTAAAACATGATCATAACTTGGCCCCTCTGTGGGATCTCATCAATGCCCCAATGGGCGATATACATGTGTTGAGTTGGCTAATATCTGTATCATCAAATATCTAAGATCATGCATCAACAAGGGATTACAATACTCATAGGGTCAAGCACATCTATAACCTCAATATACCTCATTACATAACATACTGAATCTCTTACATTACATTAGTACAATTGTCATGTCCACAATCTAACTATTACATCAACATACTTCAAAACTCTGGCTAACCTCCTAGTCTACCCTGTACCTGCACATCTGGGGTTAGGGGAGAGGGGTGAGCTACAAAGCCCAGTGAGCAGAATAGAGAAATCATATATTAAAATTTCATGCTTTCATGAAATGCAACACATCACAACAAATCACATCTCGGATGGTATTGTCACCTATAGTCCTCTACATAGTCCAACTGTGCCGGGACGTAGAATGGGTACAACTGGTCTTTCTCTTAATATAACATATCATACAGTCCAACTGTGCCAGGGACGTAGAATGGGTACAACCTGGACTTCCTCTTACATCGTGCCAGGGACGTAGAATGGGTACAACCTGGACTTCCATACCATATCATGCCATAACATCGTCATATCATATGAGGACTAAAGGATCATCCAATAACCAATCCACATCATCATCATAAATGCAATGCAACATATTCGTGAATACTAATGCAACAACCTACTATATCTCATGGCATTCATGATGCATGGATCATGCTCAAAATTCATATTTCATTTATTTTAAAACTTAAGGTTTATTCCACTCACCTCTGATTAACTCTGACAAACTCTGTAGCAGCTGGCTCACTGCTGGGGTCCTCGGTTCCTCGGGTCCGAACCTACACAGGTGGACTCCAATGAAGGACCAAACATACATGAACATAACTCTAAAACATCCCCCAAAAACTCCCTAAAACATCATGAAAACATCACATAAAACATGCAAGAAATGGCTGAACAGGGCACTTTCGGCGGCAGGTTCGGCGGCCGAAAGTCCCTCCAGAGCCGAAATTCAGGCAGGTTCGGCGGCACCTTCGGCGGCCGAAACTCCCAGACAGAGACGAAAGTCTCCTTTCAGGGGCAACTTCGGCAGCCGAAAGGCCTGCCTCCCCAGCCATGTTCGGCGGCCGAAAGTGCCTTCGGCTGCCGAACCTGGTTTCTGCCAAAGGGCAGAAACTTGGCTCCTTTATGCACATTTGCCTCCCAACTCTCAAATCATGCATAAACTTGTTCTAAAACATGCATACATATCATACATCACACCTAGGGGTCTCAAACTATCAAATACCCCAACTACAACACTTCAAACACACAAAAATCAACATACATTGTTCATCAAAACATCAAAACCCATAAACTCATCAACAAGCCTAAACATGCATCTCTACCCATAAAACAACTAAATGCTTGTTTACAACACATAACAAGGGTGGATCCGAGCTTACCTCTTGAAGAAATGAGAGGAAAGGCGATCCTAGCTTGGAGATGGAGAGATTGAGCTCTTTGAACCTCCAAGTACCCAAAACTTGCTCTTTACTCACAGATCTTCAAAACAGAAGTTAAAACCCGTGAAAATCATGGAAGATCTAAGGAAAACACTCAAGATCGAGGGAGGGGTGGCGAAGGCTCACCTTGGCCGACAACGGGGGAGAAAAAGCTCGCCCGTGCGGACCTAAGGGACCCTTTTATAGTGGCTGGCCAGGCCACGTTCGGGGGCCGAATGTGCCTCCGCATGCATGCCATGTTCGGCGGCCGAACCTGAACTTCCCTCACTCATGCTTTCGGGGGCCTAACGTGCCTCCAAAACGCATGCATGTTCGGCGGCCGAACTTGACTTTCGGAGCCCGAACCTGGGTTTTCCTCCAAAGACTCTTCATGCAAAAACTCATTTAATTTTCATACTTAAAACCATGAAATACCTTAAAACATTTTATGAAAACATGTTTCTACCCTACTAGAGGCTTCCGACATCCGAGATTCCACCGGACGGTAGGAATTCCGATACCGGAGTCTAGCCGGGTATTACAGTCAATACCTGGATCACTTTGTTATTGTCTTCATAGATGATATCTTAGTGTATTCCAGGAATGCAGAGGAGCATGCCCATCATCTGAGGTTGGTTCTGCAGACCTTGAGGGAACATAGCTTGTATGCCAAGTTCTCTAAGTGTGAGTTCTGGCTGAGGAGCATTTCATTCTTGGGACATGTAGTGTCAGAAAATGGAATAGAGGTGGACCCCAAGAAGACAGAAACTGTGGCTCACTGGCCTAGACCCACTTCAGTGATAGAGATCAGAAGTTTCTTGGGTTTGGCAGGTTACTACAGGAGGTTCGTTCAGGACTTCTCGAAAATAGCAGCTCCTCTGACCAGGTTGACCAGGAAGAATCAGAAGTTTGTGTGGGCCGATCAGTGCGAAGAGAGTTTTGAAGAGCTTAAGAAGAGGTTGACTTCAGCACCAGTGTTAGCTCTGCCATCTAGTGATGAGCACTTTACAGTCTTTTGTGATGCGTCCCGTGTGGGACTGGGTTGTGTACTAATGCAGAATGAGAGGGTGATCGGGTCTTAGCGGCCTTAAGCCAACCCGGATCCTAGCGCCGGTAACGGTCCGATTTTCGGGTCGTTACAGAATGGTATCAGAGCCCTAGGTTCATAGGATCGGACCTAGAGTGTCGGGCTCATAGATGTTCTAGAAGGTCAAGCACAATAGGAAGATCATGTCCACTAGGATAGGATGTGGAGTCCTGTCTTGTATGATGATGCGAAATGCCATGATTATATACATTTGCATTGATGCTATGATATGAATGACGTATATGTGATGAGGGTTCATGTGTGCCCACATGAACCATATGATGCTAATGTTTGTATGATGTGTACTGTTTTCAGAAAACAGGATGAGAGGGACTCGTCGATCTGCACGATTGACTGGAGTGCCACCTGAGGATGAGGGCACGAGCGCCCGTCCTCCTACATTGCCTAGGGCAATGTCTTGCAGAGCAACCAGAGAGAGAGTGTCAAGGGACCCTAGAAGGTCTTTTGATGCTAGCAGAAGGGGGACAGATAGAGGAGGAAGTTCTTCAGATGTGAGGGAGGTTTCGGAAGAGGATCAGAGGAGGGATGGGAACTTGGATGTTAGCATGGAGGAAGAAGGGACAGGGGAGTCTCAGGGAGGCGTTCAGGCCTCGAGGTATGGTTTTCCACCCCACTATCCACCCTTCCCACAGGGTTCAGGGTATCCGATGGGAGGCACATCGGATTTCTCCAGCTTTAACCCCTACCCTACCTACATGCCTTATCCACCTTTCTATCCACCTTACACACAGTACCCAGCTTATCCACCCTCACCCTTCTATCCAAACCCGGCAAACCCCACCTCGGGGAATGCTGCACCCCCACCTCCTCCACCTACAGAACCAGCAGCCCCAGTTACTCAACCTCCCAGACCTAGCTCAGCCGGTGGGAGCAAAGTAAAGATGACATATTACCTTAAGCTGGATGCTCCCAAATACAAGTCAGGGGATGACCCCTTTGAGTATCTGAGAGTAGTGAAGACAATAACTGATGAGCTAGGGGCGAATGATAGCAGGGCCATTCAGATGGCAGGGTTCACTTTAAAGTGCAAGAAGGCACGGGAATGGTTCAAGTGTTATGTGGACCCGAGACTAGACGGCATGACATGGGAGGAATTTGCGAATGAGTTCGCTGGATGGGCTTTTCCAGACAGTTCCAGAGAACTGAAGATGATTGAGTTTGAGCAACTGAGGCAGTCAGAGCACATGGGTGTAGAGGAGTTCACGGATAAATTCTTGGAGCTATTGCCTTTTTCAGGGCAAGCTCTAGATACAGATACGAAGAAAGCCAAGAGATATATTATGAAGCTGCATTCTAGGTACTCTTCGTTGATTCAGTCAGCTGAGAGGGAAAGTTTCCACACTGTGGTGGATATGGCTCGAAGGATGGAGGCAAGTGCTATAGTTGAGGGGTCAGTGAAGCAGTCAGTGACCCAGTCTTCAGGGGTTAAGACCCCAGGCAGAGGAGGGCCAGGTCTCTCTTCTCAGAGCTCAAGTAAGAAGAGGTGGGATAACACCACCAAGAAGCCGAAGAAGAATTAGTTTTGGAATAAGTTGAAATCCGGTCTGGGATTTGGCGGTGGCTCGAGTTCAGGCTCAGATGGTACAGAATGCCAGAGATGTGGAAGACCGCACAGGGGAGTGTGTCGAGCTGGGACTAATACATGTTTCAGATGTGGACAGGAGGGACACATGGCTCGGGATTGTCCTAGAGCACCTTTTATGGGCCAGCCCCAGCAGACAGCCTCCGGTAGTGTGGCACAGCCAGCAGCTCCAGCCACAACTCAGGGCAGTGGCAGAGGTAGAGGGAGAGGGGCAGCCTCTTCTTCTGGTTCCCGAGGTGAAGGTCCATCAGCTCCAGCCAGGATCTTCACCATGACTCAGCAGGAGGCTAACACATCCAACACCGTGGTGTCAGGTAATCTCGTCATTGGGTGTTCTGATGTGTATGCTTTAATGGACCCGGGTGCATCTCATTCATTTATTGCTCCGAGAGCCGTTGAGAGGTTGGGTCTGATAGTCTCTGGGTTAGAGTGTCCCCTATGGGTCAGTGGACCCAAGTGTGACCCGTCAGTGGCAGTGTCAGTCTGCCAGTTCAGTCCAGTTTTTGTTGAGGGAAGATGCCTCTCCGCCGACCTTGTGGTTCTAGATTTGACAGACTTTGACGTCATTCTAGGGATGGATTGGCTATCTACCCATGGTGCTACCTTGGACTGCAGGGACAAGGTAGTCAGGTTCAGAGATCAGAACGGGTCAGAGGTCGTCTTCAGAGGAGACAAGAGGGGTACACCTAGAGGTATGATATCAGCTCTTCAGGCTCGTAGGTTGCTTAGGAAGGGATGTCAGGGGTACTTAGCTCATGTGAGAGAGCTTAGTAGTCAGGTCAGGGAGCCAGCCTCGGTGCCAGTTGTCAGAGAGTTTCAGGATGTCTTTCCTGATGAGCTTCCAGGTTTACCACCTGCTAGGGAGATAGAGTTCGAGATAGAGTTGGTGCCTGGAACTAGACCGATCTCTATCCCTCCCTACAGGATGGCCCCAGCCGAGTTGAAGGAGTTGAAAGAGCAATTGCAAGAGCTGGTAGAGAAGGGCTTCATCCGACAGAGTACCTCACCTTGGGGTGCTCCGGTCTTGTTTGTGAGAAAGAAGGATGGATCCCTTAGACTTTGTATCGACTACAGACAGTTGAACAAAGTCACTACCAAAAATAGGTACCCTCTGCCAAGGATCGATGATCTATTCGACCAGCTAGCAGGAGCGGGTTGTTTCTCCAAAATAGATCTAAGATCGGGGTACCATCAGCTAAGGATAAGGGATGAAGATGTGCCGAAGACAGCTTTCAGGACCAGATATGGGCATTTTGAGTTCCTTGTGATGCCGTTTGGGTTAACCAACGCCCCTGCATCATTCATGGACCTCATGAACAGAGTGTTTAGCCAATACCTGGATCACTTTGTTATTGTCTTCATAGATGATATCTTGGTGTATTCCAGGAATGCAGAGGAGCATGCCCATCATCTGCGGTTGGTTCTGCAGACTTTGAGGGAACATGGCTTGTATGCCAAGTTCTCTAAATGTGAGTTCTGGCTGAGGAGCATTTCGTTCTTGGGGCATGTAGTGTCAGAGAATGGGATTGAGGTGGACCCCAAGAAGATAGAAACTGTGGCTAACTGGCCTAGACCCACTTCAGTGACAGAGATTAGAAGTTTCTTGGGTTTGGCAGGTTACTACAGGAGGTTCGTTCAGGACTTCTCAAAGATAGCAGCTCCTCTGACCAGGTTAACCAGGAAGAATCAGAAATTTCTGTGGACCGACCAGTGCGAAGAGAGTTTCGAAGAGCTTAAGAAGAGGTTGACTTCAGCACCAGTTTTAGCTCTGCCATCTAGTGATGAGGACTTTACAGTCTTCTGTGATGCGTCCCGTGTGGGACTGGGTTGTGTACTAATGCAGAATGAGAGGGTGATCGCTTATGCTTCTAGGCAGCTGAAGAAGCATGAGTTGAATTACCCCACACATGACCTGGAGATGGCAGCAGTAATCTTTGCACTCAAGATGTGGAGGCACTACCTCTATGGGGTTAAATGTGAAATCTTTACAGATCATAAGAGCCTGCAGTACATCCTGAGTCAAAGAGATTTGAACTTGAGACAGAGAAGATGGGTGGAGCTGCTGAGTGACTATGATTGCAAGATTCAGTATCATCCGGGTAAGGCGAATGTCGTGGCAGACGCCTTAAGCCGGAAATCACTCGGTAGCTTATCCCACATATCGGCAGAGAGGAGGCCAGTGGTGAAGGAGCTCTACAAGCTCATTGAGGAAGGTCTACAGATGGAGTTATCTGGTACAGGTGCCTTGGTGGCCCAGATGAGAGTGGCACCCGTGTTTCTGGAGCAGGTGGCTCAGAAACAGCATGAGGACCCGGAGTTAGTAAAGATTGCCAGGACTGTTCAGTCAGGCAATGATAGTGAGTTCAGATTCGACAGCAAGGGGATCCTCCGCTATGGGAGCAGACTATGTGTACCAGATGACATTGGGCTAAAAGGAGACATTATGAGAGAGGCTCATAATGCAAGATACAGCATTCACCCCGGAGCCACCAAGATGTATCAAGATCTAAGGAAGGTTTATTGGTGGCCAGCTATGAAGAAAGAAGTGGCACAGTTTGTGTCAGCCTGCGAAGTGTGTCAGAGGGTGAAGCTGGAACATCAGAAGCCGGCTGGAATGCTTAACCCGCTACCTATTCCAGAATGGAAATGGGAAAATATAGCTATGGACTTCGTAGTGGGGTTACCGGCGACGTCCAACAGATTGGACTCCATATGGGTGATTGTGGACAGACTCACCAAATCTGCTCACTTCATTCCTGTCAGGAGTGGCTATTCTGTGGACAAGTTGGCGCAGGTGTATGTTGATGAGATCGTCAGGCTGCATGGGGTTCCTGTTTCTATAGTGTCAGATAGAGGGCCCCAGTTCACCTCCAGATTTTGGCGGAGTCTGCAGAACGCCATGGGTACTAGGTTGGATTTCAGTACTGCCTTCCACCCACAGACTGACGGACAATCAGAAAGGACCATCCAGACCATAGAGGATATGCTCAGAATGTGTGTGCTGGACTTTGGCGGTTCTTGGAGGCAGCACCTACCTTTGGTGGAGTTTGCCTACAATAACAGCCATCATGCTAGCATCAGGATGGCTCCATATGAAGCTTTATATGGAAGGAAGTGCAGATCACCTGTTTGCTGGGAAGAGGTTGGAGAAAAGGCCTTAGCAGGGCCTGAGCTAGTAGAGATCACCAGCAGGGTAGTACCCATAATCAGAGAAAGGATCAAGACTGCTGCAAGCAGACAGAAGAGTTATGCAGACATCCGCAGACGGCAGTTAGAGTTTCAGGAGGGGGATCTGGTATTGCTCAAGGTGTCTCCTATGAAAGGAGTGGTTCGCTTCGGGAAGATAGGTAAACTAGCCCCACGATACATCGGACCCTTTGAAATCTTGCAAAAGATTGGGAATGTGTCGTACAAGCTGGATTTACCTGCTTCAATGGAAAGAATCCATCCGGTTTTCCATGTTTCGATGTTGAGGAAGTTTGTGTCAGATCCGAGCAAGGTTCTTAGTGAGCCTGATGTGGAGGTCCAAGAGGATCTCACTTATGTTGAACAGCCAGTACGGATCATAGACACCCAGATCAGGAAGTTAAGGAACAAGGAAATCCCGATGGTGAAAGTCCTGTGGAACCACCACAATTTGGAGGAATGCACTTGGGAGACACGGGAGTCTATGCTCCAGCAGTACCCTCATCTCTTTTAAGGTTAGATCTCTATGTGTTTATGTGTTAGGTATGTATGTTATGTTTTATGCCATGCTATGTGCTAGTTGAGGTACATTCGGGGACGAATGTTCTTAAGGGGGGGAGAATGTAATACCCGGCTAGACTCCGGTATCGGAATTCCTACCGTCCGGTGGAATCTCGGATGTCGGAAGCCTCTAGTAGGGTAGAATCATGTTTTCATAAAATGTTTTAAGGTATTTCATGGTTTTAAGTAAAATGGAAATGAGTTTTTGCATGAAAACAACCTTGAAGGAAAACTCAGGTTCGGCCGCCGAACCTCAAGTTCGGCCGCCGAACATGCATGCCTTCGGGAGCGCCTTTAGGCCCCCGAAAGCATAAGTAAGGAAAGTCCAGGTTTGGCCGCCGAACCTTAAGTTCGGCCGCCGAACATGGCATGCATGCGGAGGCACGTTCGGCCCCCGAACGTGGCCTGGCCAGCCACTATAAAAGGGTCCCTTAGCCGAAAACGGGCGAGCTTTTTCCCCATTTCCGGCCAAGGTGAGTTCTCCGCCACCCCTCACCGATCTTGAGTCTTTTCCTTCAGATCTTTCGAGTTTTTCACTAGTTTTCATGTTGTTTTGAAGATTTTCAAGCTTTGAGCAAAGTTTTGGAGTTTTGAGGTCCAAGGGAACTCAACCCCTCCCCTCTCCGAGTTTAGGTCGTCTCTCTCGATCTCCACGAGGTAAGAGCCGATCTTGAGCTCATTTCATGTTTTAAGTAAGTTTTATGAAGTTCATGGGGGTAGAATGCATGTTTAGGTCATAGTTATGTTTATGGATTTTATTTGTGTTTTTGAGCAATGTGAGTTGCTTGTGTGTTGTAGTTGGGGTTTTTGATGGTTTGATGCCCCTAGGAACTTGTATGTTTGCTTGTGTATGATTGAGGAATGTTGTAGAATAGGTTTATGCATGTTTGGATGAGATTGGAGGCATAAATGCATAGGGGAGCTGAGTTTCTGCCATTCTGGGCGAAACCAGGTTCGACAGCCGAAGGAACTTTCGGCCGCCGAACATGCTTGTGGAGGCAGCCTTCGGCTGCCGAAGCTTGCCCCCGAAAGGAGACTTTCGTCTCTGTCTGGCACTTTCGGCCGCCGAAGGTGCCGCCTAACATGCATGAGTTTCGCCTCTGTCTGGGAGTTTCGGCCGCCGAAGGTGCCGCCGAACCTGCCTGACTTTCGGCTCTGGAGGGACTTTCGGCCGCCGAACCTGCCGCCGAAAGTGCCCTGTCCAGCCCTTTCTTGCATGTTTTTCTATGATTATTCCATGATGTTTTAGGGGGTTTTTGGGGAGTAGTTTAGAGTTATGTTCATGTATGTTTGGTCCCTCATTTGAGTCCACCTGTGTAGGTTCGGACCCGAGGAACCGAGGACCCCAGCAGTGAGTCTGTTGCCCCAGTGTCTGGTCAGAGCTACCCAGAGGTGAGTGGAATAACTTATTATGTTTTAAAGCAAAGAATGAACTTTTTAGCATGTTTCACGCATCATGAATGCCATGTGATGAATTAGGTTGCTTGCATTAGAATTCACGAATATGTTGCATTGCATATGTTAAATGTTGATGTGGATGAATGTTGGATGATCCATAGCCCTCGATCTATGATATGACGATATGATATGTACGGTACGGAATGTAAGACCAGTGGGACCCATTCTACGTTCGCTGGCACTATGTAAGGGAAAGACCAGGACCCATTCTACGTTCTAGCACAGTTGGACACTGTTATGTTATGATATGTAAGGGAAAGACCAGGACCCATTCTACGTTCTGGCACAGTTGGACCATGTAGAGGGCTATTGGTGACAAGTTCATCCTTGATGTGATTAGCTGTGATGTGATGCATTCCATGATCCATATGATTTAAATGTTTTACTATTCTGCTCACTGGGCTCTAGTAGCTCACCCCTCTCCCATTTCCCCAGGTTTGCAGGTGCAGGGTAGACCAGGAGGATTACAAGAGTAATGAAGTCTGATGTATGTAATAGATAGTGTGGACATGATAAATGTATTAAGGATATGTAAAAGTATAGTTTCAGTTATGTATTGATATTGAGGATTAGATATTGTGCTTGACATTGTGTATGAGGTATCCCTTTTATTACATGATCAAAAATGTTTTATAATGTTCATGAAAGCCAACTCATCTCATGTTGTATCGCCCATTGGGGCATTGATGAGATCCCACAGAGGGGTCATGATTATGATTATGATTATGACTATGTACAGTATATGTTCAGGTTGAGTTGGATGTTTGAAGGAAAAGTTTTAAATTTTTTTATGTATGTTGTTGATCATGTATGGGATTAAACAGGTTTTCAGGATGAATGTCAGGCTTGCTACGGGTCTTGGCGGCCTTAAGCTGACCCGGATCCTAGCGCCGGTAACGGTCCGATTTTCGGGTCGTTACAACGGGAGTCCATGCTCCAGCAATACCCTTATCTTTTCTAAGGTTAGTCCCTTGTGAGTTTTATGTGCTTGGTATGTATGTTATGTGTATGCCATGCTATGTGCTAGTTGAGGAACATTCGGGGACGAATGTTCTTAAGGGGGGGAGAATGTAATACCCGGCTAGACTCCGGTATCGGAATTCCTACCGTTCGTTGGAATCTCGGATGTCGGAGACCTCTAGAAGGGGTAAAACCATGTTTTCATGAAATGTTATAATGTTTTTGATGATTTTAAGTAAAGAGGAAATGAGTTTTTAAATAAAAACAACCTTAGAGGAAAGCTCAGGTTCGGCCGCCGAACATGCATGCTTTTCGGGTGAGCCTTAGGCCCCCGAAGGCATAAGTGAGGGGAGCCCAGGTTCGGCCGCCGAACATGGTATGCATGCGGAGGCACGTTCGGCCCCCGAACGTGGCCTGGCCAGCCACTATAAAAGGGTCCTTTAGCCGAAAACGGGCGAGCTTTTCCCCATTTTCGGCCAAGGTGAGCTCTCCGCCGTCCCTCACCAATCTTTGATGTTTTTCCTCTAGATCTTTCAAGATTTTCATCTGTTTTAACTTTGTTTTGAAGATTTGAGCTTTTGAGCAAAGTTTTGGAGCTTAGAGGTTCAAGAACCCACTCTCTCCCACCTCCGAGTTTTAGGTCGTCTCTCTCTCTATCTTCAAGAGGTAAGAGCCGATCTTAAGCTCATTGTATGTTTTAAGTAAGTTTTAAGTAGATCTATTGGGGTAGAATACATGTTTAGGTTATGGTTATGTTTATGGGTATAAATGTATGTTCATGAACAATGTGGCTTGTAAATGTATGTTTGATGTGTTGTAGTTGGGCTTTAAGGTAGCTTGAGACCCCTAGGAGCTTGTATGCATGTTTTGGTTGAGCTAAATGCATGTTGGTTTGAGTTTGAGTCATTTGTGCATGTTCGAACCAAGTTTCTGCCCTTCGGGAGAAACCAGGTTCGGCAGCCGAAAGGACTTTCGGCCGCCGAACCCTCTTGTGGAAGCAGCCTTCGGCTGCCGAAGCTTGCCCCCGAAAGGAGACTTTCGTCTCTGTCTGGCACTTTCGGCCGCCGAAGGTGCCGCCGAACATGCATGAGTTTCGCCTCTGTCTGGGAGTTTCGGCCGCCGAAGGTGCCGCCGAACCTGCCTGACTTTCGGCTCTGGTGGGACTTTCGGCCGCCGAACCTGCCGCCGAAAGTGCCCTGACCAGCCTTCTTTTGCATGTTTTGCATGATTGTTTCATGATGTTTCAGGGGGTTTTTGGGGAGTAGTCTAGAGTTATGTTCATGTTTGGTTGGTCCCTCATTTGAGTCCACCTGTGTAGGTTCGGACCCGAGGAACCAAGGACCCCAGCAGTGAGCTCAGCTGCTTCTGAGTCAGTAGAGCTTCAGCTAGAGGTGAGTGGAATAAACCTTATGCTTTTAAATAAATAAATCAGTTTTAGCATGATTCACGCATCATGATTGCCATGAGATATTTTAGGTTGTTTGCATTAGAAATCACGAATATGTTGCATTGCATAATATGTTGATGATGTGGATGAATGTTGAATGATCCTTTAGTCCTCGTATGTTATGATATGATGATGATACGGTACGAAAGACCAGTGAGGCCCATTCTACGCCCCTGGCATTATGGAATGTTATGTCATGCTATGTTATGATTATGTAAGAGAAAGACCAGTGAGGCCCATTCTACGCCCCTGGCACAGTTGGAATATGTAGAGGACTATAGGTGACAAATTCATCCTTGATGTGATTAGCTGTGATGTGATGCATTTCATGTTATCATATGTTTCAAATGTTTTATTATTCTGCTCACTGGGCTCTAGTAGCTCACCCCTTTTCCCTAATCCCCCAGGATTGCAGGTACGGGCTAGACAGAGAAGTCAAGAAGAGTAAAGTCTTGTAATTGTAATAGTTAGAAAGTGGACATGATGAATTGTAAGATGATGTAAAAGTTATGATTAGTTATGTCATGTATATGTTGATTATGAGATTGAGGTTTAGAAGTTGTGCTTGACCCTATGGATATTGTAATTCTTTTTGATACATGATCTTAATGTTTATTGATGACTATGTTTAGCCAACTCAACACATGTTATGCCACCCATTGGGGGCATTGATGAGATCCCACAGAGGGGTTAAGTTTATGATTATAGCTATGTTCAGTGTATGCACAGGTTGAGTTTGGTGTATGAGAAAATGAATGAAAGAAAAGTTTTAATTTTTATATATGTTGTTGATCATGTATGGGATTAAGCAGGTTCACAGGATGTATGTTAGGCTTGCTACGGGTCCCGACGGCCTTAAGTCGACCCGGATCCTAGCGCCGGTAGCGGTCCGATTTTCGGGTCGTTACAATGTTGACCCAGCTAGAGTTTTGATGAGGGCTCTAGTAGGGGGTTCTTAATGTTTTCAGTTATGTTGCATACAGGTCAAGCTCGGTATATACATCATATGTTTAAGTTTTTATGTTAAAATTTTGATCATGTATGGGATTTGACCAGGTGATAAGATGTATGTTTGGCTTGCTACGGGTCCCGGCGGCCTTAAGCCGATCTGGATCCTAGCGCCGGTAGCGGTTCGGGCCGTTATAGAAGGGTATCGGTTTCCGGGTCGCTAAAGTTACCACAGTCATCCCCCTTTTCTTAGGGACTACCTTGACAGGATACTAACCCAGCTATTATTAGAGATGAGATAAATAATACTTCCATCTAGCAACTTCATAACCTCAGCTCTAACTGCTTCCTTCATATTAGGATTCATCTAATGTTGATACTCAATAGAAGATTTGTAGTCATATCCTCCATCAAAATTTCATGCATGCAAAGACTATGACTAATACTCTTAATATTATCAATGTACTAACCTATTCATTTTTATGCATCTTCAATACTTTCAACAATTTACTTTCTTCTTCAACCCCCAAATGATTAGAAATAATAACTGGATATATGGAAGATTCTCCTAAAAATGCATATCTCAAATATGAGATGACTGGTTTAAGCACAAGCTTAGATGTTAGTATATTCTCACTTATCTCATGCATTAATTCAATGTCATTAACCATGGCAATATTTTCAAACAATAGCTCAAAGAAAATATCAATAATTTCATCAAGATGCAATCAGGTTCACTTTGAAATTTAGTTTTACAATCATGTAAGTTATCCTTAACACATTCATCAACAGTGTCAAACCTAAAATAATCATCAGTAGTATCGAGATATTTAGAAGAATGCAAGACATTAGAAGTTATCTCTTCTTGCTCCACTCTCAAAGTTAATTTTTCCTCATAAACGTCGATGAGTGCTTTACCAATTGTAAGAAATGGGCGTTCCAAAATCAATGGGATCTCTCGATCTTTCTCTATATCAAGAACAACAAAGTCCATTAGGAAGATGAACTTATCTACTTTGACTAACATGTCCTATATCACTTCTTTAGGATATGTTACTAAATAATCTAGAAGCTACAAGGATACTCTGGTAGGCTTTACTTCTCCAAGTCCAAGTTTCCTGAAAACATACAAAGGCATTAAGTTAGTACTAGCGCCTAAATCACACAAAGTTTTTGTGAATTCCACATTATCAATGTTGCAAGGAATAGTAAAAATCCTTGGATCCTTGAGCTTAAAAGGTTATTTATTTTGAATAATGGCAATGCACTTAGTAAGCATCACAGTCTCTTGATATTCAAGCCTTCTTTTTCTTAGAGAGAATTTCCTTCAGGAACTTTACATAGCTACGCATTTGAGCCAATGTTTCAGCAAATGGAACGTTAATATACAACTTTTTGAATACCTCAAAGCATTAAAGAAAGTTCTTATCTTCATTGCTCTTCTTGAGCCTTTAATAAAAAGGAATTGGTAGTTTGTATGAGGGTACAACTATCTCTACCTTTGACTATTTTTCTTCACCACTTCTTCTTCATTAGGAGCTTCAACTACCTGCTCCATTGATGGTAGTTCTTCCAACTGTTTGCTACTCCTCAAGGTAATTGCCTTCATTTGCTTTTTTGGATTTGTTTCTGTAACGATTCGAAAATCGGACAGCTACCGGCGCTAGGATCCAGATCGGCTTAAGGCCGCCGGGACCCGTAGCAAGCCAAACATACATCCTGTGAACCTGTTTAATCCCATACATGATCAACAACATACATAAAAATTAAAACTTTTCTTTCATTCATTCTCTCCTACACCAAACTCAACCTGTGCATGCACTGAACATAAACATAACCATAAACATTGACCCCTCTTTGGGATCTCATCAATGCCCCAATAGGTGACATAACATGTGTTGAGTTGGTTCACATAAACATCATAAAACATCTAAGATCATGTATTAAAAGGGATAACAACATTCTATCGTCAAGCACACCTCTAACATCCATGAACATCTTTACATTACATTTCTATATTGTACTTATACATGACTGTACTAAACATAGTATCTCAATATTATTCATGTCCACACTATCTATTACATAACCAAGACTTCATTACTCTTGCTGACCTCCTGGCCTACCCTGTACCTGCAAACCTGGGGGTTAAGGGAGAGGGGTGAGCTACTAGAGCCCAGTGAGCAGAATAATAAAACATTTATATTAAAGGTTCATGCTTTCATGGAATGCATCACATCACAACTAATCATATCAAGGATGAACTTGTCACCACTTAGCCCTCTACATTTTCCAATCATGCCAGAAGCGTAGTGCAGGCCACACCTGGTCTTCCTCTTATACATAACATATCATACATGACCAACTGTGTCGGGGGCGTAGTGCAGGCCACACCCGGTCTTTCTCTTACATAGTGCCAGGGGCGTAGTGCAGGCCACACCTGGACTTCCATATCATATCATCATGTCATAGCATATGAGGGCTAATGGATCATTCAACATTCATCCACATCAACAACATATTATGCAATGTAACATATTCGTGAATTCTAATGCATACACCCTAATATATATCACATGGCATTCATGATGCGCGAGTCATGCTGAACTTTCATTTAATTTCTCAATTTAAAACATTAAGTTTAGTTCCACTCACCTCTGGCTGAAGCTCTACTGACTCTGAAGCGACTGACTCACTGCTGGGGTCCTCGGTTCCTCGGGTCCGAACCTACACAGGTGGACTCAAATGAGGGACCAAACATCTATGATCAAGACTCTAAAATACTCCCCAAAAGCCCCCTAAAACACCTTGAAACAATCACATAAATCATGCAAAGAAGGGCTGGACAGGGCACTTTCGGCGGCAGGTTCGGCGGCCGAAAGTCCCTCCAGAGCCGAAAGTCAGGCAGGTTCGGCGGCACCTTCGGCGGCCGAAACTCCCAGACAGAGACGAAACTCATGCATGTTCGGCGACACTTTCGGCGGCCGAAACTGCCCTCCAGAGACGAAAGTCCTCTTTCGGGGGCAGGCTTCGGCAGCCGAAGGCTGCTTCCACAAACGGGTTCGGCGGCCGAACCTGAGTTTCTCCAAAGTGGCAGAAACTCAGCTCCAACATGCACAAACGCCTCCCAAACCTTTCAACATGCATAAACCTATTCTACAACACTCCCAATCATACAAAAACAAGCATACAAACTCCTAGGGGCTTCAAACCATCAAAAATCCCAACTACAACACATCAAACAACTCACATTGTTCATAAACATACATAAACTCATAAACCTAACAATAACCTAAACATGCTTTTCTACCCTATAGATCAACTTAAAATTTACTTAAAACATGCAATGAGCTCAAGATCAGCTCTTACCTCTTGAAGATCGAGAGAAAGACGACCTAAACTTGGAAACCAAAGGAAAGGAGCTCCTATGCCTTCCAAGCTTCAAAACTTGCTCAAATGCTCAAAATCTTCAAAATAAAGTGAAAACTCATGAAAATCTCGAAAGATCTGATGGAAGAACTCAAAAATTGGTGAGGGACGACGGAGAACTCACCTTGGCCAAAAATGGGGAGAAAAGCTCGCCCATTTCGGCTAAGGGACCCCTTTATAGGTGGCTGGCCAGGCCACATTCGGGAGCCGAACGTGCCTCCGCATGCATGCCATGTTCGGCGGCCGAACTTGAGGTTCGGCGGCCGAACCTGGACTTCCCTCACTTATGCTTTCGGGGGCCTAAAGCACTCCCGAAGTGCATGCATGTTCGGCGGCCGAACTTAGGATTCGGCGGCCGAACCTGGGTCTTCCTCCAAGGCTATTTTCATTCAAAACTTAACTTCCTTTTTACTTAAAATCATAAAATACATTAAAACATTTTATAAAAACATGATTTTTTACCCTTCTAGAGGTTTCCGACATCCGAGATCTCACCGGACGGTAGGGATTCCGATACCGGAGTCTAGCCGGGTATTACATTCTTCCCCCCTTAAGAACATTCATCCCCGAATGTTCACCAAACAAACACAAGCATGGCATACACATAACATACATACTAAGCACATAAAACTCACCTTAGAAGAGATGGGGATATTGCTGGAGCATGGACTCCCGTGTCTCCCAGGTACACTCTTCGATGTTGTGGTGATTCCAAAGGACTTTCACCATCGGGATTTCCTTGTTCCTTAGCTTTCTGATCTGGGTGTCTAGGATCCGTACTGGCTGCTCAACATAGGTGAGATCCTCTTGGATCTCCACATCAGGCTCACTAAGAACCTTGCCTGGATCCGACACGAACTTTCTCAACATAGAAACATGGAAAACCGGATGGATTCTTTCCATCGAAGCAGGCAAGTCCAGCTTGTACGATACATTCCCAATCTTTTGCAAGACTTCGAAGGGTCCGATGTACCGTGGAGCTAGCTTATCTTTCTTCCCGAACCGAATCACCCCTTTCATTGGAGACACCTTAAGCAATACCAAATCCCCCTCCTGAAACTCTACTTGCCTTCTGCGGATATCTACATAACTCTTCTGTCTGCTTGCAGCAGTCTTGATCCTTTCTCTGATTATGGGCACCACTCTGCTGGTGATCTCTACTAGCTCAGGCCCTGTCAAGGCCTTTTCTCCTACTTCTTCCTAACAAACAGGCGACCTGCACTTCCTTCCATACAAAGCTTCATATGGGGCCATCCCTATGCTGGCATGATGGCTGTTATTATAGGCAAACTCCACTAAAGGTAGATGCTGCCTCCAAGAACCGCCAAAATCCAACACACACATTCTGAGCATATCCTCTATTGTCTGGATGGTCCTCTCTGATTGTCCGTCCGTCTGAGGATGGAAAGCAGTGCTAAAATCCAACCTGGTACCCATAGCGTTCTGCAGACTCCGCCAAAACCTGGAGGTGAACTGGGGCCCTCTATCAGACACTATTGACACAGGAACCCCATGCAGCCTGACGATCTCATCAACATACACCTACTCCAACTTGTCCACAAAATAGCCACTCCTGACAGGGATGAAGTGAGCAGATTTGGTGAGTCTGTCCACAATCACCCATATGGAGTCCAATCTGTTGGACGTTGCCGGTAGCCCCACCATGAAGTCCATAGCTATATTATCCCATTTTCACTCTGGAATAGGTAGTGGGTTAAGCATTCCAGCCGGCTTCTGATGTTCCAGTTTCACCCTCTGACACACTTCGCAGGCTGACACAAACTGTGCCACTTCTTTCTTCATAGTTGGCCACCAATAAACCTTCTTCAGATCTTGATACATCTTGGTGGCTCCGGGGTGAACACTGTATCTGGCATTATGAGCCTCTCTCATAATGTCTCCCTTTAGCCCTATGTCATCTGGTACACACAATCTGCTCCCATAGCGGAGGATCCCTTTACTGTCGAATCTGAACTCACTATCTTTGCCTGACTGAACAGTCCTGGCAAATCTCACTAACTTTGGGTCCTCATGCTGTTTCTGAGCCACCTGCTCTAGAAACACGGGTGCCACTCTCATCTGGGCAATCAAAGCACCTGTACCAGACAACTCCAACTGTAGACCTTCATTCATGAGCTCGAAGAACTCCCTTACTACTGGCCTCCTCTCTGCCGAAATATGGGACAAGCTGCCAAGTGATTTCCGGCTTAAGGCGTCTGCCACAACATTCGCCTTACCCGGATAATACTGGATCTTGCAATCATAGTCACTGAGCAGCTCTACCCATCTTCTCTGCCTCAAATTCAAATCTCTCTGACTTAGGATGTACTGCAGGCTTTTATAATCTGTGAAGATCTCACATTTTACCCCATAAAGGTAGTGCCTCCACATCTTGAGTGCAAAGATTACCGCTGCCATCTCTAGGTCAAGTGTAGGGTAATTCAACTCGTGCTTTTTTAGCTGCCTAGAAGCATAAGCAATCACCATTTCATTCTGCTTTAGCACACAACCCAGTCCCACACGGGATGCATCACAATAGACTGAGAAGACTTCATTACTAGATGGCAGAGCTAACACTGGTGCTGAAGTCAACCTCTTCTTTAGCTCCTTAAAGCTTTCCTCACACTGGTCGGTCCACACAAACCTCTGGTTCTTCTTAGTTAGTCTGGTCATGGGAGCTGCAATCTTAGTGAAGTCTTGAACGAACCTCCTGTAGTAACCTGCTAAACCCAAAAAGCTCTTGATCTCTGTCACAGTAGTGGGTCTAGGCCAGTTTGCTACAGCTTCCACTTTCTTGGGGTCTACCTCGATTCCATTCTCTGACACCACATGCCCCAAGAATGAAATGCTCCTCAGCTAGAACTCACATTTAGAGAACTTGGCATACAAGCCATATTCCCTCAAGGTCTGCAAAACCAACCTCAGATGATAGGCATGCTCCTCTGCATTCCTGGAATACACTAAGATATCATCTATGAAGACAATAACGAAGTGATCCAGGTATTGACTAAACACACGGTTCATGAGATCCATGAATGCTGCAGGGGCATTGGTTAACCCGAACGGCATTACAAGGAACTCATAATGCCCATATCTGATTCTGAAGGCTGTCTTCGGCACATCCTCTTCTCTTATCCTTAGCTGATGGTACCCCGATCTCAGATCTATTTTGGAGAAACAACCTGCTCCGGCTAGTTGGTCAAATAGATCATCGATCCTTGGCAACGGGTACTTATTCTTGGTAGTGACTTTGTTCAACTGCCTGTAGTCGATACAAAGTCTGAGATCCATCCTTCTTTTTCACAAATAGCACTGGAGCACCCCAAGGTGAGGTACTCGGTCGGATGAAACCCCTATCTACCAGCTCTTGCAACTGATCTTTTAACTCTTTCAATTCTGCTGGTGCCATCCTATAGGGAGGGATAGAGATCGGTCTAGTTCCAGGCATCAACTCAATTTCGAACTCTATCTCCCTAGCAGGTGGTAAACCTGGCAGCTCGTCTGGGAACACATCTAAGAACTCTCTGACTACTGGCACTGAGGTAGGCTCTCTAACATGACTATCCAGCTCTCTCACATGAGCCAGAAAACCCTGACAACCCCTCCTGAGAAGCCTATGAGCCTGTAGGGCTGATATCAAACCTCTAGGTGTACTCCCCCTGTCTCCTCTGAAGACGACCTCTGACCCATCCTGACATCTGAACCTAACTACCTAGTCTCTGCAATCCAAGGTAGCACCATGGGTAGATAGCCAATCCATCCCTAGAATGACGTCAAAATCTGTCAAATCTAGAACCACAAGGTCGGCGGACAGGCATCTTCCCTCCATAAAAACTGGACTATACTGGCAGACTGACTCTGCCACTGACGGGTCACACTTGGGTCCACTGACCCATAGGGGACACTCTAACCCAGAGACCATCAATCCCAACCTCTCGACGGCCCTCGGAGCAATGAAAGAATGAGATGCACCAGGGTCCAATAATGCATACACATCAGAACAACCAATGATGAGATTACTTGACACCACGGTGTTGGATGTGTTTGCCTCCTGCTGAGTCATGGTGAAGATCCGTGCTGGAGCTGACGAACCCTCGCCCCTGAAACCCGCCGAAGAAGATGTTGCCCCTCTTCCTCTACCTCTGCCACTAGCCTGAGTCGCAGTTGGAGCTGCTGGCTGAGCCACACTACCAGAAGCTATCTGCTGAGACTGTGCCACTGAAGCTACTCTAGGACACTCCTGAGCCATGTGTCCCTCCTGCCCACATCTGAAGCAGGCTGTCGTCCCAACCAGACATACTCCCTTGTGCGGTCTCCCACATTTCCTGCATACTGCATTATCTGCACCTGAGCTCGAGCCACCTCCTAATCCCAGACCTGAGTTGATCTTACTCCAGAACTTATTCTTCTTGGACTTTCGGGAGCCTCTGTCCCACTTCTTACTGCCTGAACTCAGAGAAGAAGGGTCTAACCTACCCCCTCCTGGGGTCTTGGAACCAGAAGGCTGTGCCACTGACTGTTTGACTTTCCCTTCGATGATAGCACTAGCCTCTATCCTCCGAGCCATATCCACTATGGCATGGAAACTCTCCCTCTCTGCTGACTAAATCAAGGAGGAATACCTGGAATGGAGCCTCATGATATACCTCCTTGACTTCCTCTGATCTGTGTCCAGATTCTGCCCAGCAAACGGCAACAGCTCCAAGAATCTGTCTGTATACTCATCCACACTCATGTCATCCGTCTGCCTCAACTGCTCAAATTCAATCATTTTCAGCTCCCTGGAACTGTCAGGGAAAGCCCATCCTGCAAACTCATTGGCAAACTCCTCCCAGGATAGACTGTCCAACCTTGGGTTCACATAGTTCTTGAACCACTCTCGGGCCTTCTTGCATTTTAATGTGAACCCAGCCATCTGAATGGCTCTACTGTCATCAGCTCCTATCTCATCTATGATTGTCTTGACCCTCTCAAGGTACACAAACGGGTCATCACCGGTTTCAAACTGGGGAGCACCCAGCTTCATATAATCGGTCATCTTGACCTTGCTCCCCCCAGATGAGCTAGGTTTAGGGTCTTGGGTCATTGGGACAGTAGGTGTAATGACCCGGAAACCGATACCCCTCTGTAACGGCCCGAACCGCCACCGGCGCTAGGATCCAGATCGGCTTAAGGCCGCCGGGACCCGTAGCAAGCCAAACATACCTCCTATCACCTGGTCAAATCCCATACATGAACAAAACTTTAACATAAAAACTGAAACATATGATGTAAATACCGAGCCTGACCTGTATGCGACATAACTGAAAACATAAAGGAACCCCCTACTAGAGCCCTCATCACAACTCTAGCTGGGTCAACATAACATACATCAAACTGGTATTACATCCAAGAACTAGAACCTAACCTGTGCATGCCTCAAACCACAAACATCAGACCTCCTCTAGGGTCCTCATCCATTACATAACGTGGTAAACAACACATGCCACAAGATTAGTTCAAACATAACTCAACATCTAGCATAACATACATCATGTATTAAACAGGGACTAACCAAGTCTCAGGGCCAAGCACAGTACTAATCCAATGAACATAACTCTACTATACTTTACATACATTATCTCAAATTACATTACATCATCTTATATTACATGTCCACTTCTAAAACTACTAAACTGCTACAAAACATAAACTATTACATACATAACTTAACTTAGCCTTGACTTTACCCTGCTGCCTCTGAACTCTGACTCAACCTGCAACACTGGGGTTAGGGGAAAGGGGTGAGCTAAAAAGCCCAGTGAGTAGAAACAGGAAAAACAATTCGTTAATTACATGCTTTCATGGAATGCGTCATAACACAAGTAAATCACATAACTGTGTCCGTCTCGGGGCTCATACATGCCTCTTATCCCCACGAACTGTTTTCTGAGAGTCCTCATGAATTGCTAGCATCTTTACTCTCAAGGATCGGACATGACCCCAAAAATACCCTCTGTCGGTGCCCGGCTCCCCAAAGAAGCTCACAGGACTAACATAGACATAACATGGTGTCTGGTCCACAGAGAGCTCACATGGACTTTCCTACAGGTACTCGTCCGGCTCTCAAAGGACTTAGACAAGACTCAATGACAGATATGGGCTATTGGGGTCGCCTTGGTCCAAACCTTCCTCAACATCAACATCAAATAATGCAATGCGTCATATTCGTGAAACTAGTGCAATCAGCCTACTACATATGGTCATGATGCATGAACATGCTTTGGCATTAGAATTTCTTAAAATAAAACATTAAGTTTAGTTCTACTCACCTCCTGGCAGACGCTGACAGACTCTGCAACTGCTAGCACTACTGGCCTCCTCGGTCTCTCGGGTCCGATCCTACACAGGTGGACTCGAATGAGGTGCCAAACACACTCTAAACAACTCATAAACATACCCCCAAAAACCCCTATAAACATCACCAAAACATGCATAGAAAACACCCAAGAAACGGCTGGACAGGGCACTTTCGGCGGCACCTTCGGCGGCCGAAAGTCCCTTTCCAGAGACGAAACTCGGGCAGGTTCGGCGGCACCTTCGGCGGCCGAAACTCTCAGACAGAACCGAAACTCCACTTTCGGGGGCAGGCTTCGGCAGCCGAAACTGCCTCCAAAAGAGGGTTCGGCGGCCGAAACCCCTTTCAGCGGCCGAACCTGGTTTCTGCCAAAGGGCAGAAACTCGGCTCCAACATGCATTTTCGCCTCCCAAACCAAACCATCATGCACAAACCTATTCTACAACATGCATAAACATGCATAAAAGCTTCTAGGGGCTCTAGACTATCCTAAACCCCAACCACATTGCATCAAACACATAAAATCAATCAACATTGCTAAAAAACACATAATCCTCCCCATGAACTTAAACATGCATTTCTCTTCCAAATCCTCACATATTCTCCCCCAATCATGCATACTCACTCCCACATGCACAAACTAGCTCATACTACAACATAGCATCATTTGAGCACACATTAACATACTTTGGGCATAAAACCCACCTAAACCTCAATATGCTCATCTACCCCAAAAACTTGCATAAAACTTTCATAAAACATAAAAGAAGTGTAGATCGGAGCTTACCTCTTGAAGATCGAGAGGAAGAACGATCCTAGCTTAGAGAATGGAGAGATCGAGCTCCAAGCACCTCCAAGTTCCAAAACTTGCTCCCTAACTCAAAATCTTCAAAACTAAGTTGAAATCTCGTTAAACCTTACAAGATTTGAGGAAAAATCATTAAAAATGAACCAAGGGAGAGTAGGGACTCACCGTGGCAGAAAATGGGGAGAAAACTCACCCGTTTCTGCCATGGCGTCCATTTATAGGGCTGGCCAAAAACACCTTCGGAGGCCGAACGTGCCTCCAAAACTCATGCAAGTTCGGCGGCCGAACATGGAGATTCGGCGGCCGAACCTGGGCCAACTTTCGGAAGCCAAACTAGCCTCCCAACCTATCCAACGTTCGGCGGCCGAACTTGGAAATACCTCCTTGGTCCTTTTCTCTTCAAAACTCAATTTTCTTTCAATTAAAACCATTAAAATCACTTAAAAACATTTAGAAAAATACATTTTACCCTTCTAGAGAGATCCAACACCCTAGATTCCGCCGGAGGGCAGGAATTC
The DNA here is from genome assembly GCF_001659605.2 of Manihot esculenta. Classification (NCBI taxonomy): domain Eukaryota; kingdom Viridiplantae; phylum Streptophyta; class Magnoliopsida; order Malpighiales; family Euphorbiaceae; genus Manihot; species Manihot esculenta. The sequence continues at coordinate 13,015,650 of NC_035173.2, forward strand.
CGATGCCGGATTCTAGCCGGGTATTACATTCTTCCCCCCTTACAGAACATTCGTCCCCGAATGTTCCTCAACTACTCATGCATAAAAACATAACATCATACATACATAGAAACATGCATATCAAGCAAGCAACCAAGCAACCAAGACCTCTACACTCCCTCCTAAGAGAGACACGGCACTGCCGGAGTCAACACTCTCGGTTCTCCTAAGAACACTCCTCAACTCTGTGGTGATTCTACAGGACCTCTCCATCTGAATCTCCTTGTTCCAAAACTAACTAACTGATGTGTCCATGATCCACAATAGCTGCTCAACTCAGGTGAGATCCCTTGGGACCTCCACCTCTGGTTCCTCAAGAACCCTACTTGGATCTGACACGAACTTTCATAAAGTGGAACGTGGAAATCCGAATGGAGTCTCTCCCTTATGAATCACCCTTCTCAAAGGAGACACCTCAAGCAATACCTCAACCTCCTCCTGAAACTCCTCCTGCTTCCACTGCGCTACTCTGATCTTCTCTTCTGATCCGCAAGGATCCATCCTTCTTTTCCACAAAAACCGGCACTAGAACACCCCAAGGAGAGTGACTAGGTCGGATGAAACTCTCATCTACTAACTCCTGCAGTTGCTCCTCCAACTGCTGCTCCACTACTCTCTCTGCTCTGCAGGTGCCATCCTGTAGGGAAGGATAGAAATGGTTCTGGGTCCAGACACCACTCCTAATCCAAGCTCTATTTCCCTGACAGATGGTAAACCTGGCAGCTCGTCTAGGCAGACATCTAAGAACTCTCTAACTACTACTAACACTGAGGCTGGTTCCTGACCCAACTACTAAACTCTCAAGCAAGAACTAGAACCCTCTGACAACCCCTCCTGCGCACCCTATGAGCCTGACAGGCTGGCATCAAACCTCTAGGCAACTCTACACTGTCCCCTCAAAAGACTACCTCTGACCCATCCTGTCCTCTGAACCTGACTACCCTGTCTCTGCAGACCAAGGTAGCACCACAAGTAGAAACCCAATCCGTTCCGAGAGTGACGTCTGAACATTCAAGTCCAAGACCTCAAAATCGGGTGGATGGATTCTACCCTCAGTTGGCACCTGAACTGAACCGGCAGACTGACTCTGCCTCAGATGGATCACCTTGGGTCCACTGACCCTGAGAGAACACTCTAGCCTAGAAGTTATCAATCCAACCCCTCGACGACTCTCAGAGCAACTAAGGAAGGAGAAACACCAAGGTTCACAAAAGCATGCACATCAGAACATCAAAGTGAGCGTACCTGACACCACCGTGTTCGATGTGTCTGCCTCCTGCTGAGCCTGGGTGAAGATCCGAGCCGGAGCTGACGGACCTCCTCTATGGGAACCTGCTGGAGAAGAGGCTGACCCTCTCCCTCTGCCTTGACCACTATCCTGAAACAAGGCTGGAGCTACTGGCTGAGTCACTCTACCTGAAGCCATCCGCTGAGACTGAGCCATTCCGGGCGCAGTAGGACACTCACGTGCCATGTGCCCCTCCTGTCTGCACCTGAAACAGGCTGTCGTCCCTGCCAGACAAACTCCCTTGTGTGGTTTCCCACACCTCGCACATCTGGACTTACCCGAACCAGAGCTCGAACCACCAAAACCCAGACTAGCCTTCAAGTTCTGCCAAAACTTCTTCTGCGACTTCCTAAGGCCTCTCTTCCACTTCTTACCTCTCGTGGCAGCTGTACTCAGAGTGGAGGGATCAATCCCTCCTGAACCTGAAATCCTGGAATCCTGAGTCTGAGCATCTTCCTGGGAATCTCCCATACCTTCTCCAAACATAGCTACATCCAAACTCATATCTCTCCTCTGAACCTCCACCTCAGACTCTCTCATACTAGCTGACATCCTCCTTAGAGCCATTCCTCCTCTGCTTGCATCAAAAGACCTCCTATGGTCCCTTGATGTCCTCCATCTACTGACTCCCCACGACTGCGCTCTCGGCAGGGTAGGGGGAAAGGTGTCCATACCTTCCCTCTCTGACGGAACTCCTGTCGATTCCACAGATCGACGAGTACCCCACATCCTGACTCCTATGAAGCACACACACAAGCATGCAAACAACATCAGCATCATACGGTCCATGTGGAAACACATGAACCTACATCACATACATAGCATACATCTCATGTCATACATCGTAGCATTTATGCACATGCATGAAATCATGGCATATCACATCATCATAGTAAGACAGGACTCGACATCCTATCCTAGTGGACATGCTCTTACTCTTAATCTTTCTTAATGTGCTTGCCCTTCTATAACACAACCTCTATGACAACCTCTTTCCGATGTGAGATATCTCAAATCCCTGAGCACATCGCTCAACACATCGTACTCTTGAGGCCCTAAGCTCTGATACCATTCTGTAACGACCCGGAAACCGATACCCCTCTGTAACGGCCCGAACCGCCACCGGCGCTAGGATCCAGATCGGCTTAAGGCCGCCGGGACCCGTAGCAAGCCAAACATACCTCCTATCACCTGGTCAAATCCCATACATGAACAAAACTTTAACATAAAAACTGAAACATATGATGTAAATACCGAGCCTGACCTGTATGCGACATAACTGAAAACATAAAGGAACCCCCTACTAGAGCCCTCATCACAACTCTAGCTGGGTCAACATAACATACATCAAACTGGTATTACATCCAAGAACTAGAACCTAACCTGTGCATGCCTCAAACCACAAACATCAGACCTCCTCTAGGGTCCTCATCCATTACATAACGTGGTAAACAACACATGCCACAAGATTAGTTCAAACATAACTCAACATCTAGCATAACATACATCATGTATTAAACAGGGACTAACCAAGTCTCAGGGCCAAGCACAGTACTAATCCAATGAACATAACTCTACTATACTTTACATACATTATCTCAAATTACATTACATCATCTTATATTACATGTCCACTTCTAAAACTACTAAACTGCTACAAAACATAAACTATTACATACATAACTTAACTTAGCCTTGACTTTACCCTGCTGCCTCTGAACTCTGACTCAACCTACAACACTGGGGTTAGGGGAAAGGGGTGAGCTAAAAAGCCCAGTGAGTAGAAACAGGAAAAACAATTCGTTAATTACATGCTTTCATGGAATGCGTCATAACACAAGTAAATCACATAACTGTGTCCGTCTCGAGGCTCATACATGCCTCTTATCCCCACGAACTGTTTTCTGAGAGTCCTCATGAATTGCTAGCATCTTTACTCTCAAGGATCGGACATGACCCCAAAAATACCCTCTGTCGGTGCCCGGCTCCCCAAAGAAGCTCACAGGACTAACATAGACATAACATGGTGTCTGGTCCACAGAGAGCTCACATGGACTTTCCTACAGGTACTCGTCCGGCTCTCAAAGGACTTAGACAAGACTCAATGACAGATATGGGCTATTGGGGTCGCCTTGGTCCAAACCTTCCTCAACATCAACATCAAATAATGCAATGCGTCATATTCGTGAAACTAGTGCAATCAGCCTACTACATATGGTCATGATGCATGAACATGCTTTGGCATTAGAATTTCTTAAAATAAAACATTAAGTTTAGTTCTACTCACCTCCTGGCAGACGCTGACAGACTCTGCAACTGCTAGCACTACTGGCCTCCTCGGTCTCTCGGGTCCGATCCTACACAGGTGGACTCGAATGAGGTGCCAAACACACTCTAAACAACTCATAAACATACCCCCAAAAACCCCTATAAACATCACCAAAACATGCATAGAAAACACCCAAGAAACGGCTGGACAGGGCACTTTCGGCGGCACCTTCGGCGGCCGAAAGTCCCTTTCCAGAGACGAAACTCGGGCAGGTTCGGCGGCACCTTCGGCGGCCGAAACTCTCAGACAGAACCGAAACTCCACTTTCGGGGGCAGGCTTCGGCAGCCGAAACTGCCTCCAAAAGAGGGTTCGGCGGCCGAAACCCCTTTCGGCGGCCGAAACCCCTTTCGGCGGCCGAAACCCCTTTCGGCGGCCGAACCTGGTTTCTGCTAAAGGGCAGAAACTCGGCTCCAACATGTATTTTCGCCTCCCAAACCAAACCATCATGCACAAACCTATTCTACAACATGCATAAACATGCATAAAAGCTTCTAGGGGCTCTAGACTATCCTAAACCCCAACCACATTGCATCAAACACATAAAATCAATCAACATTGCTAAAAAACACATAATCCTCCCCATGAACTTAAACATGCATTTCTCTTCCAAATCCTCACATATTCTCCCCCAATCATGCATACTCACTCCCACATGCACAAACTAGCTCATACTACAACATAGCATCATTTGAGCACACATTAACATACTTTGGGCATAAAACCCACCTAAACCTCAATATGCTCATCTACCCCAAAAACTTGCATAAAACTTTCATAAAACATAAAAGAAGTGTAGATCGGAGCTTACCTCTTGAAGATCGAGAGGAAGAACGATCCTAGCTTGGAGAATGGAGAGATCGAGCTCCAAGCACCTCCAAGTTCCAAAACTTGCTCCCTAACTCAAAATCTTCAAAACTAAGTTGAAATCTCGTTAAACCTTACAAGATTTGAGGAAAAATCATTAAAAATGAACCAAGGGAGAGTAGGGACTCACCGTGGCAGAAAATGGGGAGAAAACTCACCCGTTTCTGCCATGGCGTCCATTTATAGGGCTGGCCAAAAACACCTTCGGAGGCCGAACGTGCCTCCAAAACTCATGCAAGTTCGGCGGCCGAACATGGAGATTCGGCGGCCGAACCTGGGCCAACTTTCGGAAGCCAAACTAGCCTCCCAACCTATCCAACGTTCGGCGGCCAAACTTGGAGATTCGGCGGCCGAACTTGGAAATACCTCCTTGGTCCTTTTCTCTTCAAAACTCAATTTTCTTTCAATTAAAACCATTAAAATCACTTAAAAACATTTAGAAAAATACATTTTACCCTTCTAGAGAGATCCAACACCCTAGATTCCGCCGGAGGGCAGGAATTTCGATGCCGGATTCTAGCCGGGTATTACAGTAGGTGCTGCTGGTGGCGGAGGAGGTGCAGCATCCCCTGGGGTAGGGTTTGCTGTACCTGGATAGAAAGATGGGGGTGGGTACATAGGGTACTGTGGATACTGTGGGTAGAATGGTGGGTAGGGCATCTGAGAGTGATAGGGGTTAAAACTGGGGTACTCCGATGTGCCTCCCATCGAGTACCCGGGATTATGTAAAAAGGGTGGGTAGTAAGGTGGCTGAACAAATCCCGAGGCCTGAGTACCTCCTTGGGACTATCCCACATCCTCTTCCGACATACTCACTCCAAGACTGCCGTCCCTCCTCTGATCTACATCCATACTATCCCCCACATCCTCTGACATGCCTCCTTGAACTGTTCCCCTTACTGATCTGCTTCTACCCAGATCCAAAGACCTTCTACGGTCTCTTATTGCTCTTTCTCTGCTAGACCTGCTTGACATTGCCCTAGGCAATGCAGGAGGACGGGCATCAGTGCCCTCATCCTGGGGTGGTACTCTCATCCTGTTTACTGAAAAACAGCACACAACACATAGAACATTAGCATCAAATGGTTCATGTGTAAACACATGAACCCGCATCACATACATCACACACATAGCATATCATTAATGCACATGCATACAATCATGGCATTTCACATCAACATTCAAGACAGGACTCTTTATCCTATCCTAGTGGACATGATCTTCCTATTGTGATTGACCTTCTAAAACATCTATGAGCCCGACACTCTAGGTCCGACTATATGAACCTAGGGCTCTGATACCATTCTATAACGACCCGAAAATCGGACCGCTACCGGCGCTAGGATCCAGATCGGCTTAAGGCCGCCGGGACCCGTAGCAAGCCAAACATACATCCTGTGAACCTATTTAATCCCATACATGATCAACAACATACATAAAAATTAAAACTTTTCTTTCATCCATTCTCTCCTACACCAAACTCAACCTGTGCATGCACTGAACATAAACATAACCATAAACAATGATCCCTCTTTGGGATCTCATCAATGCCCCAATGGGTGACATAACATGTATTGAGTTGGTTCACATAAACATCATAAAACATCTAAGATCATGTATTAAAAGGGATAACAACATTCTATGGTCAAGCACACCTCTAACATCTATGAACATCTTTACATTACATTTCTATACTGTACTTATACATGACTGTACTAAACATAGTATCTCAACATTATTCATGTCCACACTATCTATTACATAACCAAGACTTCATTACTCTTGCTGACCTCCTGGCCTACCCTGTACCTGCAAACCTGGAGGTTAAGGGAGAGGGGTGAGCTACTAGAGCCCAGTGAGCAGAATAATAAAACATTTATATTAAAGGTTCATGCTTTCATGGAATGCATCGCATCACAACTAATCATATCAAGGATGAACTTGTCACCACTTAGCCCTCTACATTTTCCAATCATGCCAGAGGCGTAGTGCAGGCCACACCTGGTCTTCCTCTTATACATAACATATCATACATGACCAACTGTGCCGGGGGCGTAGTGCAGGCCACACCCGATCTTTCTCTTACATAGTGCCAGGGGCGTAGTGCAGGCCACACCTGGACTTCCATATCATATCATCATGTCATAGCATATGAGGGCTAATGGATCATTCAACATTCATCCACATCAACAACATATTATGCAATGTAACATATTCGTGAATTCTAATGCATACACCCTAATATATATCACATGGCATTCATGATGCGTGAGTCATGCTGAACTTTCATTTAATTTCTCAATTTAAAACATTAAGTTTAGTTCCACTCACCTCTGGCTGAAGCTCTACTGACTCTGAAGCGACTGACTCACTGCTGGGGTCCTCGGTTCCTCGGGTCCGAACCTACACAGGTGGACTCAAATGAGGGACCAAACATCTATGATCAAGACTCTAAAATACTCCTCAAAAGCCCCCTAAAATACCTTGAAACAATCACATAAATCATGCAAAGAAGGGCTGGACAGGGCACTTTCGGTGGCAGGTTCGGCGGCCGAAAGTCCCTCCAGAGCCGAAAGTCAGGCAGGTTCGGCGGCACCTTCGGCAGCCGAAAATCCCAGACAGAGACGAAACTCATGCATGTTCGGCGACACTTTCGGCGGCCGAAACTGCCCTTCAGAGACGAAAGTCCTCTTTTGGGGGCAGGCTTCGGCAGCCGAAGGCTGCTTCCACAAGCGGGTTCGGCGGCCGAAAGTTCCTTCAGCGGCCGAAAGTTCCTTCGGCGGCCGAAAGTTCCTTTGGCGGCCGAACCTGAGTTTCTCCAAAGTGGCAGAAACTCAGCTCCAACATGCACAAACGCCTCCCAAACCTTTCAACATGCATAAACCTATTCTACAACACTCCCAATCATATAAAAACAAGCATACAAACTCCTAGGGGCTTCAAACCATCAAAAACTCCAACTACAACACATCAAACAACTCACATTATTCATAAACATACATAAACCTATAAACCTAACAATAACCTAAACATGCTTGTCTACCCCATAGATCAACTTAAAACTTACTTAAAATATGCAATGAGCTCAAGATCGGCTCTTACCTCTTGAAGATCGAGAGAAAGACGACCTAAACTTGGAAACCAAAGGAAAGGAGCTCCTGTGCCTTCCAAGCTTCAAAACTTGCTCAAATGCTCAAAATCTTCAAAATAAAGTGAAAACTCATGAAAATCTCGAAAGATCTGAAGGAAGAACTCAAAAATTGGTGAGGGACGGCGGAGAGCTCACCTTGGCCGAAAATGGGGAGAAAAGCTCGCCCATTTCGGCTAAGGGACCCCTTTATAGGTGGCTGGCCAGGCCACATTCGGGAGCCGAACGTGCCTCCGCATGCATGCCATGTTCGGCGGCCGAACTTGAGGTTCGGCAGCCGAACCTGGACTTCCCTCACTTATGCTTTCGGAGGCCTAAAGCACTCCCGAAGTGCATGCATGTTCGGCGGCCGAACTTGGGATTCGGCGGCCGAACTTGGGATTCGGCGGCCGAACCTGGGTTTTCCTCCAAGGCTATTTTCATTCAAAACTTAACTTTCTTTTTACTTAAAATCATAAAATACATTAAAACATTTTATAAAAACATGATTTTTTACCCTTCTAGAGGTTTCCGACATCTGAGATCCCACCGGACGGTAGGGATTCCGATACTGGAGTCTAGCCGGGTATTACAGTTTCAGTATTGCTTGGCAAGATTTTATTAGACATTAGATTTGCCAATTGTCCTATCTGTACCTTTAAATTTTTTATAGTAGCTTTCTGATTTGAGAGGTTGGATTTGGTTTCTCCTATGAAGTCAGTAATGGCTCTAGCAAGAGTTTTAACTATGCTTTCCAAACTGCTCTTCTTCTCAAGTGGCTGAAATCCAGGTGTTGCTCTCTGTGGTAGTGACAAAGCTTGAGTCTACTACTGTTTTTCCACTTGAAATTTAGATGATCTCTCCAACCTAAATTATAAGTGTTGAAGCATGGATTATTTTGCTTGCATCCCTGATTATCCATATAATTAATATGCTTAGCTTGCAAAAGAGAGTAGTCCAGTCGGGCACTCATTGAAATTACGGTTGCCAGCACAATCCTCACATACCTACACCACATAATTAACAAAATCAGTAGTAAATTTGTCCAATCTTCTAGTTAGAACATTTACCTAAGCTTGTAGTTCAGAAACAATATCAGTCTCATGCAATCCTATAGATCTTCTAGGTGAAATCTTGTCTAGAAGAAACTCAGAATTTGTGGTAGCCAATTCATCTAGAAGGTCAAAAGTTTCATTTATTTCTTTTCTCATGAATGACCCTCTGGCTGCATTGTCTATCATATTTCTTGTGTTGGCATTAAGTCCATAGTAGAGCTTCTCTATAACCTACCAATTTGGTAATCCATGATGCGGATACATTCTGAACATATCCTTCATCCTTTCCCAAGTTTCATAAAGGGGCTTTGAATCCTTTTGCAAAAAGTGATAAATGTCATTTCTCAATTTGATAGTCTTTGCTGGTAGAAATAATCTTTCAAAAAAATTTTCTACTAAATCATCCAAGGTAGTGATTGATCTGAGTGAAAGATTCTATAACCACTTCATGACTTTATCCTTTAGTGTAAAAGAAAAAACCTCAATATGATAGCTTCATCTGATACACCATTTTATTTATAATTATCACAAAGCTCCAAAAACTGATTTAAATGACTGCTTGGATCCTTATTAGGGAGTCCACAAAATTGAAGTTTGAGCTCAAAATTGTTGGCTTGCACCACAGGTCTAACAATGGTTAATCCAATTTGACTGATATCAAGTCTGACATAATCTCAAAGTATTTTGTGGTTCTGTGGCCTAGCTCCATCAACCAACTATTAAATTTGCAACTATTGCATTGTTGTTGTTTCCATCACCAGCTCCAATAACAATTTTGTTTTCAACTATTTGTGGTTCAACTTTCAGTTTAGTTTCTATTTTTATTGGAATAACACTTTTTCTTTCTCTGACTTTCTTTATATTCTAACCATAAGTGCATTCGATCTCTGGATCATACTTCAAAGGCTTTGTAATACTCTTATTTTTCATGCAATACCTGTCAGCAATAAAGAAAAATAAAAATTAATGAAATAAAAATAAATTAAAATATTTAAAGTAATAATTGCCAATCCTCGACAAAAATGCTAAAAACTTGACAGAGTGATATTTACAAGTGTATGAAATCGTTTCAAGTAATAAAATAATGAGTAGAGTATTGTATCCATAGAAAATAGAAATTTAGTGTCAAGATATATATAAATTTAATTATTATCCAGAGTTCCAATTGTGAAAATAATTGTAAAATTAAAATAAAATTAAACAACGCAAATTCACAAAAATAATTAATATTAAAAGCAATTGTAGAACATGATTTAATTAATTCATGTGGTTAACAATTTAATTTTAATTACTAAAACTAAAGCAAATAATTTTAAGTAATTGACTTTTTTAATGAATAAGATCAAATTAATTAATTAAATATTATCATCCATCTCTCAATAATATGGTAATTTTTTAATTAATTTTTTAAATACTGTGATTATTTTTTCTAACGCTCCACTCGTCAAATCTTGACTTTTAACGGGATAAAATTATTTAAAAGTCTACAAAGGTATTTTTAAATTAAAAATAAATATTTATTCTTATAAATAAAAATAACTTTTGTCATTAATATTTTTGTAATATTTAAAATCTGAATTTTACATTTTTTATCATTAAAAATATAAAAAATATATTTTTTAAAATTAATAAAATAATATAATAAATTTTTTAATATTAGTCATAAATATATTAAGTATTAATAATTAATATTAAATTAAAATAATTTTTATAAAGAGTAATTATTAATTAAAAATAAGAAATAAATTTAAAATTAAAATAAATAAATAATAAAACAAAAAGAAAATAAGAAGAATTTTTAGGAATTAATTAAGTAATTTTGATGTAAATAATTTTAATCGCTTGTTTGGAATGTCAAATTTTAAACGAATTTAAAAGAAATAATTTTTTAAAATTTTTATATTTGGCAAAATATATAATATAAAAATTTAATTTCTTGAATTCTTATAAGAATTGATTTTGAATTAAAAGAAGATCTTGCTAAAATTATTAGTATTTTACAAGAAATAATTTCACTTGAAATTATTTACATCAAAATTAGTTAATTAACCCTTAAATTTTTTTTATCCTTTATCTTTTTATTTATTTTAATTTTAAATTTATTTCTTATTTTTAATTAATAATTACTCTTTATAAAAATTATTTTAATTTAATAATAACTATTAATACTTAATACATTTATAATTAATATTAAAAATTTATTATATTATTTTGTTAAATTAAAAAAATAATTTTTATATTTTTAATAATAAAAAATTATGTAAAATTCATATTTTAAATGTTAAAAAATATTAATAATAATGTGATAAAAATGATTGTTATTTATAAAAATAAATATTTATGTTTAATTTAAAAATAATAATAGAAAAAAAATTTCTCCCTAATTTTGGATGTAGAGCCATTTATATAGGTAGCCTGTAAAAGTCACTTAAGCGGTTTAATATCTTTTTTAAATATCTTAAAATTATTATGAAAAATTTATTATAACTTTTTTCTAAAATTTTTAATTTTAAAATTTCAAATTACAATGGAGACTTTATCAGAAATTTAAAATTTTAAACTAGAATTTAAATTGATATTAATATTTTTTTTTTGTCAAAATAATGATTTTTGTTTGGTCAAATAGAATCGATCAAGTTCTTCTATTCAATTCTTGGTGTTATTTGACCAATGAATCATAAAATATTACTTATGGTCTTGTTTAAAGCCCTAATGAACATTTTTGGTGGATTATTAGAATTGAATACTTGTTAGGTGAAACGAAAGATAAAGGGTGAAAATAAGACTAAACTTTGGATTTACCAGACTTTATGGGTGAGACTATTAGAATTCCAAATAAACCTCATCACATGCTATTTTGGTTGGAAGTAAAAATTTTGACCCGTATGCATTAGATTAATTGTAATAGAGAATTCCTCACAATTACTTGTGCTTAGCAGTTCACTGATGATTAGTTAATCCAAAATTTTAGTGTTAGTTTAACTTATGAGACATGGTCATGATATTTCTATTATTGTTGAAATGATAATTTATTCTAAAAACTCGATGACTTAGTATATTTTGCTTTACTTTCATAAACATTTTTCTTTGAGTTAATGTATAGAAGGTGATGACCGCCGAATCTTCTATATTTGAGGTAAGACCAGATCTTGATGAGAAAGACAAGTTCAAAACCCATCAAACTTATCTTGAAGTGAACCAGTGCAGATTGCACACCTCAGTCCAGTTGAAAAATCAGACCGGACCTCACATGCGGGCCCTTCCGAAGGAAGTTTAGCCTGATGATGTTACCGGAGGAAGGAGAGCAGACTCGGTCACTTCGCAACCTTGCCCACATGCGCGCCGAAGGAAATTAAATAGCCGCCTGACATGGAAAAAGACTCTGACACATTTGTATGTATGGGACTGAATGATAGAGACATATAATACTGTAATAGAGATGTGGTTATAAGTCACTAACGGATAAAAAGGAGAGAGATAAAAAGAGAGGAACGCGTTTCTTTTCATCTAAACTTCCACGACCACTATAAATTCTATTTTTATCATTATAAATCCTATTTTTTGAATTTTATAATACCAAAAGAAATGCACAAATTAATTTTGTATCAGTTAAAATATATAAGAAAAAAATATTAACATGAAATTAATATTTAACAAAGCAATATAAAAGAAAGATATAATAAAAATAACATTTATTATTTTAATTATATTTATTTATGAATTTAACATTTAACAAAGAAATATAAGTGAAAAATAATAAAAATAGAAATAAATATTTTAATAATACTTATTATATTTTATTAAGTTATTTAACAATAAAAATATACTATAATTAAGCATTAGTTATTCACCATTCTAAAAAGAAATGTGATTTTGTAGTAATACACGTGGCAGGTAATGATTCCATAAAACGTGATTCGAGCTATTAATATAAAAGCTTTTTTAACTTTTGTTGGGGACAGCCCTCGTGCCGGTGCCGCAGTTCAATTTTAACAAGTAAACAACTTCACTCTTTACTCTCCGAATACCAAACCAAAGCTTAATCTCACTCTCAGGCTCTTTGAACCAATCTCACACTTCCAAATTTAACAGCCTGGAAAATATCATAAAGAAAGCAAAAGCAACTACATCTCTTTTCTTCTTCAAATGTTGAAGCTTTTCTCTGTTCATCAGCGCCTTCTCAGCTTCCTCCACATTCGTTTCTCTGTTCCTCATCCTTCTCACAGGTATTCTTTTCTCGATTTAATTCTCTCTTTCAATTTTTTTAGCAAATATGGCTTTCTAAGTTCAAGATTTGGAGTTTTTGTAATTTTTTACTCGTTTATTGATTTGTGATTTTATGTTGAGATCTTAATTTCTCTGATTTAGGGATTAGGAGGTGAGATTTATAGTTCTTTTGGTGTTTTCAAGTCTGAAATTAAGAGGCAGATGGCAGCTGAGCTCGTTAATTCTGCAACGAGTGATAAACTTCCTGAACTGGATTGGACTAAGAATATCGAAATATGTGAATCAGTGGCCCTTGATCGGAGGTAAAATTGCTACCTTAATTGTAATCAAGTAGATTTTAGATTATGTAATCTTCAGCGATTTGATTCACTGTACTCTGTTGATGCTTTAATGTTTTAGTTATTCTAGGTAGTTCCTTGATTGTGTTGAATATAGGGAGTGCACTTGTTCAAACAACAGTTAGTGCTAACCGTAATTGTCTATTGTCATTGATGAATTTAACTTTGTTAGTCAAAACAAGCATTTGAATTTGGTCTTCAACATTTCCATGACATTGATTTTGTGATTCTAATTTGCAGGCAAGCTAGAGATGTTATTAAAGCTATTAAAAAACGGTTGGGGAGTAAGAATCCAAATGTTCAACTATATTCAGTGATGGTGGGTGGATCTCTTTCTTTGTATGATAAATCTACTTGGTGCCTTGGTGCTAAACTCCTGATCTAGTATTTCAATCAGTGTTATTCAACTGAATGTGTGTATTACCATTTCTTTTTAAGTGTCCATTCAAATTTGTATCTTTATTTTAGTTTTTTCAATGGTCTATGACTTCCTGCCAAATTAATATATTCCTTCTAATTCTGCAGTTGTTAGAAATGTTGATGAACAATATTGGAGAACCTGTTCATAAAGAGGTGATTGATACCGGTGTTCTGCCTATTCTTGTGAAGATAGTAAAGAAAAAGGTGGAAGTTTTCTTCTAAATAAAATTCAGCAAGTTTTGGTTCATTTTAACGCCTTTATATTTTGTAAATCCAACTTCCTTTTCACAGACAGATTTGCCTGTAAGGGAGAGAATATTTCTTCTACTAGATGCCACACAAACATCACTTGGTGGTGCTTCTGGAAAGTTCCCTCAGTACTATTCTGCATATTATGATTTGGTGGTAGGTTCATGTATGAAACCTGTATAACCTTGTAGTCTGACCTTTCTATAACACTTATCTAAAGTTTTCCTGAATTATTGTATATGGTGGCTAGATTGGAAACTGGTTATGCTTTTGCTTTCCTATGTTCTTGCATTTGAATGTGAAATCATAGCTGAGTACCTCGTTAATGGTTATATAATTCTTGTTCATTTCATAAGTCTAAAATTCCAAAGTCAAACAAAAGCTCAACCAACACTTAGTTCCAACTAAATGAAATCACCTTATGATCTTCATGGCTCATTGCATCCTTGTTAAGTTTGGTAAAGTGAAGAAAAATCAGAACGATCTTTATTGCTATTATTATTATTTAAGTTCATAAGGATTAGATCATTACCATAAATAGTTCACTTTCGTATCAATTTTTAGTTAGTCTTCATGGTAGTATGCAAATAGTATAAAGATGCCCTTGGAATATTCATATTTTTGATTTTTTTCAAGAGGAGTTTTTCAGACTGATTTACTGTCATGGTGACTTAACAATAACAACAACAACTAAGCTTTTAATCCCCATGCTAGTTGCGGTTGACTATATGGATTCTTTGTCACCATTCAGTTCTGTTAGATGTCAAATCTACACTAATATTTAAGATTTGTAAATCCTTTAGTATTATTTGTCTCCATGTCATCTTAGGTTTTCCTTTTTCTCTTCCTCTTCTCACTCTTTCTCTATTAACTTATCATTTTCCATACTGGGGAATTTGAAGCTTTATGTTAGACATGACTAAGCCATCTTCATGACTCTTTCTCATTTTATCTCCATTATATGCTACATGCATCCTATGAAGGATGTGATTATTCATGTTCTATCCATTTTTGTATTACCAAAACCTTGATGTCATTTCTACCACATTCTTCTTATGTGTATATTGTACCTTAAATAGGAAAATAGAAGTTTCCTTTATGATCCTATTAATAATGGTCCTTGAAACTCTTGCCTACTGAAGGTGAATAGTAAAACAAGAATTGGAATAGTAAATTTTATGACACATGTAAGACGTAACTCTCGTACGAGTCAAGCTTTAAAGTTGGCTTACTGAAATTCCTGATAGCTCCTTCGTGCCTCTTAGGGGATATATATCTCAGCTAATTATATCTTGCAGGAATATATTCAGCTTGTGATCTTTAAATTTTAGCTTACATAGAATATAGTTCTAAGGCATGAAGAAAGCAAGCTGCTGTCAGACCGTGGCTCATTTTAAGAAGTTGCTTGTCTAACTGTTGTTATGACTAATAAGGAGAATACGGCGCTGTACTTGTATGTGAGGGTGGTCTGTGGTAGTTGGCTGAAGAACTGAGGTTGTTAAGGGAAGTTGTATTGGTGAGGAGTGAGAACAGCTTTAGGAAGGGCTGCTAGCTGTATAAATAACAACTATTGTAGCTAAAGAAGGACATTGTGAAAATATCAGGAATCTATTCAATCTCCCTTATTCTCTCTATTTCTCTCTCTACTTTCAGTTTCTATCTAGTTTCTCTCCAGTTTCTGCCATTCTCTGGAATCAAGAATCCTCCTCAACAACAGTTGGTAATGAAATGGATTTTGGTTGGACAACGTTACAAATCTGCTTAAGGAGAGTTGCAATAATGGTTCATTGCATGTCAGGCACTAAATTCCAGGTTCTTCTTTCTTGAAATTTCTCTTTTCTCTCTTTCTCTTTTTCTTCTTATTTCTTCCCTCTAATTCTTCTTTCTTCCTTCTTTAAAATTTCTTCCCTTCTTTTTCCTTTATTTTCTTGTTTCCTCTTAACAGCACCTGCCATTTTTTCTTTCTTGAAATCTAGAATTCTATCCTTTCCCAAGAACATTGAAATTGGGTTGCTTTCTTCCACAAATTTCTTGAAGTTGCCAAAAGTATTTGCAATTAAAAAGCAAGGCCTTGCAACATATATTCAGCTGAAATGGAAGGAGGGTGGATTCTATTCCAATGATAAGTGAAACTCCATAGAGGATGAATGGGAAATAGCAATAAGGCAAAGAAAGAAATTCATCTCCTTGGTGCAAAGGGGAAAAAAAAATTCAATTCAACATTTTGATTCCACTGGTTTTTTCCTGTTGCATATTGAAGTTCACTTTCTGGAGATGGAGGCCCTAGTTTTTCTGCAATATTGTGTTCCTATTGTTCGTACTTCAGGACAAGAATGATTTAAATAAGCTGGGAATGTTATGACTAATAAGGAAAATAAGGGGCTGTGATTGTATGTGGGGGTGGTCTTTGGTAGTTAGCTGAAGGACTGAGGTTGAAGGGAAGTTGTATTTTCAGGCACAGTTAAGGGCTAGAAGCTGTGTAAATAACAACATAGGTATTTGAAGTATAATAACCAGTCCTACTGCTACCAGTACTAAGATTAGGAAACTGTAAATAAGAAATTACTGATCCAATCTAACTAGTAATATAAAACTGATCCAATCTAGCTAGTAATAGAAAATCATCTCTAACTAGCAAAATAAATGGAACTCTTTAAATATTCCAGTAATAAATAAGATTTGTAAGAATTGTTGTATATTCTATTCTGAATAAAGGTGTTTATATACTGATTATAAGGCATTGGTACGATAACTAATCAATCTCCAAAAAATCCTCTCTAAATCAATGGGTATCATTGGCCGTGTGATTTTGCTATCTATTAATTATTTATAGATTATGTCTACACTATAACAATTCCTGAATAATAATATCATTCCTAAATTATATACATCTAAACTTCTTAATTTTACAATGAAAAATTAAATCAATATGATTCCTAAATTCAATATTATGATTGCATAAACAAATCTCAATTAATGGGCTTATATGGAACGTGCCAAAACAATGTAAATGTGGATTACTTGGATGCAAGTCATTTATTATGCAATATCTTCAAATGGGTTTAGGGAATTGATGATGCGTACACCATAGTGGATTTGTAAGGGGGTTAATGACATTTCATCTCAAACTTTTTTATCTTGTAGGTTATTGCTTCAAGAAGTTTGACTTTGTATTTTTTTGCAAAGCTCACTTTACTTTTTCAAAGTGGTTAATATTTTTGTAATGCCAGTATTATTTGTACTTTGATGTATGATGGAGGAGTTTTGGCTTCTTTATCCATACAACATAAAATATTGATGAGGTTCTTCAGAAAATCAAGAACTTGGTTGTTCCATATGCATCTAATTATTTAAGAAAGGAGACTTCTTTTCTCTCTCTCTCTCCCCTTTTTATTTAACTATTAGTTGCCCCAAGTAGGACTGCGCATGGTTCCGGGGGTTCCAAACTGAACCGAAGAATCTTACCAAACTGAATCGAAATTGAAAAATGATTGATGGTGTAGGAACCGAACCGTATCGAACCAAATTTATGTAGCTATTTGGTTATGTGTGTACATGTACTTATAATTGTTGTTAGTAGCTATATGTATATATATAAAATAATAACATAAAGCTATTTATGTTTTAGTCACTAGTCAATTATTAAAGGTTTATAATGGTATAATTCAATAAATTTAATTCGTTAATTATAGTTCATTCTATTTAAATAAATTATATTATACATCATCTCCATACTAAAAAATATAAATTATTAAAATGAGTTACATATATATGTGTGTATATGTACTTGTCATTGTTATCAATACCCCTATACATGTATATATATATATATATCAAATAATACATATATGTATGTAATTGTTAACTAGATTATATATATTAATAAAATATAATTTGGTAAAATTAAAAACAAATTGAATTAAAATAATTATAACTATTTTAGAAAAATATACTATTTAGCTAAATTACATAGTTTCATCTAAAATTATATAGTTATGCTATAAGAAACAAAGGAAACTAAATAAATTTGCAACATATCCAAGGAATGATAAAAGCTCATTTAGTTAGAGTTTATTTATTGTGGAAACAAAGCAACAAAGTTTTTAGAAGCTCTATGAGTTTGTTCTTTTCATTTTTATTTTTTTAAGAGTTTGAAAATTATAATAGGAAGACTATATTATGTTTGGTTATTAGTATCTTGATATATTTTAGATGAAAATATTATATGATATTGTGGATCTATGATACTGTTTTGAAGTTAGAATGTGAGACTTATTAATTTGATATAAATAATATTAATACTATGTTAGAAGTATTTAATTGTTTCGTTCTAGTTTAAATTTTATTATCGGAACCATATCGAAACTGGAACCAAAATAAGAATCAATACTAGAACTGAACCGGAACTGAAAGCACATGGAACTGTACCGGAACCGTACTGAATATTGATTTTGATTCTGGTTCTAGTTCTGATTCCAAAAAATTCAAAAAATTGACTTTCAGTTCTGGTTCTGGTTCCTGCAAGGAACCATCTGACAACCAGAACCGCACACCCCTAGCACCAATATCTGTTTGGAAGTTGAAACTATAATACCAGTTGCACAAATCTGTCACTAAATTTTTCTTCCCTCTTATAAGATGCTCAATTTTGTGTATCAGGTATGTTTTGGTTACCACAGACAATTTTTTGAGCAGAAACATTATTTCTTATAAGTCTAAAGTCTCATATAAGCTGCTGAACAGATCTGTCATAGCCACTTCTTTTATCATTCATGTAACCTCTGCTGCTAGTATGGATCACATGCACTAGGTCAGGTGTTTTTAGCAGTAGCTATTGTTAGCTCATAGTAAAATAACTGACTGCTCCATTTTTGGTTACTTTTAATCCTCAAATAAACTATGTTTTCAGAGTGCAGGAGTACAGTTTCCCCAAAGGCCTCATGCAACACAAACTAATAATCCTACTTCACAAGTAAAGAAAAAAAGTACACTTAATGGGGAACTTGCTGCCGCCAGACAGGAAATGTTTGCTCAGCAAGCAGAACCTGAAGTTGTTCCTGAATCAAGGTATCTCTTTATGAATTATTTTCTTTGATCCTTATCCAAGTTGCATTATGCAAAATGACTTCCTAGTGGTTGTGTAGTTTAATCTTTTGGATATAATTATCCTTGCCAGAAATAATTGTTTTCTGTTGTTATCTTGTAATCCACATCTTAAATGTTCTTTCCATTTCGAGTTTTTAAACTTCATGTTCTTCTAAGAAATGTGATTATTATTTGGAGCCTATGCTTCTTGGACTTGGATGCATATGTAAGATACAAGTCCATTCTGCCATATTGATTTTTGTTTTCAAGTTTCAACTATATATGGAAAACATAAATACCCATGTAGGTTTAGATGTCCATTCTATATTCACTATTCAAAACAATGCCACTGGGTATGAAAAAAATAGAAGCAAAATTTTTTTGAGGTAAGTTCACATAGCAATGACAGTAGATGAATTGTTTTACATCAGGTGTTATCTCCAATAGTGTTAACTAGTTATATAGTTCAACTCCAAAGCAGAACAAAATTGGAAAGAAACTAAACCAGTAATTGAACTGAAAGAAGAGCATCATGCAAAGTGGATACGATGGAAACTAGATGAGAGGAATTTTTCTGGCTTCTGTTTGTACCAGCCTTTTCATTTCTTTCCAGAAAGAGACACAGGCTCCATCCCCCCGCCTCAAATTTAATTAAAGCAGAAAGAAGAGGGTACATGGTCCTCACATGTAAATTTCCATGGTTGACATAAACACTGGCCATTGCATCTAATCTAACCCATTTCTGTTGTAAGCCATAGTTAATATTATACCAAAGAAAATCAGTTTGTAAAGGAAAATCCCATTATCTTTCCATACTAAAAGCAATATCTTAATTCTAGTTTTTTTTTTTTTTTTTTTGAGCACATTTATTATCATTCTTTTGTTTTAAATAGTGTGGTAGCTTGAGGCATTTGGAGAGGAGAATTGGATCCATGAAGACACTTTGGAGACTTGGCTTAAAAATGAAGAGGATATGGGGGTTAGAGAGGAATGGATGCTATAATCCTTTATATTGTATTTGGACAGGATGAGAGGAAGGGATGGCACAACTTATTAAAGGGAGGGAAGGGGAAGGGATGTAAAATATTTAACTTCCAATTGTTATGAAGGAAGTGAGGGAGGATAAGGAGAGAATTAAGATATTAAATTTACAAAAAGATATCCTTATTCTTAAATGGACAAAACAAAATGTATAGGGACTAAAAAGGCAAACCAAAATATTTAGTGTTGGGTTTTTTATGCTTCCCTCCTCTTCCCTCACTTAAACCACAATATTTGATGCTTTACCCTTGTTTATACTCACCTCTTCTCCAACAATCTCCCAAGGTTAGCCCAAGAAACCCCCTCTTTTTTCCCTAATCCCTTTTTCTATCACCCTGTCCAGAGTGTTAGAATTATTCTTTCTTTGCAGTTTTGTGGAGCATGCAGATAGAAAAGATGTTTGAGTTTTTTGAGGCCAAGTTTTGCTTTTAATCTATTAGTTTTTTCTTAACTCTTTTCCATGCGTGCATCAAGGCTTTCCAGGAATTTCCTTTGGTGCTTTTTAACTTGATCTGGAAGGCACTAATTTTTAATTTTCTTTGATGCTATTGGGACTCTTATAATTGTTGTGAATTTGAGTGTTTCTTATTTTGAGGAAAATTTATCCTCTTGGATATGTGTTCTTGTTATGTACGTATAATTTTTTCCATAAATAAAATGAAAGAAAATAGCGAACTAAATGCATCCTGTTGGCTGTGGAAATTTATTGAATTGTAATTTTAGACATTGACAAGCATATTTGTCTGATTTTCATAATTCATGCTCCAATGTGTGGAAGCATCTCGTCTCACAATAAGGTTTGTGGAAACTCTTTCTCGTCTGGCTTATAAATAGTATAGATGTTACTGTGCATAGCCTACTAAGTTGTTCCTTGTTTCCTCTAGAGACTTTGCCTGCATTTTGTTCTTATTTAGCTAATTTTTACTTTTTGTCTGTATGCTTTATTGAAACACATCCTTTTTTTCCCTTGTCATACCTGGAAATTTTATTGCTTTAAATTTTCTGCTAATGCTTTGAGTAATGAAGTGCTGTATGTTGCCTAACTCAAGCTATGCTTTCTACCTAGATTTTGTTTGTAGCAGTGGTTATTTTAGTTCCCAGGAAGTATTATGTGCATTTAGCACTTTTTTCCTTCAACTGATTCTGGGTTTTCTGCAATTGTGTGCAGTATTATTCAGAAGGCTAGCAATGCATTAGAAGTTTTGAGAGAAGTCCTTGATGCTGTTGATTCTCAAAATCCTGAGGTACACAAAAGCGTTGTCTTTTCTCTTTTCTGCATATTTCCTTGGATTTACTTGGATAGACATATTCTTCTAATTGTTTGTAAATGTTGCCACACTGAAGTTTTGGCAGTGAAATTCCTTCAAGGTTTTCATATTCAGTTTCTTAGTGGGCTTGAAATTTTTTGATGAATGATGAGTACAACTTGGAGATTGTTTTGGTACTTACAAATGTTTTATGCCATCCTCTGGTCATGAAAGCATTATGTAGTTTACTGCATTAAAGGCTCGGCATATAATGTCTTTCGCATGCAATCGTTGTTACTGTCAAAATGTACCTTGCTTCTGTACTACGATGTCCCCTCACACTTATCCATCCCTTTTTTCTAGCAAAATTTTTTTGTGCCCTGAGGTTCTGCAGCTTACTTCCTCAATGAATGTTTATTATGAGGACAAGTATAAAGTTTTGAAATTATTGACATCTTATCCATTTTGCTTGACTGCATATTGCTTCTGAAATGAATAAATGAAACTATAAATTGGCAGCTCTCATTTTTATCCCATTTTTTCCTTTTCTTTCTTAGGGAGCAAAGGATGAGTTCACTCTTGATCTTGTGGAACAGTGTTCATTTCAAAAGCAGCGAGTGATGCATCTTGTGATGACTTCTCGGTAAGCTACTTTTTGTTTACGGGATAAATATTCCTTATTATGAACTTGAGTTTATTGCTCTATATTTTCCATGTACAAGTCTCATGAAAACCTTGATAATATCTGTGCTATGGTTTTAAATAACGGCCGTTACGAAAAGCAGCGAGTGATGCATCTTGTGATGACTTCTCGGTAAGCTACTTTTTGTTTAGGGGATAAATATTCCTTATTATGAACTTGAGTTTATTGCTCTATATTTTCCATGTACAAGTCTCATGAAAACCTTGATAATATCTGTGCTATGGTTTTAAATACGTAACGGCCGTTATTTATAGGTTTTGGAGAAGGTCGTGGCCGTTAAGGCCATTATTTAACGGTAATAAAATTTTGTTAGAGTAACAGCCATTACGGCTGTTACATAACGGTCACGGCCGTTACAAGCTGCGACTTAACGGCTGTAATGGCTGTTACATGCTGCAACTTAACGGCTGTAACGGCCGTTACTTTCTTTTCTCTACAGGAATTTGTAGAGAATGTTGTCTTCTTTTTGGTACAGCCTTCTTCACGTGATGTTTGAATAATTGAAGACTTGAAAACTCTCTTTTCAGCCTTATCACTTCATTTTTCCAAGCCAAATTGCCAAAACTAAAAAAAAACATGAGATTTCCCTCAATTCTCAAGCTCTCTTCTCAACTTTCCCATAAATTTCTGTAAGCTTGACTACTAAGGATTGCAGATTCCTCTGCTCATGGGTTACAGATCTCATGTTGGTAAGTATATCATAATAGTACAATTTTCATACTGTTGGTGCCCATATTTCTGCTGATATATATAGTTCTCATTCTCGCACTCAAATGTGTATAAAATGACAAACAAGACAATTGAATAAATTAAAGTTACAATTGAAGTGGCTTTTGTTAATTTGTATGGGTTTGAGTACAATCATTTGGTTTCGTGTTTTGGTAGGGAGACTTGGTGCCTGTTTTCTATATATAAATATATGTGTGTTGTTTACCTAAATTTCCCCCAAATTCTCAGGTTTTCTAGTGCTGAATATATCATCTAGGTACAATTTGGTATAAAATTGAAGGAAAAACAAACTTTCTGAAGTGATCTGGTGGAAGTTACCTAATCAATCTGTTGGATCTAGTCATTAACAATATTGTTATGTAATTGGGCATTTTTTTCTTCTCTGCATGGTTTTGCATAAATTTGTCTAGCCATACCATATATAAATCTAGACATAGGTGATGATCATTGCGACTTAAATTCAATCTCTCAATTTCTCTTTCTTCTGGTCCAGGGATGAAAAAGTAGTTTCTCGTGCAATTGAGTTAAATGAGCAGCTTCAGAGAGTTCTCGCACGACACGATGCCCTTATCTCTGGTAGATCTATGCCTTCAGATAGGTCTACAGTTTCAGATAGAACTACTACAACTGCAACTCATTTTAGCCTTGACGAAGCAGAGGGTGAAGAGGAGGAGCCTGAGCAGCTTTTCCGAAGGTATGCCCATGTTGTATTTGCTAAGATTAGGCTCTTATTTGGAAAGAGATCATCTGCTTTTTTTCCATCTGAGTTTGCATTATATATATATATATGTTTATCTGATCTGAAAAGTTGCTTATGAGCCACTTGATTTCTAAGCTTTGGTTCTACTTATTTTTTAAAAATTTTCTTGATTAAAACTGCAATGATTAACAGATTACGAAAAGGAAAGGCTTGTGCAAGGCCTGAAGATGAGGACTCAGACGAACTCGTCTCCACTGGCATGCTTGGGTCATCCATTCCAGGGGAGAGAGAGAGATTGAACCGTCCCCTTATAAGACCACTTCAATCGGATCAGTCAAACGAGCCTAATGCAAATCCTCCAGCAGTTGCAATTCCACCTCCCCCTGCAAAACACATGGAGAGAGAGAGATTCTTTCAGGAAAAGAAGGTTGATGGTTCTGCTGTGTCTGGCCATATGAGGGGTCTGTCATTACATAGTCGCAATGCCAGCAGTTCTCGCAGTGGAAGTGTAGATTTTAGCGACTGACCCTCAAACTAAAGATATTATTATAAATTGTGGTTTTCTGGTTTGTTTTTAATTGCTAGACTTTTTTATATGGTTTCCCATATTCTGCTACTGTGGTTGTTTTTTCCTTTTCTTTTTTTCCCTTGCTTTATATTATTATGATAGTAAGGTGTTGTGGAATAGATCATAGCTGCAGAACTTCAGATGATTTTCTTATAAGATTTCTTGTTATTTGAAAGTCTTTCTTGTGATGAGTTTTGCAATGCTAAATATACGAGGCAAATTTTTATCTGGACTCGGTCTACGGTGGATTAAGACTCAAAAAAGTGGATTTTTATCTACATAAATTGAATCTAGATAAGGATTTTTCCAATATATATATATATATATATTCTAGATGCAAGTCAAATAGTGCTATGGGATTTTTTTTCCCCTATTTGAGTAAATGTTTTTTTATCTTTTCTTTTTTTCTTCTTCCCCCAGTGGGATGACTCTTTTCTCATAGCTAGTAAATTAACATATCAAATTCAATAGGTTTAGACGCACAAAAAAAAAAAAAAACTTGAAGTTTTCGGCTTATAACAGGTATATTCTAAATTTTTTTTCTTAACAAATATACTATATATTTTGGCCAGTAATTTATTTGTACTATACCGTTACTAATACTATTAATTTTGGTAGATCCATTAAAATGCAAAATTATAGGAAATGATTATAAAAAATATAAAATTTAATTTTTTTTATTAATAAAAAAATAAATAAAAATAAAGAATATTTAATATATTATTAGATCTCTTAAAAACACAAAAAAAATGATAAAAATAAAATAATTTAAATATATGTGAAAATCACACTCATATCATAAATTTTATTTTTTAATTAATAAAGTTAAAATTTTAAAATTAATTATACCAATAGGTTAAATTGAATTTAAAAAGTTAATATATAAAATATAATATAGTTCTTAAAATTTTATTTGATTAATAAAATAATCTTTTTAAAATAAATATTTTTCATATACTAAATTCAATAATGTCCTATTTTATCAATTATTTTATTTTTTTAATAATTAATAAATTATGAAAATTAGATTTAAAAAATAAATCAAGAAATTAGTTCATCGTAATCAATAAATAAAAAATAAATTTTATTGAAAAATTATTCAAAATTATTATAAAATAATTCTGAACAATAAATTAAAAGAATAAAATAAGAAAAAAAAACTCTATATATCCATATTCATTCCTTCTAGATTTCTAAATCTTTCTCCTTGAATTGTTTGCAATTCTTGTGAAAAGATTTCGTTTGCGATCCTTGTAAAAAGATTTCTTAATTTGTATGATGTATTTATATTCTATTCAACTCTTATTCTGCAGCGCTAGAAATAAACTTGAAAAATTATATTTTTTTTTTTGTAAAAACACGAGGTAAAATGTGCGAAAAAAATAAAATATTGGAGTAAATTATAGAAACACAGGTCTACCTCGTATTCTTTAATATTTCTTTCAAGTTTCTCTTCTTTCAGGTAAAAATAAAGGGTAAGAAATAAAAACACAAGGCTAAATTCTCTAAACTTTTTCAGGTTTATTTAAAAGTGATTTCTTCGTTGCTTGATTTATATTAATCTATAAAAATAATAAAAATTAAGTAAAAATATCAAATAATAAAATAAAACTAAAAATCTTAAGATTAAACATAAAAACCTAATAACACTAAGAAAAGTCAATGATAATAAACGGATATTGTTAAAAAATATATAAATAGTTATGTAAATTATTACCACATTTTAGATTTAGAGCAAATAAGTATTCACTTAGTTGCTTTTACAATTGATTCTTATTCCAATGTTGATTTTTTGCGACTTACCGGTAATAATTGTAATACCGAGAGCTTTTAAAGTAGATAAATATATAGATAGTAATTGACACTGCCATACCTTTCACCTTTCAAATTGAGGGTCTCACCCATTAAACACTATAAAAGCAAAATATCATCAAGAAGGAAGCCGTTATCACTCAAACTCAAATATTTACTTTTCTAATTAAAAACTAATGTCTCGAGACTAATGTCTTGAGACTAATGTGTTGAGACTAATGTCTTGAGACCAATATAAGATCCGTTAAAAGACATACTGAGTTAGGTAAATATATCATACATTTCTTGAATGGAGGGATGATATTTGAAAGAGAAACCACATGCTTTTTAAAGATAGCTAGAAAAATAAATTTCAAATATATATATATAAATAATAATATATTATTAACCGGTAAGTTTATATGAAAAAAATTAAAACCTGATTAGATTTTCACTCAAAGTGCGTAGTCTTTGACAAGGCTGTATTTTGAAAATAATATATTATAATTACATTTTAATGTATAAAAAACTTATAAAAGTATAAAAAATAAACCACGAATATTACAGTGACTTAAATAAATGAGCAACATACCTAAACTAAAAAAGCCAGTCAAAATAAAAATACGAGAAGAATACAACAATGGACGCTGCGCTTGTACGAGACATGGCCCATTTGCAAAGAAAATTGTTACAACAAGACTCACCTGGGCTTGATTCTGTAGCCCAAAAGTGGACGCCTGGAAGAACAACGGCACAACGATAACTTTAAATGCGCGGCTGAACAGAAAACAACCATTACCATCGCCAGTAGTCCGCCAAATGGCTACGGACCTCTCTTCTCCTACGCTCCTCTTATCCAGAAACCACATTTCAACTCCACGATTTCACCAAACAAGACACTCTCTCCCTTACTATAGAACAACTTATCCTCTCTCCAATTCCATAACCGCCATCCCCAGGCTTCGCCTCCTCTGCCGTACTTCTGGAACTCAGTCCACCAGTGTTTCCGACTTCGAATTGACTGCCGCAGTTGGCCAGCATCGTCTTTCCAAGGAAATCTCTCTCTCTCTCTCTCTCAGAGTAGATTTCAATTGCCATTATCTTTGTTTCCCCTTCCATTGTAATATGTGATATAGGAGATTAATATTTGGGAGTGAGAGGTTTCATTATGTTGTATTGTGCAGGTTCCTGTTGCCAATATTAGAAATTTTTGCATCATAGCACATATTGATCATGGGAAGTCAACATTGGCCGATAAATTGCTTCAAATGACTGGGACTGTGCAGCAACGAGAAATGAAGGAGCAGTTTCTTGATAGCATGGATTTGGAAAGAGAAAGAGGCATCACTATCAAATTGCAGGTTTGGTAAAATTTCCCCATTTCTTGATTTCTTTTCCTCATCCTGATTGTTTTAGTTAATTGTTCTTGTTTTACTCTGACTAGGAAAGTGAAGATAATTCCTTAGTGATTTGTGACTTGTCCAGTAATTTTGTACAGTTGATGGTTAATATTGTCAGCAGATTTTGTGGTGCAGTTATCTTTTTCTGCGTATTTCTTAACTTGCATTTTCCATAATGATATTTGTTTTCTATGAAAAAAAATTGTCTCAGCATCAGCTCTTTTAGGTTCCCAAGCATCTTGCTTAAGCTCGTTAATAAGTTGGTCAATATGCTTGATTATAATTTATTAGCGTTTTCAATTATATGCAAGATGAACTGTTTCCTTATATTTTTTAATTTTTCAAATTTAGAACTAAATGAGGATGCTTGTACTTAGCTAAAAATTTTTCTCAAAGAGAACTTATTTAGACTTGTTTGTGAAGGTTCTTTTAATGGAGCCAGCTAATCTGAGTTAGACTAAGATTAGCTTGCAGGATATCGTTTTTCAAAAAGCTTAAGTTGGCTTTGATTGTTTTCCAGTCCTAGACTCCTGGTTATATCCGTTTGTCTTGTCAAGTACCGGTTGTTTTGTCCTGTTTTTTTGTTTTGCCAACTTTTTGCAATTCAGTATTAGTTTCTTTTAGGTATGCAGACACTTGCTTTAGCTTCAGTTTATTTCTGTTAAGTTTCCCTCGTGCCTAAACTTGTGGTGGAGTTGGGAATATGGGTCCCACATCCATTTTGATTAAAAAATGGGATAGCTTAAGATGACTCTAAGCAAGCCCTTTTCATTTTAAATCTTGAGCTTTTGGATTCATAGTTACAAGCTGTAAATTATATAATAAGTGTAAGCTGCTCTTATTTTGTTGATCGTTTACATTACTACTCTTAACTAAAATTTGTATATTTATACTTCATACTTGTCTTTGAAGATGATTGCCACCTAATCCTTGACTAGAGGTGTCTAATTTTTGTGTAAAACATGAACTCTAGGGACATTGATCATTTTAATGTATGCTCTGTTTGTTCAAACAATCTTATCAAATATTGATTTTTGGATGTTCTAATATTTCCTTTATTTTTGGTAATGTGACTGATCTATTTTTGACAAATGTGCTAGGCAGCAAGGATGCGTTATGTTTATGAAGATGAACCATATTGCCTGAATTTGATTGACACTCCTGGACATGTAGACTTCTCTTATGAGGTATGTGAATATGGTAGGAGTTTTGCTTCTCCTTTAGTATTGTAAATTATGTGTTTTATACCTATGTATCTATAAATTTTGCTCTCTCTCTCTTTCTTTCTTTGTGTTGATTATATAATGAACTAGAGTCTATCTAGATACAACTCTTGACATTTTACCCTCTAAATCATAACTTAAGGGTGGTACTACTATAATTTTGAGTGTAGTAACTCTTTTGAAATTATCAATGAAAACTCGCATATCTTTGCCAACAAGCACAACAGAAGCTATTTTAAGCAAGGGGCAAAAACATGATTTTTAAAACTTTTAACCCAATTAAACTATGGGTTGCATGCTCAATGCTAGTTTCTATGATAAATTCATCAATAATCAACACAAGCACCAACAGTCATCAATTAGTTTATCATTTGGCAATCCAATTGGCAAGGAAGAATGGTAGAATAAGAAGTTCTATCCTAGAGCTTTAGTTTAGAATCAAATACCTCTTGCAGTGCAGTACCCTTTATTTTATATTGGAATTTAGATCATCAAATGCGACTTCTGCTTGTCCACATGAGCAAAGGAACTTGCAAGAACACCTCCCTTTGGCCGAGAATCCTCTCTCTTCCTTTCCCTCTTCATTGACCAAACCTCAGAGGTGGAAAAACTTGGAGTCCTTAGCTTGATAGTTGTTGTGAAGAAACTCTTGTGTTAACGCTCAACACAAGATTGCAACAATAGAGTTAGGGGTTTGAGAGGAAGAAGATGAAGAAAGCTTTAGAGGTTTCTTATGCATGTGGGTTGGGAGAGAAGAGAGGTTTGGGGGTTGTGTCTTCCACCAAATGAGCTTCTACTCCTTAAAACTCTCCCTAAACTCAACTATATATATGTGATGGTGGAAGACAATTGTGACAAGTGTCAAAGTTCTTCCACCATGTCATAAGTTCGTCCTCCACTTTGGAAGACAAGTATACTACTTAGGAAAACAGTTTCTCCAAAATTAACTTTACTGGTCAGCAAATGAGTCGAATATTTACCTAACTTATTAAATCCTTAAGCGGATTCTATATTACCCCGAAGATCTTGTGATGTGGAACCACAAAGATCACTCAAAGGGAATGAAACAAAACTTCAATTGTCAATAATAAGCTTTAACAAAGTACCTGAGTTAAATAGGCATTTATATAGACTACTTGTTGAACAAACTGGTGTTTTGGGAGAAAATAATTTTGTATTTTTCATAAGTTTAGAGATATATAAATCTTTTATTTATTTACAAAAGTCTAATCTAAAATAGGAAACTAGATACAACAGGAAGCTAATTATAATAGAAAAATATATACAATTATTCCCTAAAAGTTTGCATTCCTATAATCATGAGATTCCTAGAATCATGGGATTTCAACATGTATTCTTATAGTCGGGGGGGATTCCTAGAATTGTGGGATTACAACACTCTTCCTCAAGTTGGTTCATAGATATTAAACATGCCTAACTTCAAATCAATTATACAATACTTTACTGCTCAATCCCTCAGTAAAGACATATGCCAACTACTCCTTTGAAGGCACACAAGAGATGGTTAGTGAGCCATCCACTATTTTCTCCTTTATGAAGTGTTGGTTAATCTCTATATGTTTGGTCTCTATATTTTTGGTCTGATCATGTTGAACTGGATTGTGTCACAGAGCAAGGATAGACTATTTATTTCTGACAACTTCAACTCTTCCATAAACTTTTGCAATCACAATAGTTCACAGATGCCCTGTGCCATACCTCTATATTCTGTTTCAGTACTTGATCTCATTGTCACATTTTTTTTGCTTCTCCAAATAACTAGATTACCACTAACAAATGTGTAGTAATCTGATGTTGACCTTCTCCAAGTTTGTAAATGGATTAGATGTGTGCTAACAAGGTGGTCATCTAACATGTGCATACACATGTACATGTAGCATACACATCTACATGTAGCATTTCTGTGATGTAGAAAGAAAATGTTAGGAGCATGGACAATTAGATAGCATTTGAAATTTAAGAGAGAATTTTTATTAAAAATGAAAAGGTTAGATAGTGATAAGGAAATCATAGGGGCAGATTATAGTATTAGGTTAGGCTATGAATGTCAAATTATATAAAGGTTAAACATTATAAGTTTACAGGTTTGCTTGTTATGACTTTGGCTTAACTGCTTGCCCTGCCATTTGTCTACAGGTTTCTCGTTCTCTTGCTGCTTGTGAGGGTGCTCTACTGGTTGTTGATGCTTCTCAGGTGAAATCTAATTTCAAATTTTAACATGTCAATTTTATTTTCATGTGATAAGTTATATAGTTGGTGTCATGATGCTCTTTTAATTGTTGATGCTTCTCTAGTAAACTCTAATTTCAATGTTTGGTGTGCAAATTTATTTTTCATATGATAAATTATACAGTTTGTATATACACTTATTATTTACTATTATTAAGACTAAATTTTACTTCAAAATCTGTATATTTAATTTCAAAACTTGAGTATAATTGTATAACCTTATTTTCTTTTGTGGTTTATTTACTAATACAATTATTTATTGCCTGTTATCACCGGTAGACTTTTATTTTGTTATAGGGAGTGGAAGCACAAACGTTGGCTAATGTTTATTTGGCCTTGGAAAGTAACCTAGAAATCATCCCTGTAAGTGATTCGTGTTCTTGTCTCGTGTTAGTGTGTGAATGAGTAGAGAAGTTCAAATCTTTAGCTCAGTATATTGTCACTTCGAAGATGTTTTTTATTATTTTTCTTATCACATGTTATCTGGCCTTGTAATGTTAAGTTAGACTGCTGCATAAACAAATGGTACCGTATAGCAAATCAGTTAAATCGTTGTTATTCCAAAGAAATTAAGTTCTTTTAAGCTTATGGGGTCAACAATAGTATACTTGTGATGCTCACATGGCATCCATGTGGCAGATGTGTGGCAATAATATGGCTAAGAGAATAGGATGATGCTGTTTTACTGTATTTGAGAACACTCAAGGTGTCTTATAAATTCAAATGGTTACATAAATGAAAAAGTGTAGGTATAGCTGACTGTGTTGGAGTGGATATCAAATTTAGGGTTTGTTTGTGAAGTTGATTAATGTAGGACAATCACAAACTGAAAGTAATATGAGAATGTATGAGCTTTTCAAATTAATTACACCACCATAGTTCTATATGAATACAACTCTAATAATGAACTTTCTCATCTATCACAGGTTTTAAACAAAATAGATCTTCCAGGTGCTGAGCCAGATCGTGTTATCCAGGAGATTGAAGAGGTTGGTGCACAAAATGGACGAACTTCATTTGTTTAATTGGTGTGTAATCAGTATTGGTCCCTGTAATTTGGAAGCTATTTTGAATTATTTAGGTTTATCCTTTGCCACTGTATTTATTATGTTTGTGAAGACATGTACACACGTACACATACTGGCTGATAAAACAAAGCAGTCAAGTTTATTGAAAAACATGAATTTCTGATTGATGTTTGGTACTTTAAGTTACTTAATGATAAAGCCAATTACGGTTGTGTAAAATCTTTGTTTGACTGAGTATATTCCCTTTAGGCTAATGATGTTTAAGAAACTAACAGAAAAGAATGCATCTTTTTGATGTAGGTAATTGGTTTGGATTGTAGGGATGCAATACGCTGCTCTGCAAAGGTTGGCTCTATCTATGTCAATTTACGTGATACTTTTGTGCACAATGTGGAAGGTTAATAGTTATTAATCTTCTCTAGTATTTTCATTTGTCTATAGGAGGGAATAGGTATAACTGACATTCTGAATGCAATTGTCAAAAGGATACCTTCACCCCGTGATACTGCTAAAATGCCATTGAGGGCTTTAATATTTGACAGGTATGTATTCTTTAGTCATTATTTAGACTTAATCATTGTTGATGATTTCAACATGGAATGGTACCTTAATCATTTTGGTATAAATAATACGCGGTCATGATCCCTTGGGCATGTAAGTTTTCTCTTGTTCAAATGTTAGTCTTCACATATTATGTTCGTTGGTTTATCTTTTAATATCTGCTCCTCAATAGGGATGTTCAAAGAACAGGGTTACTACCCTCGTTGAAGCAAATCAACCCTAAAACAAAAGAACTAGGTTACTGTTTAGAAGTCATCCTCAACCTTAATTTGTTAGTATGATTTATCCAGTCCATAATTAATTAAATTAATGGGGCAAGATTATGGACATGACTAATAATATGTATAGGTTGGCGTTGTTTTATAAATCTTGACAGCAATATCTCTTGAAATGTTATGGTTTCTCTAGGAAATTTGGCTTCTTTGATAATTTCTGAGGCTTTGTAGCATGGATTTTCATTCTACATGAGAGTTCTTTTGTAAGCTTCATATTATATAAATTTCATTAATGAAAATGAAGATTTTTAGGGGAAAATTCTGTATTGTATTTCTTGTTTCATTACAGGCTATTTACACTCAATTTATAGAAGAGAAATAAGCCTAACCGGGAAAATTTACAAGTAAGGAAAATAAATCAAATCTCCATAATTAAGATTAAGACCTAAAAATTCTATCCAATCAAACCCAATAAATCGGCCTAATTAACAGCAGCAAATCTGCCTAATCAACACTTTTCCTATAGTTGGTGCATAGATATCACATACGCCCAACTTACAGTCAAAGTGTGGTAGGTTTTGTTGTTTAGCCTTTTTTGATCACGTCAACTATCTGCTTTTCTGAAGTTGCATGAACTAAGCTCAAAATACCATTTATTAATTTTTCTTTAATAAAGTGCTGATCAATCTCTATATGCTTTGTCCGGTCATGTTGTATTGGGATTAGAGCTGTAGTGATGGCAGCAGCTTTGTTGTCATAGTATGGGGATAATTTATCATTCTCTAACAATTTCAATTCTTTCAATAATTTTTGCAACCACAAAAGCTCATAGACACTTAGAGCTATAGCTCTATGTTCAGCCTCAATACTTAATCGAGCAACTACACTTTTGTTTCTTATTTCTCCAAATGACAAGATTACCTCCCACAAATGTGCCACACACGTGCAATAGCTGGTTATTGGCCTCCTATCATCTGGAGATCTAGCCAGCTTGCATCTGTGAATGCTTCTATTAGGAGGTGATCATGTTTGGAGAAAAGAAGACATTTCCCTGGAGCAGATTTCAAATACCACAAAATACTAAAGATAGCTTGCAGCTGAGATTCTTGAGGATCATACATAAATTGGCAATTGTAGACTGTTTGAGTTCCAGTCAAGATTGGCTGTGCAAGATAATACAATTCTTATTCTATTCATTTTTGCAATAGAGGCAAATGTTTCATGCTAGTCCATTCCATAAGTTTGGGTGAATCCCTTAGCAACAAATTGGGCCTTGAATATTTTAATTGAGCCATTAGCTTTGTAGTTTACAGTAAATAACCATTTGCAGCCAACTAATAATTTCCTTCTAGGAGGAGTGACAAGTTTCCAAGTTTCATTTTTAGCTAAAGCTTTCATTTCTTTGACTATTGCTTTCTTCCACTTAGGATCTTTGTAAGCTTCCTTCCAATCATGTGGAATAGATATAGAGAAAATGGACAAAGCAAAGGCTCTATAGGAAGGTGACAAGGAATCATAGAGACAAAGTTAAATATAGGATATTTGGTGCAAGTCCTGACACACTTCCTTTGAGTAATAAGTTTATCTAAATCAACGATGGAATCAAGAGTTAAAGGTAACTCACTATACGGAGAGGATTTTGGATACTGAGTAGGCTCCATAATGCCTTTGTCTGTCTTGCTCTCCTGGAATATCTTCTTAGATTTAGTTTATCCAACTGCCCAACTTTCTCCCTTTGAACAAACTCTCCCCTTGTCCAACAATACCAAATTTGTTCTCTTGTCTATCAATAGGATCATTAGACTCTCTCCCTTTGAAACAAGGTTATCTCAAGTTACAAAACTAGGTATCACCTCTTTCTCCTCATTATTCCCCCTTGAAGAAGTTACTGAAAAGTAGCGAAGTAAGATTCAGTTTCTCTAAAGGTAACATCCAATACTGACAAGGTATATGGAGAATGGTACATTTGTCACTCTTCCGTGTGGGAGAATACCCAATAAATACATATTTAAGGACTCTTGGATCAAGTTTACAGCCTTACTATGAAGAAAACAAATACATCCAATCACCTTAGTTGGAACAGTGTACTCGTTATGCCCTTGTAAGACATCCATAGGGAGTCGAGTGTTTTGGGATCCTCTTATTAGGGTTTTGGGAGATTCATGGTGAACATAAGAGATCTAGCTACTTCCGGTGGATGTCTATTTTCCTTTCAACATTTTGGATACTAGTGTAAGGATAACTAGTTTGATGTATTATCCTTTTGGACTCCAAATAAGTATAAAATCTACTGATCATGTACTCTATATCATTATAAGTTCTCAAGGTTTTCACTTTAGTATCAAATTGAGTACAAATTATTTTGTGAAATAATTGAAAGCATGAAATTTAATATAACCACGATGGCAAAGGAGCCTAAAGGAAGAGCCAAAAGCACATGGGTGGTGTATTCTAGAAGAGCATGGAAGAACTCAGAGAATGTGGGGCAAAGTTAGTTATAGAGAATCATGTGACGTGTGTACAGCTTCTTGCTCATTATTCTCCCCTTGAAGAGGTGAGTGGGTGGTATTGAAGTAGGGTTCAGTTTCTCTAACAATAATATCCATACTGGCAAAGTATTTCCTAGATGGAGGGTGATAATATCTGCATTCATTCTGTATCAGAGAATATCCGATAAACGCATATTTAAGGATCTTTGGGTCCAACTTTCCTGCAGTCCTAGTATGGACAAAGCAAACACACCCAAATACTTTTGGTGGAACAATGTATGAATTTCTTCCTTATAGAACCTCTTATAAAACCTCCAAAGGACTCATAAAGTCAAGGGCCTTGAGGGGCATTCAATTGATAAGATAAGCAGATACAAGGACTGCATCTCCCCAATATACTTTAGAGGGTAGGTTCATGGTGAACATAAGAGATTGAGCTACTTCTAATAGATGCCTATTTTTCCTTTCAGCAATGCCATTTTGTGCACTAGTATAAGGACAACTTGTTTGGTGTACTATCCCATTAGACTCCAACCTACTATCCATATATTTTCTTCCATTATTAGTTCTTAAAATTTTCACCCTATTATTAGATTGAGTTTGAATCATCTTGTAAAAGAATTGCAAGAAAAGACATCATTTTTAACTTTAATCAAATATGCCCAAATCATTCGAGTGCAATAATTAATAAAAGTGACAAACTATCGATGACCAGATAAGAAGATAGCTTGAGTAGGCTCCCAAACATCAGAATGAATAGTCACAAGGGAATTTGGCTTTTATCATGACTCAAAGGATAGGAGATTCTAGTGTGCTTAGCATACTCACGAGCAATATAAAATAAAGAACCAAACTGAGTTCTAGCAGAAAACTAGGATAAATTTTTTTTAGGACAAAAAATAATGGATGCACTAATTGCCTGTGCCACTGTATTATTTCTTTATTGATATTCTTATTTTCTCCAAAATAGGCTTGAGATATCAGAGAACTTGGATCACCTTCCAACATATATAAGCTATCATGCAGACTATCATCGCAGACTACCATCGCCAATCCTCTTCTTTGTGAGAAGATCCTGAATAACACAATGATAAAAAAAAATAATTTAATTTTACAGTTAAGAGCATTAGTGATAGCACTGATAGATAAAATGTTGACAGGAAAACGGGGAACATAAAGGACATATGATAATTTAATATTGGGTGCACAAATAATAGAATCTATTCTAGGTATAGGAGTAAAAGAGCTATCAGTAATTCTGAAACGGTCTTTGGTTAGAGAAGGAAAATAATTGAGAATGCTTTTAGAAAATCCTGTCATGTGTCTATTTGCACCAAAATTAGTAATCCATAAAAAAATATCAAGAGAGGAAGCATTACTTGACTTCACAAAAGTTAGATATGGCACCAGAGGAGGAAGAGGTGTCAATATGAGACAGGGGGCGCTTGAGAATCTGAATTTCACTAGGGGAAAGGAACTCAACAGCTATTGTCTCCTTAAATGGCTCCCCCACAGTTTCTGATAAATTAGCTTGAGCTCTAGAGGTACTCGTTTCCCCCTCCCCCATGGCTTCTAGTGGGACGATCATATAACTTCTAACAAGTCTCCCTGGTAGGCTTCAGTTTTCCATAATAGTCAAAATGTAAGTAATCTTTTTCAGAATAAGGAGGCTATGGTGTATTCAAACTACTAGCCAACCCAGCCTTTTCAACTAGTGCAGTATGGAGCATAGCATATCGGCGACTTTCCTCTTATTGAACATGGACATGGGCCTCTTCTAGTGAAGGAAAATGACACTTGGACCTGAGTTGGATCATATTCGTTATTCAACCCTGCAAGAAAATTATAGATCTGCTCCTTTTCAATCATTTTCTAAAATTTAATTACATCTTCAGTATAGTTTAATTGGAAGTCCTGATATTAATCAAGCTCCTGCCATAAGACACATAGCTGAGAATAAAATTGGGAGACAATCATTTCTCCTTACTTAGTACCATGGATCTTATTCTGAATATCATAAATTTGGACATCATTCTCAATCTTGGAATAAGTCAAGGACAAAGCCTTCCATATCTTTGCAGCAGTATCAAGTAACAAATGGGACTTATAGATACGAGGTTGCATATAGTTAAGTGACCATGTCATAACAAGACAATTATTCGAGTTCTATTGAGGAAAATCTGGATCCGGTTACTTTTTATTACCAGTGACATAGTCCTGCAGTCGTCTAACCTTGATAAACAACAAATAAGACCTTGACCAAGCAAGATAATTGGTTCCATCAAGTTTTACGAGACTAATTTGCAAGGAAGGGTTATCAGAGTTAGGAACTTAGACCTTTTTACTTTCTGTCATAATAAAATCAAAAGAACCGTGAAAGAATAGGAGGTACCTAAGGTTGTAGGTTGTATGCACAAGAGAGCCTAACCAAATCACCAAGAGACTAGGGAGGGGCACGGGATGGCCGAAAAGAAGTCGAAAATGGCGTTGAAATGGACTGGGTAGCTAGCAGTGTCGGATAGAACCTCATGCGCTAGGAAGGAAGGGCTAGTGAGCCTCGGATTTCCGGCGTCGGAGTTGGACGGCTGGCTAACGACAGTCCGACGACCAACAATGAGATGAAAAAAGGTCCTTAGTTAAGGCAGTACCAAAAAAGTAGATCTAAGATTTTAAAAACCCTAAATAGAAAAAAATGAATTTAAATTCTAAAATTAGGAAAAAACTCTTATACCATGAAGAATTTTAGAGTATTATTATATTTTACTCTTAATCTTTACAAGTGATTTACATGACTATTTATACCTAAAGAATTACAACTAAACAAGAAGTAAATAATCAAAATAATTGTAGAGATAATTAAGAATTCTAATTTATGTCTAAAATTCATAATGAAATCAAATCATATCACTAGAAATCAGCAAATAAGTCAATACCAGAAAATAATGATAATAGTCAAGTTCCTGCCATAGTCTACTCATTTTGAAAAAATATTGGGAACTTGTTGTCATCCCTTGCTTAGTTCCATGGATTTCGTTTCGGATTTCATAATCAAAGCATTATTGCCCATCTTGGGATATGTTAGAGAAAGAGCCTTTTATATCTTGGCAGCACTATCAAGTAATAGACTCGACTTAGAAATTTGAGGGTGCATAGAATTAATGAGCCATGCCATGACAACAGAATTTTCAGAGTCTCATTAAGGATAGGTAGGATCAATAATGTCTTGTTATTTTTGAGTACCATTAATATAGCTCTGATAAACAATAAACAAGATTTTGACTAAAAAAGATAATTATGCCCATCAAGCATAACGGGACTAATTTGCGGGGAGGGTTTATCGAAACTAGAAACAACAATTTTCTTTTTCTCTACCATGAAGAAAGAGAACTGAATATTACTGATAAGTTTAAAGAGGCATCATACTCACACTGAATGAAGCCAAAAACAGCAGGAGGAAGCCGAAAACACCTAAACAGAGCCAATGATGTCGACCAGAGAAGTAAGATCTGCCGGAAAAGATCTTCATGCGCCAGCAGAAGGTGGTGCATACATATGGGTCACCAGAGTTGATGGATCGGCTGGCAAGGGAGTTCTGACTGCTTCTGAGGGTGGTGGTGAGAAGTGAGAACAGAAAAGGGGCCTAGGTGGGAGAGTACCAAATTTCAGTTGGCTAGGGTTTTGAAATAGATTAGGGTTTTGAAATAGGAAAACCCAGAATTTGACTCCAAAAATCAGGCACAAGGCTCTGATACCATAAGATTTTTAGGGGAAAAAATTCTGTATTGTATTTCTTGTTTTATTACAGGCTATTTACACTCAATTTATACAAGAGAAATAAGCCTAACTGGAAAACTTACAAGAAAGGAAAATAAATCATATCTCTACAATTAAGACTCAAAAAATCTGCCCAATCAAACCCAACAAATCTGCCTAATTAACAGCAGCAAGTCTTCCTAATCAGCAGAAAATAAATATAAACATTTTAGGTGTTTAAATATCATTGGTTGTAGTCTGTTTGATACACAATGCTACTAGAATGACAGACCATTTTGATTCTAGTTGTGGAAATGAAATAGCGGAAGATCATTAATCATGTTCTGATGAATCTCCCATGAGTTCAATTGTTTAGTTTAGAAGCACAAAACTTTCAATGGCATTACTTTTCTTGTTAACCAAATGCTTTTTTTTTTTTTTTTTTTTTTTACAGTGCGGTCCTCTTTTGGCCCATTCATATATTCACTTCTAGAACTGCAATTTTTGGGGATGTGATCTTTTCCCCAAGGCTGCTATCTCATTTTTACACGTTCTTGCAGTTACTATGATCCCTATCGTGGTGTTATTGTGTATTTCCGGGTCATAGATGGGAGTATAAAGAAAGGTGACAGAATTTATTTCATGGCTAGTAAGAAGGTAATTCATCATTCACCAATCCTTTTACCTACATGTATAATTTATTCCCCTCTACTGCTTGAAATAGCTGAACATGCATCCAATACCAACTTATATGTACGTTATAAACTCTTCTCTCCATTTTCTTTTAAAAGTAATTTCATTGTCTATCGCAGGATTACTTTGCTGATGAAATTGGAGTTTTATCTCCTAATCAGTTGCAAGTGGAAGAACTGTATTCTGGTGAAGTAAGGAAACACTTCCAGAATACTTTTGCTATGGCATTTCCCCCCCTTTTTGTTCCTCCTTTCCCCTGTTCTGTCTTTCTTTTTTTCTTTGCGGTGCATGTGGAGAAACCTTCTTTTTCCATTTTTCTTTTACATCGCTCAAGATGACCAACCATAATTTCAGCAACTGCTTCTTTTTGTCTGCCAATGCTAAAGAAAATGAGAGAAACAATATGCTACTACATTTTGCACAGGATACAACATTTCTTTGAAGTTACTGTTACTTGCGCAATGAAATTGTGACAACCAAATTGTTAAAAAGTCAAATCCACAAAACCTTTTTGTAGAGTACTTTTGCTATATATTTGATTATGAAAGAGGTACAATATTTATATACAGGAGTCCCCATGATTGTGAATCATAAATAGGAATATATTTATATTATTATGCTATCTAATTTAGGAAAACATCTATAATTGCACACACAACTACAGTTGACTTCCTATAACATTCCTTCTCCAGTTGGAGTTAATTATGCCCAATTTGTTACAAATGTAGTCAATCTGAGCTCCATTATGAGCTTGTATAAAAATGTCACAAAGTTGCACTCCAATGTTTTATAATCTACCATTGAGTTCTTTTATGAAGTAACAATCAATCTTAGTATGTTTAGTTCACTCATGAAACACTACGTTTGAAGTGATATGGAAATTAGCTTGGTTATCACACCTGAACGTAGCAGGAATTGGATTGTGGTTGTGACCATATTGGTGGTTGTGGTCACAAGTAATGGAAATAGGCCTTAAACGGCCTTAGCATAAATGGTAAGGGAATATCGTTATACAAACATTTTAAAAAATTTGCAAAGTCCATGAAATGAAGAGATATTTAAAGATATGAGTGCAATTAAGATATACTATTTAAAGCTAAAATAACAATATAGATAATAAAGAATAATTCTTCACAATATAAATTTAATAAAAATTGGTATAAACAATAATTTGTTCTTCACCAAATAAGTTAACAAAAAAAAAAAAAAAAAAATAAAGATAAATATCTCAACTTTTGTATGATATGTATGTGTAGAATTGGAAACATAGTTGATCTTAGCTCAAAAGAGAAGTGAAATATTTGTATAACTTTGACGAAAATTTGAGGGAATTGTGATACACAAAAACTCCCCAAAACTCCCCAAACTTAATAAAGAAAAGGAAAGAGCAAGCAGAGTTGTTGCTTCCATTTGGCTTAAAAAGAAATGAGGTTGCAAAACAATTACTTTACTCAAGTTATGATAAATAATAGCTATTACTATTAAGTAATGAGCATAATGGCTATTACAAGAACAAAATTTCCTTAAACTTTAAATAAAGGATGTAACAGTTACGAAAGGGCCAAAAACCTATATAAATCATTGTTGCGTACAAGAGCCCAGGGCCAACTTCATCTAATAATTATCGTGCACAAACTACTTTATGCACGAATTGCTTTAGCTTTGTATTTTGATTCAACACTTGAATGAGAAACTTATATTTTGTCTTTTACTTCTTCATGATATTAATTATTAAGTTTCCTCCGAAAAAAATATAATAGTCTGTAATTGATCTCCTATCAGTCTTTGATCTAATCTAATCTATATCTAAAAGAAGCACTTGATATTTGTCTATGATTGGTATACATAAAATCATTCCCTGGGAACCCTTCAAATAACACAAGATTTGTTCCTAAGCTTCAGTTTGCCAACTAATCTGTTATGCCTCTCAGAATCATCAAATAGCTTACCATCATCTTCTATCAGTTGAAGATTAGAAGTTGTTGGAGTATTATATGGTGACGTTCTTCATTTGGGACAATACATACTCTTTCTTATATATTGACACTTCAATTCTTAGGAAATGTTTCAAGAGGCCCAAATCTTTTTTCTTTGAAAATAAGTTTGCAAGAAAGACCTAAGTGATGAAATGCCCTTAGAGTCACTTTCAATAATGATCATATCATCAAGATAAACAAGATTGATTAGGCTATCATTAGATTTTGGAAAAATTACTGCTTAGTCCCTATGGTATGGAGAGACTCACTAATTGGTCTCTCAGTTTTGAAAAATGTATTAAAACGTTCTTGATGTTTTAAAAGGTTTACTAGTTAGTCCATCTATTAGTTTTAACCGTTAAGTATTGAAAAAAAAAATCTAAAATGCCTTGATACGGTGCGACTAATTAGTAAATTTTTTAAAAAAACCTAAGAGACCAATTAATAAGTTTTCTAAAACTATAGGGACTAAATAGTAAAATATTTAATATCAAAATTAATGGAAGGACTAATTAGTAAACTTTTTAAAATGTCAGGGACGTTTTAATGCATTTTTTAAAATCGAGAGATTAATTAGTGAGTTTTCCCATACCATAGGGACTAAGTAGTAATTTTTTCTTAGATTTTTGTAAAAAACACCCAATGATAATACTTGTTCTTTTTGCATTCCAAGCTGTGAAGTGTGAACTACCTAATTGACTATTCCAAACTAAGCTCAAGCTCTTTGTTTCAAGTCATATAGAGATTTTCGAAGTTTGCAAAATTTGCCCAAGTTCTCCCTAAGCAACAAAATTAGGTGATTGCTTCATCTAAACCTCCTCTTGAAGCTTAGTATGGAAGAAAGCATTTTTTTTTATATCTTTTGGTGTAAGGGGTCAATCTTAGGCAAAATCTTGCAAGAGAAGGTGGTAGAATAATCATTTCCATGAATATAACATAACCTTTAGCAATTAGTTATTTTAAATTTGGGTCAGGCCTAACTCACCCCAAAAGCTAGTTCAAGGGGGAGGAGCACTTATGGCCCATATAAGGGGTACATTACCCTTTTCCACAACCGATGTGGGATTCAACACATCCCTCACGCCCAGAATTTTACTGGTGCATGACATATTTATAGGAGGCCCAACATCGGATGGGAGGCTCTGATACCATGTTAAATTTGGGTCAGGCCTAACTCACCCTAAAAGCTAGTTCCACGCACAGAATTTTACTGGTGTGTGACATATTTATAGGAGGCCCAACATTGGTTGTGGAAAGGGGGTAATGTGCTCCTTATATGGGCCATAGGCACTCCTCTCTCTTGAGCTAGCTTTTGAGGTGAGTTAGGCTTGACCCAAATTTAACATGGTATCAGAGCCTCCCATATGATGTTGAGCCTCCTATAAATATGTCACGCACCAATAAAATTATGGGCGTGAGAGGGTGTGTTGAATCCCACATCGGTTGTGGAAAGGGGTAATGTGCCCCTTATGATCTATAGACACTCCTCTCCTTGAGCTAGCTTTTGGGATGAGTTAGGCCTGATCCAAATTTAACAAATTAGGTCCCTTCAGATGAGCTAGAGTCATCGTGTATTCACTTTCACTATAAAAACCTTTTTACAATCAATTGTCTTTTTATTTATAGATAAAGGCATCAATTCCCGAGTACTATTTGCATCTAAACTCATTGTTTTCTCTTCCATTCCATTGTAGAATGCTAGCCAGGATGGAATAAAACAAATATTTTAGAGAACTAACAAAACATTGAGATGGAGTTGGTTGATCATAAGGGACAAGAAGAAATATGATGAGTATACTGACGTTACATTTGTGAGAGCTATGGAAAGATCTAGATTAGACTGAGGAGCAGTACAAGGGATTGGATGTTCTCACGAAGAAGCTGGTGGAGGATCTAAGTCAAGACCATTCTCGTGGAGTAGGCATTATAAACAGGAGGATGAATAGGAGTCGACACAAGGATGTTGAGTACAGGATACAGCAATATAAACCAAGAGATGGTCTTCCTTTTCCTAACTCTCATAAATAGATAAATAAATAAGAGAGGAAAAAGTGAAGTGCATTAAAAAAAAGTAGTATCTGCAGATGCAAGATAGTGATCAAATGTTGGAAAAAAACACATGTACCCTTTTTGAAGTTAAGGGTACCCAGGGAAGTCACATCAAAGCGACTTTAGATCTAATTTAGTATCCTGGGAATCAATGCACACAAAATAAGTACTACGAAAGATACAAGGATCAAGAGGAAACAAAGATTTAGGAAAAAATAAGACAGCATATGGGATGTCACCGTTAAGAAGATATGTTGGAATTTAGTTGATCAAAAAACAAGTTGTAAAAACTATATTAATCCAAAAACATTTTGTGTAGAAAGAAGCTGTAGAAACTATATGTCAGCTATTATTTTCTGACCAAGCGTGGTTATGCATTTGCTGGACCTTTCTTCCTGGTATGCAACTATTTTATTTTATTTTATTTTTTTTGGGGTGGGGGTGGGGGAGTGGGGATGACCCAGTTATTGTGCTTCTTCGACCTGCAATTTTTTTTTTTTGTGTTTCATCTTCAATGAATTTTTTTTTTCCTTTTCTATTTTAAAGACATTGTAACTCAATAATATTAAACTCTATCATAATTTCTACCCATCCTTACCTTGCATTTGTATCCATCCAGGTAGGCTACCTTTCTGCTTCTATAAGGTCAGTAGCAGATGCCAGGGTGGGTGACACTGTTACGCACTACAATAGAAGGGCAGAAAATTCACTACCTGGATACAAGGAAGCTACTCCAATGGTGTTCTGTGGGCTGTTTCCTGTTGATGCTGACCAGTACTGAGATATTTCCTGTTCTGTTGGTGTTTTAAAATATAGCTGGTAATTTTGTGCCTGCTGACATTGTTGGTTGGAGTTGATTACTTTTGTCTCTATTGCTGATAGGTTTCCCGAGTTACGTGATGCATTGGAAAAGCTACAGCTCAATGATGCTGCATTAAAGGTATATTGGTTTGTAGTTTTATGTAATGCAGTTCCAGCTTGTCTTACAACCCATTTTAATTAGGTTTGCCTTTGTGAGGTGGTTCTTGGTCAATGTCCTTTTT
This sequence comes from Manihot esculenta, assembly GCF_001659605.2. Lineage (NCBI taxonomy): Eukaryota > Viridiplantae > Streptophyta > Magnoliopsida > Malpighiales > Euphorbiaceae > Manihot > Manihot esculenta. The sequence goes on from NC_035173.2 coordinate 13,060,131, forward strand.
GGATTACTAGTGCCATAAGTTGAAAGTTTTAGATGGTCAGAATTGAGCTTTTGTATCGCTTGGTTAACACAGCACTCTGATCTAGGCTTCTTATCCAACTGCTAATTTTTAAATATAGACAACTGGTTTGCAGAACCTCCAATGTGCCAGAGTCCGATGAAATGTCCAGAGTTCTTCTTAGAAACTGTTATTTAAACTACCATTATTCATCAACTTTCTTTCGCCACTTTGATGATTCAGAAACTTCTTGTTGATTGTCAAAAATTCATTGCTCTTTGCTGAGTTGCTAACAATTCAATTAAAACTGGTGCTCTCTCTCTCTCTCTCTCCATTTAATGCTAACTTTAATACTATACATGTATTGCTTTCTCCCTCCCCCCATTCTCCCTCTCTTTCCTTCTTTACCCTCTCTTTTTTATTCCCAAAAATATCATAATATTTGATAGTGAGAAATGTCTTATGGGAAGCTAATTTATTTGGGAAATTAGCCACAAAAATTTCAAAAATTTGAGCTTAAGAGTACTGTTGACAGAAAATGACAGCTTTATTGCTATACTCATGTTGCACGCAGGGTTTTGAATAGTTGACAATATGTAATGGAATATGCAGTTGACATGATATTTGTTGTTACATCTTTTGTGAAATGGGATTTATACTACATAATACTGGAATGGTATGACATGGTTGAAAGTTGAAACAGCTGCTATCCATCATTTTGGAATTAGATGTTTCACACTTTCACTTCAAAAGGGAAGAATTTGCAGGCTGGCACTAAATCTCTCTCATTTTTATCTAACAAAAGCTCTGCTGCTTGAAAGAGGAGAAGAAGGGCAAGGAGAGAAAGAGAGCATGCATGTGGATTAGAATGTGCCCAGAATATTGCATAGAGACTAGGGCTGTGTTTTCTAGAGTTATGGAGAGGAGGAAAGAAGAGATATTAAGTGAACAATGATATGAGGTTTTCTCTGATTTTTTTAGTAATCTTTTTTAACTTCTTTATTTCAGGTCTAATGTCTAAACATGGTGTTTACTTATTTGAGCCCTAATGCACAATGGATCTGATATTATATGCCAAAGAATTACTCAATTTAAAAGTTATGGCCTTCTAGCTTATAGGTAAGGGCCCAAGAATAAGTTCTATATTTCTAGTAAACTCCACGGTTGATTTGGAGGAAATGTGGTGGGAATTTATAGCTTATGAAAGAGAGAACCTTGAGAGGTCAATAGTGGTTTTAAGCAACTTATTCACATGGTTGTTATATATTCTTTAAAGTTTCGTTCTAAACATAACATTGTGGAGGGAAAGGATACATGTGACGTGGCCACCAATCAATAGTTTGAGAATTATGTTTTATTGAAGGATGCCTTAAGAGGATTTTCTTTTTCTTCTCCTCCTTCCCATTCATTAGTGTTCTCTTGTTTTCTCCCACTTATTAGATTTATTAGATTCGGTAATACAGTTAGATTTTTTTTAAAAACAAAATAGTTATTTGTTAGCCAAAAGAAAAACAAAGAAAAAAATGTTGACTTCAGCAAACCACTGAATAGAAGAATTGCTTGTGTTTGTTGCTGTGTCAACTTTGCAGTTTGAGCCTGAAACGTCAAGTGCCATGGGTTTTGGATTTAGATGTGGTTTCCTTGGTCTATTACACATGGAAATTGTTCAGGTTTGATTTATTTCAGATTTCTTGTCATGTGGTGTATTTATGGATAACTAAAATTGGCCTTGAAAAATTTGAACTCACTGCAGGAAAGGCTCGAAAGAGAATATAATCTGAGCTTAATAACAACAGCTCCAAGTGTTGTATACAGAGTGAACTGTGCAAATGGCAATACAGTAATTTCATTGTATCCTTGACTCTATGCATTACTCTATCATTTAAAGAATAAAACATGGATTTGCTGCTTAATATATATGAGTGTTTTGTATCTATGTACATAGTGCATGTCAAGATATGCTGATCAAGAAACAAATCTTCTCCCCTCTCTCATGTTTTCATTTCTACATTGAGTTTGTGCAACATTATTATATGAATGGCGAACAACACTTACAATGATAACAATTGTGCTGTTAGTTTTATATAACAAGATAACAATTATAATGGTGATAATAATAATTGTAATAATAGCACTAGTAGTGTATTGTTATTGCTGCTACATTCTCATTGTTCTTTATTATGATTATTTGTGGTCATGATTATAGTAATTTTTTTGTGGGATATTAGAGTTATTCCTGCCATCCCATCTAACTTTGAGGTTGTATGCCATTAGGGAAAGCACTCTATGGAGTTTTTTTAATTTGCTTCTATTATTTTTGTTGGTCAATTTGACTGGTGTTGTTTCCATAAGCATCAAAAGTGAGCAACAGAAGTAACTCTGTCATTCCTCTAAGTGATAGTTACAAGGCTTGTCCGTTTGTGACTTAGAAGTACTTGTCAGAAGATATGTTGAATTGTTTGACCTTCTTCATATAAGAACATAGGTTCTATCCTTTTATGGTTTGTAACTATTAAGGAAAGCATATCTATGTATATAATTAACTTAATCTTAGGATCAATCTTAGGGGTTTACATTCCTAATTAGCTAGGAATCTATTGTATATATATATATGTGTCAATTCCCTCATCAATATACACTCAAAATATTTTACTCATAACATAGTATCAAAGATTATTCATGGAGGGAACACTAGTTTTTTAGAAAACCCAATGAGTTTAATTTTTCTATAGTTCTACCCAAAATCTAGGCTACCCATATAAAGTGACTGTCTAGAGTCATCGGCCAACCTAGTAGAAGCGCTGGTTGTAGATTGCCGATCAGCCTTTCCCTAAAATTCGGTCACTGGAGGAGCTGCACGTGGGCCTCATGTGATAGACCTGTTTTCGGCGGCTTTTCTTCCAGTTTGGCCCTTGAAGTTTTCTTTGTAGCCCATTGAACTGCCGTATGGTTTGGTCGCTTTATTCCTACTGTTTGCAGTGAAAGGCGTACTGTGAATTTATAGTGATTGGAGAAATACACTTGTTAAAGGTCGATGCTTCTTGTTTATTTATTTGACTATTAAGAAGTTCAATTTTTAATTTAATTTTATTTTTTCAGGAAGATATACCGTTGTTTTCTTTTCTAGAATTATTTAAGAGCTACAAGGACTTATCCTCCATTTGAGGTATGTAGGCAGCCTTCGAGCATGGTCCAAAGAAAATAAGTGTATGCAGCTAAATACACTCAATTTTCTCTGTATCATGAACACTCCTCCATCAATCCTATTGTTGAGTTAGGTAAATCCTCTATGTGTTTTGTTTTCTCTTCATCTAAATGGGTCATTAATTCTAGTGCTATAGACCATATGATGGGGGATCTGAGTTTATTTTCTACTTTTTAATCTCATACAACAACATCTAATAGCACTTTAGCAGATGGGTCCACCTTGTTTATTCTTGTTTATGGAATTGTTAATCCAACTCCATATTCTCTTTATCATTTGTGTTGAGTCTCCCTAAATTTCCTTACAACTTAATTTCTCTGGGTAAACTCACTTGGGATTTGAATTGTTGCATCTCTTTTTTTTCCTTGATCATTATCTATTGTAGAATCTCATGACTAAGAGAATTATTAGTAAAGGTCATGAGACTAGAGATCTACATATCCTTGACAAACAGTTGCCATGGTCTCTTGTATGTTCTAAGTGTCTTGATCCCTTTTGATGTTCATTGTCGCTTAGAACATCCATATTTATCTGCTTTAAAAAATTATCCTTAGCTTCAATCTTTATCTGTTTTAGAATATGAATCCATGTCAATTTGCCAAACGTCATCATTTATCTTCAATTTATAGTCAACAAATAAGCTTCATCCCCTTTTTTTGTCTGTGGTCTATGTCTAAATGCTTCACAATCCGGATTTAAATAATTTGTTACCTTCATTAATGACTATTCTTGTGTTACTTGATTATATCTAATGAAAATTTGTTCTTAGCTGTTTTCTATTTTTTGTACCTTTTATGCTAAAGTCAACACAATTTAATGTCTCTATGCAAACATTGTAAAATGATAATGGCAAAAAATATTTTTGAGCTACCTTTCGGTCCTATATGAATTAGAACGGCATTCTGCATCAATTTTCTTGTGTATACACCTTCTCAAAATGGGGTCGTTGAAAAAAAAAGAAAGCAGACTTCTCCTTGAGATAGCTCGAGCACTACTTCAAATGAATGTTCCTGACAATTTTGAGTTGGTGTTGTCTCAACATCTTGTTTCCTTATTAATCGAATTCAGCATTTTGTTCTTAATGGTAATATTCCTTATGCTGTTCTTTTTTCCTTCTAAGTTTTTATTTACTATGGAACCCAAAATATTTGGTAGTACTTAGGTTTGTGATGTCTCCAAGTCATCAAATTAGATCCCAAATCTGTTTTTTCAAAAAGATTGGATGTGTTATTCTCCTACCCTTAAGCGTTATTTTATCATTGCAGATGTCACCTTCCTTGAAATTACTCCTTTATTTTCCTCTTCCTTTAAGTGTGATAGTAGGGGGAGGAGGATGATCTATTAGTTTATACTATAACTCATCCTATCAGTTCTCTAGTTATTCCTGCACCTACTCTGAGACTTGCTCGGTCTCCTATGCTTCATGTCTAATCAAGACGACCAGATGCTCCTAACACATGTCCTTTACTAGTCCCTTCACTGTCTGGTCCATTCCCTAGTTATCATGATCCTAGTCTGCTCTTCATGAAGGTAAAACGTGATTGCACTTACTCTATTTCGAATTTTGTTTTTTTTTTGCTCATTTGTTTTATTCTTTTTTTTTTATCACCTCCTTGGATTTTGTTTTCATTTCAAAAACTGTTTCTGAAGGCTTATCCCATGCTGGTTGGCGTGCTGCTATGGTTTATAAGAGATGGTGGTTTTAGATGATAATGATACTTGGGATTTAGTAAATATGCCTGAGGAAAGAAAGCCATTGGTTGTAAATAGGTATTCACAGAAAGGTCAATTCGAATGGTTCAGTGGCTCATCTTAAAGCCTGTCCTGTTGCCAACGTATATGTTCAAACCTGTGGAGTTGATGATTTTGATACTTCCTCTCTAGTTTCAAAAGTTTGTTTCTGTCCACTTGTTTATTTTTCTACCTGCTACTTATAACTTGCCTTTACACTAGTTAGATATCAAGAAGACTTTTCTCTATTGTGATCTTTAGGAGGAAATGTATATGGAGTAATCCCTTGGGTTTGTTGCTCAAAGGGAGTATCAGAAAGTTTGTTGTTGCCTATTTTAGAAGATTTTAGAGATTTGATTACTGATTTAATTTGATGACCAACATAGAAGGTTCCTAAAATAGGTTGATTCTGTATATAAGTACTCAAACCTTATAAAGATCAATTCAATTGGAATAAAATTAAAAATTTCTCCTAAAATTTTTCATGGTACCAGAGCATATGCTTGATTTAGGGTTACAATTCAATTTTGAATCTTCAAAACCCTAGGCAACCAAATTTGGTACTCTCCTGCATGGACTTATTTTTTTTGGACACTGCCACCTCGAGAAGACTCGCTACCTCCTCGCTGACCCTTACCAAACACTAGTGCTATTCTGCCGGCAATATTTTCCGGTGGGATTCTTTCTCGTCTGGTCATCGTGGCTTTTCCAGTCTCCTGTTTTCGGCCTCTTCTGCTCGTTCTTGCTGAGTTGGGTGTTGATTGGGTATTTTTGTTGTTGGACAGCCTTCTTTCCATTGTAGTGCTTGCTTTATTGTTTTTTTTTCCTAATATGGCGGACAAGAAAATGACTAGTGGGGATAATGTACGTGCTTCTAATAGTGCATTCTCTTTGTCTCTTAGTACTACTCCATGGATTATTGGTTCTGATGCAAATAAACACATGACAAGCTCTTCTAAAAGTTTCTTTAATTACCTTCCCTGTCTACAAAAGGACACAGTCAGTATAGCCGATGGTTCTTTCGTTCCTATCCGTTGACCAACATAGAAGGTAAGAATTAGGAGGATTCAAATCTTTGAGATCCTAATTAGGCGTGATTTAAGGGATTTTATTCTTATTGTAAATATTCCGAATTTAGATTGATTCTTTATGTATAAATACTCAAACCTTGTAAAGATCAATTCAATTGGAATAGAATAAAAGATTCCTTCCAAAATTTTTCATGGTATCAGAGCATTTTTCCTGATTTTAGGATTTAAATTCATTTATTCTCTTAGCTTCTTTTTTTTTCATCTCACTACCACCACCAGGAGAGTTGTCAGCCAGCCGTCCAGTTCAAACGTTGGAAAGCCACGCGCATGAGGCTCACGTGTCCTCACAAGATTCTGTGTCTTTCCCATGCCCCAGCGCATGTGACGTTTTTCGGTGGTCTTTTTAGACAACAGTCCTTTTCGACGGACTCACCTTCAAGTCACGCTTCTGACCTGTGTGGACCCGTGACTTGGTTCACCTTTTTTCGGCGTGGGCGACGTTTTCTGGTGGTTTTTTTAGTATTGATCCTTTCTGGCAAACTCGCCTTCAAGTAGTGCTTTTGATCTGCTGGACCTGTGCTTTTTTCGCCAGTGAACAATAATTCTTTTTTTAGTAACAATAATTTTTCACTGTTTTTGACAAAAAAGGGTGGTTTTTTCTTGAAACAGCGATGACTTGTGTGTGTAATGTAAGGACTTTTGATAATACTTTTGTTTCGTCTCTTGATTTTGCTCTATGGATTATTGATTTTGGTGCAAATAGATATATGACGGGCTCCTCTGAAGGCTTTCTTAATTATCTTCCATGTCTACAAAAAGATACTGTCAGAATCGCAGATGGTTCTTCCACTCCAATATCTGGAACCGGTTCTATTATTTATACTCCAAATATCAAGCTATCCTTTGTTCTTCATGTTCCTTATTTCCCTGTTAATCTTTTATCTGTTTGTGCTCTCACCAAAGCACTTAATTGTAAAATTGAATTTTTTTTCCTGACCATTGTGTTATTCAGGACCTTTAAATTGGGAAGAGGTTTAACAATGGTAGACTGTATGATGGCTTATATATGTTGGAAGGGAATCTGAGTTTGAATTCACCTCGGGCTCATTTTGGAAGAAATCAGGATGTCAACCAGGAAAATATACTGAAGAATTTTGGGAAAATTTAGAGTATTCTTGTATTTCACTCTTAATTTTTACAATTGGTCTACATGACTATTTATACACATAATTATATCTAAATAGGAAGCAAATAATCAAATAATAATTAAGAGATAATTAAGGATCCTAATCAAATCAAATCATAGCCCTAAAATCAGCTAGGATCAGCAAATAAGTCAACACTCCCCCTCAAGTTGGTGCAAAGATGTCGCATATGCCCAATTTGCAAATCAGATTATGGTAGATCTTGTTGTTGAGCCCTTTAGTAAACACATCCGCAAGTTGCCCAGTAGAAGTCACATGAACTTGGCTCAAGACATCGTCTGTTAATTTTTCTTTAATGAAGTGCCGATCAATTTCAATGTGCTTCGTCCGGTCATGTTGGACTGGATGTTGTGCTATACTTATAGCAGCTTTATTATCACAATACAAAGTTATCTTGTCTCTCTCGAGCAACCTCAACTCCTTCAATAACTTCTGTAACTATAAGAGTTTACACACACCTTGGGCCATTGCTCTATATTCTGTTTCAGCACTTGACCGAGTAACAACACTTTGTTTTTTGCTCCTCTAGGTGACAAAGTTCCCTCCCACAACTGTGCAGTAGCCCGAGGTGGATCTCCTGTCATCGAGAGATCCTACCTAATTTGCATTTGCAAAAGTTTCAACTCGGAGGTGACCATGTTTGGAGTAAAGAAGCCCTTTCCCTGGCGCAGACTTTAGGTATTTTAAGATGCGAAGTACAATCTGCATATGAGTCTCGCGAGGGTCATGCATGAATTGGCTGACTAAGCTAACAGCATAGGCTATATCCGGTTGAGTGTGCGAGAGATAAATCAATCTTTCTACCAATCTCTGGTGTCTTCCAACATTCACGGACTCACCAGTTCCTGCTTTCAGCTTGTGATTACTTTCAATGGGAGATTCTGCTAATTTACACCTCATCATACCAGTTTCTTCCAAAAGATCTAGAATGCACTTTCTTTAGGAGATGAAAATTTCTTTTTCTAATCTAGTCACCTTGATACCTAGGAAACATTGCAGTTTTCCTTGATTTTTTATTTCAAATTCCTGAGCCAACAACCTCTTTAGTTGAGCCATTTTCTCTTTGTCATTGCCTATCACCACTATATCATCAACATACACAATAAGAACGGTGATCTTACCCTTGTAATGTTTGATAAACAGAGTGTGATCAGCATTGCTTTGTTGGTAACCAAAGGACATCATGGCTCTGCTAAACCTGTCAAACCAAGCTCTGGGAGATTGTTTTAGCCCATACAAAGCCTTTTTTAATTTGTACACCTTTCCTTGTGTCTTCGCATCAGCGAACCCAGGAGAAATTTTCATGAACACTTCTTCCTCTAAATCTCCATGGAGGAAAGCATTCTTCACCAGTTCCTGCTTCCAGCTTGTGATTACTTTCAATGGGAGATTCTGCTGGTTTACACCTCATCATATCAGTTTCTTTCAAAAGATCTAGAATGTACTTTCTTTAGGAAATGAAAATTCATTTTTCTGATCTAGTCACCTCGATACCTAGGAAATATTGCAGTTTTTCTAGATCTTTAATTTCAAATTCCTGAGCCAACAACCTCTTTAGTTAAGCCATTTTCTCTTTGTCGTCGCCTGTCACCACTATAACATCAACATACACAATAAGAAGGGTGATCTTACCCTTGTGATGTGTGATAAACAGAGTGTGATCAACATTGCTTTGTTGATAACTAAAGGACATCATGGCTCTGCTAAACCTGTCAAACCAAGCTCTGGGAGATTGTTTTAGCCCATACAAAGCCTTTTTTAATTTGCACACCTTTTCTTGTGTCTTCTCATCAGCGAACCAAGGAGAAATTTCCATGAACACTTCTTCCTCTAAATCTCCATGGAGGAAAGCATTCTTCACATCAAACTGTTGCAAGTCCTAGTCCAAGTTAACTGCGCAAGATAACAGAACTTTGATTGAGTTCATTTTTGCAACTGGGGCAAGTGTCTCTTGGTAATCCACTCCATAGGTTTAGGCGAATCGTTTAGCAACCAATCTGGCCTTAAACCGTTCAATTGTGCCATCAGCTTTGTGTTTCACTGTGAACACCCATTTACACCAACCAGTTTCTTTCCAAGTGGGAGAGTGACAAGCTTCCAGGTCTCATTTTTAGCCAATGCTTTCATTTCTTCAATCATTGCTCCCTTCCATTTAGGATCTGCAAGAGCTTTCTTCCAATCCTAGGAAATAGACACTGAGGAAATAGACAAGGCAAAGGCTCTATAAGAAGGAGACAAGGATTCATAAAAAATACAGTAAGAAATAGGGTGTTTAGTACAAGATCTGACCACTTTTCTTTGTGCAATAGGTTTATCTAAGTCATTGGAGCATTCAAGAGTTGTGGGTAACTCACCGGAAGAAGATTCTTGACTCTGAATAGACTACATAATGGCTTCTTCTGCTTTGTCTCTCCTCAAATACCTTTTCAAATCTGGCTTGTTCAAACGACCAATTCTCTCTTCCTGATTGGACATCTCCTCCTGTCTACTAGAATTCAAACTCTCTAGTTGAACCTTATCATTCAGAATCACAGAATTTTGAATCACCTCTTCTTGCTCATTATTCTCCCCCTGAAGAGGTGAACGGGTGGTACTAAAGTAGGGTTCAGTTTCTCGGAAGGTAACATCCATACTGACTAAGTATTTCCTAGAGGGAGGGTGATAACACTTGTATCCTTTCTGTGTCGGAGAATACCCAACAAATACACATTTAAGTGCCTTGGGATCCAATTTCCCTGCCGTTTTAGTATGGACAAAACAAACACACCCAAATACTTTTGGTGGAACAACGTATGAATTCTTACTTTGTAGAACTGCCAAAGGACTCATAAAGTCAAGGGTCTTGAGAGGCATTCTATTGATAAGATAAGCAGATACAAGGATTGCATCTCCCCAATATGCTTCGGGTAGATTCATGGTGAACATAATTTATCGAGCTACCTCCAATTAATGCCTATTTTTCCTTTCAGCAATGCCATTTTGAGCAGTAGTATAAGGACAACTAGTCTGGTGTACTATCCCATTACTCTCCAAATAAACAGAAAATCTACTATCCATATATTCTCTTCCATTGTCAGTTCTCAAAATTTTCACTTTAGTATCAAATTGAGTACAAACCATCTTATGAAAGGATTGAAAACAAGAAAAGACATCGCTTTTAGCTTTAATCAAATAGACCCAAGTCATTCGAGTGCAACAATCAATAAAGGTAACAAACCATCGATTATCAGATAAGGAGACAGTTTGAGTAGGCCCCCAAACATCAGAATGAATAGTCGCAAAAGGAATTTAACTTTTATTATGACTCGAAGGACAAGATGTCCTAGTATGTTTAGCATACTCACAAGCATCACAAAATAGAGAACCAAACTGAGTTCTAGCAAACAAATTAGGATAAAGTTTTTCTAAGATAAAAAATGATGGATGCCCTATTGAAAAAGCCTTTAGAAGAGCATGTCATGTGTCTATTCGCACCAAAATTGATAATCCATGGAATATTATTAAGAGAGGAAGTATTACATTCCGCCATCGATACCCTTTTATCTTCTGCTATGGTAGAAGTGTTGATCAACCTTCTGCCACAGCATAATAAAGGTTGATTCAACACACAATCCAGTTCAACATAACCGAACAAAGCACATAGAAATTAATCGACAATTCATTAAGTAGAAATTAATAAATGATATCTTGAGATTAGATCATGTGACTTCCAATGAATAGCTAGCTGATGTGTTTACCAAAGGGCTAAGTAATAAGACCTATCACACCTTGATTTGTAAGTTGGGTCTGTGTAATATATATGCACCAACTTGAAGGGGAGCGTTGACCAACATAGAAAGTTTCTAATCCAGAGATTCAAATTTTTTAGATCCTAATTAGGCTTGATGCTTGATTATTGGGATTTTATTTTTATTGTAAATATTCTTAATTTAGATTGATTTTTTGTGTATAAGTACTGAAACCTTGTAAAGATCAATACAATTGGAATATAATAAAAAATTTCTTCTAAAATTTTTTCAAATTCATTTTAATATTGTATATTCAGTGAGTATGATAAGTCGGCTTATATTTCTCCAAAAATTGATCACTAGGCAGCCTTGGGACAAATCCTGTGCTCTTTAAAAGGAGCCCGGCTTGTTGTATTCGAATAATAGTCACTATAATATTGAATGCTTTTCATATATAAATTGGGCAGATCCAAGATTGATAGAAAATCTACTATAGGGATTGTCTTTGTCGGAGGAAATCTGGTATCTTGGAGAAGAAAGAAGCAAAATGTGGTTTCTTGATCTAGTGTAGAAGCAGGGTATAGAGCTATGGTACAATCAATGTGAATGGACTTGGTCTAAAGTCTTCATTGCTAGCTAAGTTATGATGTGACAGTCAAGTTGGCATTCGTATTGTTTTAAACTAGTGTTCCATGAACGAACCGAGCATTATCAAACTTGATTACCATTTTGTTCATGACAAGATTCAAGAAAACTTTATCTCCACAGTCCACAGGCCATGTTAAATATGGAAATCAATTAGAAGATATTTTTACAAAAGCTCTAATTAGAGCCAGAGTTGATTGTATTTTTAACAAGTTGGATATGATTAATATCTATGCTCTAATTTGATGGGAGAGTTAAGAAAGCTATATAATTATCTTAATCTTAGAATCAATCTTAGGGATTTACATATGTAATTAGTAAGGAATGTATTCATATATATGTACCAAATTATCAATTCTCTCATGAATATACACAAAAACATTTTACTCATAACAGTGACTATGTGTTCCTTTTCTTGTTTAATGAAATGCTTTGCTAGTTTAGTTCCATGATTCTGATTGATTAGCTTTACATTTATCTTTGGCTTTTTAGCAACTTAATAACACAATATGTATCTATCACTACTCAAAATATCTAATTATCTCTATGTATAGGTAAAAACTCATCTAAACCTGTATATTTGTCAGTAATTTGACATCAGGATTATCAACTTCCATAATTGCAGAAAATATGTGTTTTAAACTTCCTTGATAGTAACTTCCTTTCATGTGCACTTAATTCTGTAGCTTTTGTAGTTATCAAATTCTTTTTGATTCTTTGATCCTGTTTCTGCAATTTTCAGTGGTTTCTATAAATATAGATACGTTGTTGTAGCCTCACAATTATTCCATTTATCTCTTATGTTTTTTGCTCGCAACATGAATTTTTTTTTGAAGGTTGAGTGCTCAAATCCATCTTTGCTTCCTGAACCTGGAAAAAGGTTGTCAATTGAGGAGCCATTTGTGAAGGTAATTTTTATAGCTCACCTGGATGAGATATTATCTAGCATGTAAATCCCTTTTCTGGAATGTGAAATACTTTCTTTTTTTAGTTAAATTTTTGGGCCGGTGTATACAGATTGAAATGCTTACGCCAAAAGATTATATTGGTCCACTTATGGAGCTGGCTCAAGATAGAAGAGGGGATTTTAAAGAGATGAAATTTATAACTGAGAGTAGAGCATCCATCACATATGAATTACCCCTAGCTGAGGTAAATCTTTGCCCTGTCATAGTTGATTTTCTGTCATATCGAAATCTCTAAGCAAAGAAGAGGCAGGAAAAAATGAAGTTTTGCGTTTCTTATTTAAGGAATAAAGGTAGATCTGGATACAATATTGCTAAATACATAAATTTTACACAGATGGTAGGTGATTTTTTTGACCAGTTGAAGTCCAGGAGTAAAGGATATGCTAGCATGGAGTACACTTTTATCGGGTAAATACACATATGATCACTAAAAAAATTGTGTGTGATCTAATCTTCAGCTGCATTGGAATTCTTCCGATGTTCCATAATTATGATTTAAATTATTGCAGATACAACATATGGGTTCTTATGAATGCTTTTTGATGTTCCATGTCAAACTCCAAATACTTCAAGTGCGTATAGAAGAAAAGTACTTGGTAGAAAAGTTTGAATGACAACATTTGAAGTATTTGTCTTCATCTATAAGATGTAAGAGATGAAATTGAATCATGGACATCTGCGTGCAATAAAGAGAATTGACTATGGAGTGAACAGTCTCATCATGGAGTAATTATGGTGTAGAATTGCAATACTATGGTCTTAACTAAGGATCATTACAATAAGTAATGGTAGTTATTTATAGGTTTTTGGTCTCTGATTACCGTGACTCCCGTTATTTAAACGCAAAGGAAAAATTGTTCTTATCATGACCATTACGCCCTATGTAACAACCCTCATTTACTGTTAGGTAATGGTCTTTATTTACGCTTAGGTTGCAGTACCAGTCTGTTAATCTCTTTTTTCTTTAAGCTAGACAGCAGCAGTAACTCTTCCTTAGAACTTTTTTTCTGCTACTTCAGGAAGTTTTAAAATATAGAACCTAATGTAGCAAATAGATGTGTATGTGTACGCGCGTGTGTGTGTATTCCTAATTAGCAAAGCAAGTGAGACAAAAAAGACTCTTAGGTATGACAGTACCAAAACAGTAGGTTTAAGGTTTGAAAATCCTAAAAAAATCAAATTGGAACCCTAAAATTAGGTAAGAGCTCTGATACTATGAAGATTTTGGGAGAATTTCAAAGTGTATTCAGTATTTCTCACTTGACTTTACAAGTAATTTACATGTCCCAAAAAGGAAACAAAAATAGTTACAAGTAATTACAAATAATTTTCCACAATTAAGGACTGTTAATCTATGCCTAGAATCAAAATGTAATCAGGCTAGAATCAGCATGTAATTAGGCCAAATAAGTCAACATCCATGCAAGGCTTTCAAAATAAATTCAATGGTAGTTGCTCCAATTTTAACACTATTCATTGTCAAGATATAAGAGGATTACAGTGGTCTGCTACTTATGGTTTGAGTCGATCACAATGAGGCTATTGAATTGTTTTTTTTTTTTTTTTTCCTTTTTTGAATATTGTGCAATTCTTTTTGCCATTGTTGTGGTAATGGCTACTGTTAATGTTGGTTTTGCAGCAAATGTTATTCGTAGATTAAATATTCTTAAAGATTCAAGTTTCATTTATTGTTTACATGACATCCTAATCTTTGTATTAGGGTTCCTCCACATCACAAGTAACATATAGAACATACATTTCCATGTTTATTTGCAGGTACAGGGAAAGTGATTTGATAAAGCTTGATATTCAAATAAATGGTGATCCCGTGGAACCACTAGCCACTATTGTGCACAAGGACAAGGTAAACTGAGTCTTTTAACTTAATTGTGGTCAAATATGTATTTTGGATATTAATTGTGTTCAAATTTGTATGTTGCATGTATGGATGCTTGTTTATTAGCTTTTAGTAGTGAACTAAGGGTGTTTCAAACAATGTACAACCAAACACTTTTGGTGGAACGGTGCAATTATTTTTCTCTTGTAGCACCTCTAAAGGACTTTTAAAGGCAAGAACTATTAATGAGATAAATTGTGGCTAAGACTGCATCTCTCCAATAGGTTTTTTAAAGATTCATGGTGAAAAAAAAAAAGATTTGGATGCCTCCAAGGGATGCCTATTTATTCTTTTAGTAACACCATTTTGAGTACTAGTGTAAGGACAACTAGTTTAATACAATATCCTATTAGATTTCAGATAAATAGAAAACAACTATCCATGCACGCTATGCCTCTATTAGTTTTCAAAATTTTTATCTTAGCATCAAATTTAATGTAAATCATCTTATGAAAAGATTCAAAGCAAGAAATTACATTGCTCTTTGTCTTTATTAAATATATTCAAGTGCAGCAATCAACAAAAGTAACAAACCAGCGACTACTAGATAGTGAGATAGTCTGCAGGTCCCTAAATATTAGAATGGATAATCATAAAAGAGATCATACTCCTATTATTATTCAAAGGATGAGAGTTTCTTATATGTCTAGTATACTCACAGGCATTACAAAATAAAGAACCAAACTAAGTATTGAAAAATATGCCATGATAAAGTTTTTCTTAAACAAAAAAAAAAAATGAATATCCTAATCGTCTATGCCACTGTATAATTTATTTGTTGACATTCTTATTCTCTCCAAAAGAGCCTGAGATGAACTAGAACTTGGATTCTTTTCCAACATATATGAGTCATTGTGTAGTATACCATTGTTGATCCTCATTTCGGTATTTCGGTTTGAAGGTCCTGAATAAACAATGGTGAGGAACAAATTCAATTTTACAATTAAAAGATTTGGTAAGAGCACGACAGATAAATGATTATCAGAAAAATGAGAAAAATGAAAAATATAGGATAGCTTAATATTTGAAGTACAAACAACAAAACTAGGTATAGAGACAAATGAAAGAACCATTGACAATTAGGGGTGTAAACGAACCAAACTGTTCGTGAGCTATTCGAGGCTCGGCTCGATAAAAGCTCGATCGGACGGTCACTTTGTAAGCTCATTTAATAAACGAGCCGAGCTTGAGCTTAGCAGTATTCGATTCGTTTAGGCTCGCAAACTGACTCGTGAACTGATTCGTGAACAAGCTCGTGAGCAGGCTCGCGAACAAGCTTGTTTGCTAATACTAATCCCACATCGAAAGTTGAAAGGATATGGAGAATCGTGACTTCTCTATAAAATGACAATCCTTCTACATTCTTTTTCATTAGTTTTGGGTTCGAGATACTTCAATTAAATAAAAAAATTTAATTTAGAAGTCTCTTAATAACCTTATAATTTAAATTTGTTTATAATTTAAATAAATTTGAAGTATATTAAGCTTGTTTATAATATAATCGAGCTCAAATTCGAGCCTAAATAAGCTCAAATTCGAGCTTTTTAAATGGAGTTTGAGTTGGCTCGTTAATGTGATAAACGAGCTTATTACGAATCGAGTTCGAACCGAGCTCGAGTTCGAACCGAGCTCGAGTTTAATATTTATTTTATGAATCGAGCTCGAGCTTATAAATGGAGCTCGTGTCGAGCTCGAGCTTTTAAATTTATTTTCTAATCGAGCCTGAGCTTATCAAAGCTCGGCTCGGCTCGGTTCAATTACAACCCTATTGACAATGTTGACAGTGTCCTTTTGTAGATATGGAAAATAATTAAGGAAGCCTTTAAAGGAATATATCATGTGTCTATTTGCTCCAAAATAAATAGTTCATAGAGTAGTATCAAAAGCACTTATCTCACCCTCATTAGTGCTTTTTTTGCATGCCATTTTAAAGAAAAAAAGAAGCCAACAAAAAAAAAAAGAACAAAGAACACCACAGATGGGAGGCAAAGCTATTGTTGAAATACCTCAGGGAACAAAATGGAGAAGCAAGTTGCAAGATTGGGCGAGGCGCGACGTGGAGGGAAGATGGCCAGAAAGGAGTGCCGCCTGAAAAAGATGCTAGAGAAAGGTCCACACACCGGCGCGTGGAAGGAGATGCAGAGAGTTGTAGCGGCACGTGAGGTCACGCTCGTGCTCGGAACAATGTTGCATCGCCGAGGAATGGTCGGAAATCTTATAGGCTTTCCTCAACTCCCTTGATATAGTTTAGAAGCTTGACCTATTAAGTAATCCTATTTGTGACAAATTTGGAATCTATGCCAATTAGAAGTGGCAAAACCTTGATACCATGAAGATTTTTTAGAAAATTCTGAGCTTTATTGTTTTTCTCTAATTTTTATGTAGAATATAATCATCAATTAATACATGAAGAATTGAATGTAACTGGAAAGTTTATACAAAAGGCAACAAATAAATTAGCTATGATTTGGAACCTAAAAATCGGCAATCAAAGATTTGAAATCCTCTAAAATAGTCAACAGTAAGCATTTTTGCATTTATTTTATCTTTTTTTTTTTTGTGATCAATTAGCTTCTTCTTCTTGTTGTTTTGCAACTGCATTATATTGTTTTTTTTAATCTCTAAAACTATTGGTGAGGCATTATCCCACCCTGATTGGTGTGCTGCAATATAGGAGGAGAGGCACAAAAGTAGGAATGACGTGTCATTGAATCTCACAGAATAGCCAAATTGGCCACTCTATCAACTTGGTGTGGGCGAGGACTTAAAACAATCACCCTAGAATGGCAGCTGTTTTGGAAGACAAATCTCCAAGTGACAAATTCTGGATTCTTAGAAATGCTGATGGAAAAATTCTGAATATTGCAAGAATATAGAGATATAAATTTATGTACATCTAGTTCTAACTATTGAGGGAAGTAATCCCTACAATTAAGCTCCTATAATTAATACAAATATACACATTGATACCATAGTTGACTATTCCATGACATTTAGGAACCAAAAGAGATGCTAGGGAAATAATGATATAATGATAGAAAGAAGAAAAATGGTGATAAAAAGCAAAAGGTAAGATACAATAAGTACGTTGATGTTTACCTTTATGGAGGCAATAGGGAAATGTAGTTCAGAATCAGTGTTGGTGGTGACTAGATATTCCGACGAAGGGCCCCTTGTTAGTTCTTGTATCAATAGGCAATTTGAAAAAGAAAAAAAAAAAAAGAAATCAGCTATCCCTTACGAAGCATGCTTTTGTGTAAAAGATAAAGTTATTGTTAGGTAGGATTCTATAAAATGAGGGTGTGAATGTGATGTACCTGGTTTTAGCAGTAGACATAGTTGGTCTCTCTTTTAAAAGTGTTTCTATGTTTTTTTGGGCAATCACATGATATTCTATTAATTTTCTGTTGCTTCTATTACATTATTGAATGACCTCCATAGGCATATGGTGTGGGGAGGGCTCTTACGCAAAAGTTGAAAGAGCTCATACCAAGGCAAATGTTTAAAGTGCCCATTCAAGTAAGTTCCTATTTTCTTTGAGCAGGTTGTGCTACAGAATTTTTTTGTTATTCTGATACCTGGACTGGCCTGATCTGCTTAACTTTTCTCAAGTAAATTGCATGAGAATTGAGATTGTGACCCTGCAGTTTTTTTTTTTTTTTCTTCTTCTTTTTCTTTTTTTTTTTTTTTTCCTTTTTCCTGGTTTAGTCTTGTGGTGAATGATGGTTGCTATATTTAGCTAAACAGAAGGAAGAAACATGGACAAGCACCATTAAAATTTTTGTTATCAAATACTGAATACTGATGCAATAATTGGTTGAAGAGGAGATTGCTGATTAATGCTTCAGATACTTAGCTTGATGACTATTTAATTGTAAAACAGTGTCAGTTTTGACCTGACCATGTGATCAATAGAGTATGGCTTGCAATTGGATTATAGGAAGGTGGTCAATCGGGTGTATTCTGCAATTTTTGTAGCTTACCATGATGACCCATTTCACAATTTTGACCGGCATATTAAATTAAAGTTATCTTAATTCTTGCAAGAATTTACCAGAAAATACTGAAACAATTATTTAACCTAACACATCTTTATAATCCAAGAAACAAAGTTTTCAAGGTTTGACATCAAATGTCCGTATATCATTTGAAACACAAACATATCCACCACAAGCTTAAATATAAGCCCAAATGACCCAGAAATTTGGACCTACCAAAATATGAAAGACATGTTAAATCACGTTTAGAGAAGCAAAATAACGTATGGACTAGCAACAAATGTTTAATAATCTCAAACCAATAGCAGATAAATTAAGCATGGTTTGAGTTTACACTATCACGTAATGCAATGGGAATAGTTAGATGTTTGTATAATTCTATAATTAATTTCTACTGTGAAACATTCCTACGCTAGCAAAAGTGTAAAATAATTTATGTCATTTTATACAATAGCGAATACTGTTTTTGGAGCTAAAATTTTCCTTGTATATAACAACATTATCGAAGCCAAGATGCTAAGTGCATGACAATATAAATAGATAAATAGATCTCCTTCTCAACAGATACAATTTTGTTCATCTTACTCATGATGCATGATGGAAATCCTACTGTTGTAGTGGTCCGTCTTTTTAGGGCCAGATGACAAGTATAGAAACGTTGGATATATGTCTTCATTTACTATTATTATTATTAGTGTTTGAAAATAGATATTTATTATTAATAAATAATTAGATAAAATTGATTGTCCATAAAACAATGTCAATAATATTTTTGATTATCAACTATTCTTGAGAGAAACTTATCAAAAGGAGTTGTAGCCATCAAACATATAAAAAGAAGGCCTATTGAACATAAAATGCCAAAAATTTACGTTTAATCACGGATTATAGCTAAAATTGAAATAAAACTTTCAATCTAAGATGATAAAGTCACATCTTTTATATTTATTGTAATTGTAGCCAATCACTTAAATAATTTGTCCAATTTGATATAAAAGTCCAAAACTTTACGTTTAATCACGATTATAGCTAAAATTTTTCAATTTTATACCCCAACCTTTTAAGTTTTGTTGCAATTATATCCAACCCATAAAAAGCTTTTGATAAATTTTAAATTGGTTCACGTATCATGCAATATTTTTTTTTTGGCAACAAAAAGGTACAGGCGTAATGAGTTTTGGTCCAAAAGAACTAAAAGACAATCAAGAATACTCTGTTCTACAAGTTTGAAAGTCAGGATTCTAATTTACTTGAATATAAAATTGAGAGCTTGTAACAACAATCTTAAGGGAAAATTTGATAGTAAATAGGAACAATTATAGTCAATAGGTACTCAAAATTTAATCAAGATGTCAATCTTTGCAAAATTTGTTATATAAAAGGAGTTTTTGAAGTTGTGCCCGTCTTTAAAATCCGAGAAGCCCCACTGTAGGAAATGACAATAAAAGTGGGACTAGTTTTAATTAACATAAAAGAGATAATAGGGAAGCATGCTTGCTAGTTGTATAGGGTCTATTCTGCTATAGGAATTGAGCCAAAAAGGAATATTACAAATAGGACTAATGGTGATTGGATTTAAAAGAATTGGGAATTGATTTAAAAAAATTTTACTTCTAGGACTTATTACAAGTCTTTTGGGACCCGGAATGTTGTTGTCCCTTTAATATTTAATGATTTTCTTGTAAAAAATGAAATAATGGAGAATATGAATTATTAAGCTGTACGTAACATACCAGTTTTGTGTAGTACTAGATATATGGTCTATATGCTATTATTGGTAATATAAAAACATTCGTTTTTTTGCACAAGATAATGTTGACATCTTGGATTGTCTAATTCTATTGCATCCTTTTTCTTTCTTGTAGCATTTAAGTTACTTTAATTATTTCTTCTGTTGAATAATATTCGTTTTTTGTTACCAATGCCATAATTTAAGATGTTATATTTTGATATTTAAATCAGAACACATAATTTTGGGTGCATTTGTTTCTATCAATTCAATTTTGATTTTTTTTTTTTTTTGTTGAGCAGATTTGATAGTTTTTACTTTACTTTTGTTCACAATATTCTAAGCATCTATCATATTGTGGTTCAGAGATGACAAGTGCATATTTAACTGTATCTCTAATATGGTACAGGCGTGCATTGGTTCAAAAGTTATTGCTAGTGAATCCTTGCCAGCAATTAGGAAGGATGTCTTGGCCAAGTGCTATGGTAAGATGTACATAACTATGGTAACATTTAGGTTAGATTTGGTGCATACTTAACACTTAGGATGTCTCCTCCTATAACGTCTGTCCCCTCCTATAACGTCTGTCCTTTGATGAAAGCACAATAATTGAAAGTTTATTAATACTTGTCCGCAGAAAAATATAATTGTTGAGTCATCCTTGGGATAAATTAGTAAAACCTCTTTAGATTTGTGATAATATATATTTTATTATCTGATATTTTTGAAATTTCCAAATTTGCAATTTTAGTCCTTATTCTGCCATCAATAAGAAGTGTAAGATTTTGAGGGATTAAAATACCCTATGATATAACAATTCAAGAATTAAGTTAAATAAAATTTTAAAATTTCTTACTAATGTTGACATAATTTAAAATGTTAAGACTAAAAATAGCACAAGAAATTTGCAATCTTAGATTCAAGATCTAACTTTGGGATGTATGGTAACTAGTTTTGAAACACTATGAAGGAAAGCATATATTACACCAAGTCTCAGGAGATTTTCATAATTTCCTTGAAATTACTCATTGCCAAACTGAGCTTTTAGTAATTAATTTTCATGAAATGACCAAGTCTTGCTTCCCACTTTTGTCTGCGGTGGATTTATCTTCCCTTTTTTTTTTTCCTCTTATAGGATTTTGTTATTCTATTGAAGACAGGATATGAAAGCTTAACTAAAGGACAAGAAGAAAAGTGAACAGTGCTTATTAGTTTATAACAGAAAAATATTTTTCCCTCTTGTAGGTGGGGACATTTCAAGGAAAAAGAAGTTGCTCAAGAAACAGGTATATTGGTTTTTAATTAAAAATGTATTTTGCCAGAGTATATTTTACATAAATAATGAAGTGATAAATCATTAGTCTTTTTTGCAACACAGTTTTAGCAAATATGAACTGCACTACAGAGTTGTACCGAGGCCCCTGTTTCATTCACTTAACTAGCAATGTTTCTTGGTCCTTTATATTTTGGCGTCACAATTCATTGAATCTGATGGTCAAATAGATTACAAATCAAGTTTATGATCGTATTCCTAGTGTGCTTTAAACATTATGGTGTTGACCCAAAAACATTTGAAGACTAGATGAATATGTGATGACTGTGAAGAATTTTGGGAGGAATTTTTTATTATATTCCTATTGAATTGATCTTTACAAGATTTGAGTATTTGTATATAGAGAATCAACCTAAATTAGGAATATTTACAATAAGAATAAAATCTCTTAAATCAAACCTAATTAGGATCTCAAAGATTTGAATTCTCCTAATTAGGAACCTTCTATGTTGGTCAACGCTCCCCTCAAGTTGGTGCATAGATATCACACATGTCCAACTTGCAAACCAAGGTATGATAGGTCTTGTTACTGAGTCTTTTGGTAAACACATCAGCTAGTTGTTCATCGGAAGTCACGTGATCTAATCTCAAGACACCATTTATTAACTTCTCTTTAATGAAGTGTCGATCAATCTCTATGTGTTTCGTTCGGTCATGTTGAACCGGATTGTGAGCTATACTGATGGTAGCATTATTGTCACAGTACAAGAAGAGTTTGTCCCTCTTCAATAGTTTCAATTCCCCCAACAATCTCTGCAACCATAGGAGTGCACAAACACCTTGTGCCATCGCTCTATATTCCACCTCAGCACTTGATTGAGCAACAACACTTTGCTTTTTGCTTCTCCAAGTGACAAGGTTTCCTTCCAAAGTGTACAATACCCACTGGTTGACCTCCTATCATAAAGGGATCCAGCCCAATCTGCATCTGTGAATGAATGTATGCGAAGATGACCATGTTTAGAGAATAGTAGACTTTTTCAAGGAGTAGACTTCAAATATCGCAAAATGCAAAAAACAGCTTGCATGAGAGACTCACGAGGATCATGCATAAATTGACTGACTAAATTGACTGCATATGCTATGTCTAGTCGAGTATGCGAAAGATAAATCAGTCTGCCAACCTCTGATATCTGCCCATATCCACTGATTCACCAATCCCTGCTTGTAGCTTGTGATTGCTCTCAATGGGAGTTTCTGTTGGTTTGAAACCTAACATACCAGTTTCTTCTAAAAGATCCAAAATGTATTTTCTCTAAGAAATAAAGATTCTCTTCTTTGACCCAGCAACCTCGATTCACAGAAAATATTGCAGTTTTCCTAGATCTTTAATTTTGAATTCCTGAGCAAAAATTTTTTCAGTCGAGTCATTTCTTCAGTGTCATCTCCTGTTATTGCTATGTCATCAACATAGACTATAAGAAGAGTAATTTTACCTTTGTGATGTCTGATAAATAGGATATGGTCAGCATTGCTCTGTTGATAGCCAAAGGAAATCATAGCTCTACTGAATCAATCAAACCAAGCTCTCGGTGACTGCTTCAACTCATACAAAGCCGTCTTTAGCCTGCATACCTTTCCTTGTGTTTTTTCGTCAGCAAATCCATAAGAGATTTCTTTATACACTTCCTCCTCCAAGTCTCCGTGGAGGAATGCATTTTTCACATCAAATTGTTGTAGATACTAGTCAAGATTGACAGCACGAACTAGCAATATTCTAATTGAGTTCATTTTGGCAACAGGGACAAATGTCTCCTGGTAATCTACTCTATAGGTTTGAGTGTATTCCTTGGCCACTAGTCTAGCCTTGAATCTTTCAATTGATCCATCTGCTTTGTGTTTCACAATGAACATCCATTTCCAACCAGCAAGTTTCTTTCCAGGTGGGAGAGTGACAAGTTCCCAGGTTTCATTTTTTGCCAGTGCTTTCATCTCTTCAATCGTTACTTCCTTTCATTTAGGATCTGCAAAAGATTCCTTCCAATCATGTGGAATAGACACAGAGGAAATAGATAAGGCAAAGACTTTATAGGATGGAGACAAAGAATCATAAGAGAGAAAGTCTAGTGCTTTCATCTCTTCAATCATTACTTTCTTTCATTTAGGATCTGCAAAAGATTCCTTCCAATCCTGTGGAATAGACACAGAGGAAATAGACAAGGCAAAGACTCTATAGGATGGAGACAAAGAATCATAAGAGAGAAAGTTAGAAATAGAGTGCTTTATGCAAGATCTAACTCCTTTTCTTTTAGCAATTGGTTTATTTAGATCATCAAAGGGTTCAAGGTTTAGAGATGACTCACCAGATGAAGAAGAGAAAATTAATGACACTAAATAGACTGCATAATGGCTTTTTCTGCTTTTGTTTTGTCTCTTCTTGAGTATCTCCTTAAATCTGATTTATCTAAATGCCCAATTTAGTCACCAATAGTCTCCTCCTGTATAATAGTCTCCTGATCACCAATAGTCTCTCCCTGTATAGTAGTCTCCTGTAGAGTAAAATGTTCTAGAGTTATAGGAATCATCTCTTCTCTGTCATTGTTCTCCCCCTGAAGAGGTGATGGGGTAGTACTGAAATAAAGTTCAGTCTCTCTAAATATAACATTTATACTGACAAAGTATTTTCTAGATGGAGGGTGATAACACTTGTAACTCTTCTGTGTGGGAGAGTACTCAATAAACACACATTTAATAGCCCTCAGATCGAGCTTCCCACCTGTCCTATTATGATCAAAACACGTGCATCCAAACACCTTTGGTGAAACAATATAAACATTTTTCCCTTATAGTATCTCTAAAGGGTTTTTAAAGGTAAGAGCTTTAAGAGGCATTCTATAAGTGACCTTAAGAATGGGTTCCATGATGCTTTAATATGGTGGCTTACTTTTTAATTGTAGGTAATTTGGCTAAAGTTGTCTAAATTTATTAGTGTATATACCATGAAAAAAGAAAGCTAGATGCCCAAAAACCTTTGTTATGGTTTGTTTCAATCCTACAACTGAAACTTGGATTGTCTTTTGATATTAGAAGTTATGCTTTCTAATAAGGAAAATCTAGATAAATCCAAGCTTATTTCTGAAGCAATTGACATGAGCTGAAGCCCAAGCTTATTCTAAGTCTCTTAAGTGTTTAGGGCCAGAACTACATAGGATAACCTGAAAACAGTGATGGACAAGTTCTCCTAGGAGTGTAAATAAACCAAGCTATTCTTGAGTTATTTGAGGTTGGACTCGATAAAAGTTCGACCGAGTTTGACTTGACTTCTAAATGAGCCAAGCGTGAGCTTAGTTTTTAGGCTCATTTAGTAAACAAGTGAAGATTGAGTTCCATAGTTTTCGTCTCGTTAAAACTCATGAATTCAGCTTATTTTCAAATTTATGAGCAAGCTTGCGAACAAACTCATGAGTAGACTCGTTAAGCATGCTGGAGCATGCTGAGTCTAATATAATAAGAAAATTGAGTTCAAAGTCTGGATAAATTT
Organism: Manihot esculenta; assembly: GCF_001659605.2. Classification (NCBI taxonomy): domain Eukaryota; kingdom Viridiplantae; phylum Streptophyta; class Magnoliopsida; order Malpighiales; family Euphorbiaceae; genus Manihot; species Manihot esculenta. The sequence goes on from NC_035173.2 coordinate 13,085,079, forward strand.
TTATGAGCCAAACTTGAGTTTTCTAAAATTTAGATCTGAGCAATTTGATTACACTATTAGATTTACAAATATTCACATCGTTAAGATTTAAAAGCTTGTTTTCTACAAATTTATGAGTTAACTTGTATATATACTTATTTAACTAAAATTATTTAGTTTTAAACTTATTAATTTTAAATTAAAATTTATTATAATTGTAAAAAAATTAAATTGTTCGTGAGGTATTTGAGATTAGACTGGATATAAACTCCGCACTTGAGCTCATCAAAGTTCTCTTAGCTCGGTTCGTTTACACCCCTAAGTCATATCATCAGCCTCATCCATCCATCCAACTTGAGAGCATCAAATGGCTTCTAGTACTTGTAAATCTAATTTTCATTTGTTTTGGAGTCAAACTGAGTGCACATCATCAATTGTATACGCTGCAGTTTACCAGATTAATAAAGTAAAAATGCCAAGAATTAAGGATATATCGAAACATTTGGCCTAGTCTATATCAGAATATGTGAAGAGTTCTGACAATGATCAAGTTGATCAGTAAATGCAAGAGTGCACCGTCAGAAAGATATTTGGGTATTTTCCTTTGTTTTCGTTGGCGGTAAGGAAATCAAGAGCTCAGTAGGTCAAAGGTATTGATATGTTTTCATGTGACAATTATCCATTAGTTTGACCACAGCATAATCAAATTTTTTCCTTCAAGCAATTGAACAAATTGAAGAAATATTATTGATAATCTAAGGTTATGTATAACTTTTGTCATGTTTCTCTCTCATCAGGCTGAAGGGAAGAAAAGAATGAAGGCAATTGGCAAGGTAGATGTACCTCAAGAAGCTTTCATGGCTGTATTGAAACTTGAAAAGGAGGTGTTGTAATGAATAATATATTACTTCTTAACTTGTAATGTTACTTCCTGTTAATGCAATCTGAAACTTAGCCATGAAAATAAACAAGTTTGTGCCCGTTTATTTTGAATCATCTGTTTATTTTACCTTTGAGGCTGTTATGTTGCAAAGTTCACTACTCAAAATGAGTATATTTTAACTGAGAGGGATTCATAAGTTGGTTCAATTTCATAGATCAAGTAAATCAAATCACTTCACATTGTATTTATGTTTATGTGAACATGAAAGAGTAATTGGAAGTTATATCACATATTTTGGTTGATTTAATTTATAGAAGACATGATTGACCCAGTTATATTTAATAATTTTCCTTCTCAAATTTGTTAGTTTTTCTTACACCTCGAGTTATGTGGTTTTTTATTGTCTATATTTGACATGTTTTTTTGTTTTATTTTATTTTAATATTTTAGTCAATGCGATATTTTTAGTTAATTTATCTAATAGATTAGATTTGTTGGAAATAGTTGATAGTTAATTCTATTCTAGTTAATTTATCTAATAGATTAGATTTGTTGGAAATAGTTGATAGTTAATTCTATTCTGAATGATACTATTTATGCACATATATAAGATCTTAAAAAGAAAGAGATCCCACAATTAAGTCGATAATTGATACTATGAATCTTTTTATGATTATGCAATCTATATTTTATTTATGATTATGCAATCTATATAAGATAAAATAATTATTTTGATTCTCTATATTTACAGTTTGTATATTACAACGCTTTCCCTTCAAGTTGGAGTATAAATATTAATTGTGCTTAGTTTGTTACAAAGATACTCTATCCGAGGTTTATTTAATGCTTTTGTGAATATATTACATAATTGTACTTTTGTCTTCACATATTTTATAGAATTATATTTTTCTGAATCTTTTTTTAAAAAAAGTAGTGATAGTCAACTTCAATGTGCTTGGTACATTCATGATATACGGGATTAGAGGCAATATGAAAGGCAGTCTGATTATCACACCACAATTTTGACGGAATGAGACATCCAAACCAATCTTTGTCAATAAATTATCTAATTAGGCTTAATTATAAGAATTTTATTCTTATATTAAATATTCTTAATTTAAATTGATTCCTTATATATAAATAATCAAACCTTGTAGAGATCAATTCAATTAGAATAAAATAAAAAATTTCTTTCAAAATTCTTTATGAGAATTTTGCTTATTTGTATAAGGGTTCTTGGTATTGTTTACAGAGTTAAGGTTTTTATAGGTTAAGCTTTTAGGCAACCCTATAGAAGGAGAACCGACACTGTTCATACCAAGAGAATACCCATTAAATTTCCGGCCTTTTCCCAATGACGCGCCTTCGTCTCGACCACACGCATGATCTCATGCGCCACCACAGTCTCGGCATCATTTTCATGCGTCGGGCGCATAGGTCCTTTTCTGGTGCCCTTTTTCAACGGTGCTCCTTTACGTTGCGCCTCTAACTAGTCCAGTCCCATGCCTTTTCATCTCTGCTTCTTCGATGAACAGTAGTTCTTTACCTATTTTGAAAAAAAGTAGTTTTTTCTTCTCCTTAAAATGGCAGACAAGAAAGTGATTAATGTGAAAAATGTAAAGGCCTCTGATAATACTTTCGTTTCATCTATTGATTTTCTCCATGAATTATTGATTCTAGTGCAAATAGACATATAACAGGCTCTTCTAAATACTTTCTTAATTATCTTCCATGTCTACAAAAGGATACTATCAGAATAGCCGATGGTTTCTTCACTTCAATCTTTGAAATCAGTTATATTGCTTATACTTCAAATATTAAGCTATCCTTTGTTCTTCATGTTCCTTGTTTCCCTGTTAATCCTTTGTTCTTCATGTTTCTTATTTCCCTGTTAATCTTTTATTTGTTACTACTCTCACCAAAACACTTAACTGTAGAATTGAATTTTTTTTTTCTTGACTATTGTATTATTCAGGACTTTAAACTGTGAATGGTATTGGCAATGGTAGACTACACGATGGTTTATATATGTTGGAAGGGAATCTGATTTTGAATTCACCTCGGACTCCTTTTGAAAGAAATCAGAATGTCAACTAGGAAATCATACAGTGGCATCGATGATTAAGGCACCCATCCTTCTTTATTTTAGAGAAACTTTATCCTGATTTATTTTCCAAGACTCAATGTGGTTCTTTAATTTGTAATGCTTGTGAGTATGCTAAGCATATAAAAACCACTTATCTCTCCAGTAACAATAGGAGTACGATTCCTTTTGTGAATATCCATTCTGACGTTTGGGGACCTACTCAAACGGTCTCACTATCTGGTAATCATTGGTTTGTTACTTTTATTGATTATTACACTCTTATAACTTGGGTTTACCTTATAAAGGGAAAGAGTGATGTGGTTTCTTGCTTTCAATCTTTTTACAAGATGATTTATATTCAATTTGATGCTAAGATAAAAGTTTTGAAAACTGATAATGGTACAGAGCACATGGATAGCCGTTTTTCTGCTTATTTAGAGTCTGATGGGATATTACATCAAACTAGTTGTCCTTAAACTAGTGCCCAAAATGGTGTTGCTGAAAGAAAAAAATAAGCAGCTGTTGGAAGTAGCCCGATCTCTCCTTTTCACCATGAACCTTCCAAAAACTTATTGGGGAGATGCAGTCTTAGCTGTAACTTATCTCATTAATAGAATGCCCCTCAAAGCTCTTGCCTTTAAAAACTCTTTAGAGATGCTACAAGGGAAAAATGTTTATACTGTTCCACCAAAGGTATTTAAATGCATGTATTTTGTTCATACTAGGACAGTGGGAAGCTTGATCCAAGGGCTCTTAAATGTGTGTTTGTTGGGTACTCTCCCACATAGAGGGTTACAAGTGTTACCACCCTCCATTTAGAAAATATTTTGTCAATATGATGTTACATTTAGAGAGACTGAACCTTACTTCAGTACTGCTCCATCACCTCTTCAGGGGGAGAACAATAAGAGAGAAGAGATGATTCCCAGTCCTATAACTCTAGAACGTTTTACTCTAGAGGACACTACTATACAGAGGGAGACTATTGGTGATCAGAAAAAGATAATTGAGCATTTGGATAAACCAAATTTAAGGAGATACTCAAGAAGAGACACAATAGAAGCAAAAAAAAAAACCATTGTGCAGCCTACTCAGTGTCATGAATCTTCCTCTTCTCCATCTAGTAAGTCATCCCTAAATCGTGAGCCTATTGATGATTTGAATAAACCAATTGCTCAAAAAAAAAAAAAGTTAGGTCTTGCACAAATCACTCTATTTCTAACTTTCTCTCTTATGATTTTTTATCTACATCTTACAGAGCCTTTGCCTTGTGTCTATCCCATAGAATTGGAAGGAAGCTCTCAAAGATTCTAATTGAAAGAGAGCAATGGTTAAAAAAATGAAAGTCTTGGCTAAAAATGAGACCTGGGAGTTTATATCTCTTCCACTTAGAAAAAAAAACTAGTTGGCTGCATAAGAGACCTACAACAATTTGATGAGAAAAATGTCTAGCCTTGACAACAGGGGCAAATGTCTCATGGTAGTCAACTCCATAGGTTTGAGTGTGTCCCTTAGCAACTAGTCTAGCCTTGAATCTTTCAATTGATCTATCTACTGCCAATCTTGACTGGGACCTACAACAATTTGATGAGAAAAATGCATTCCTCCATGGAAACTTAGAGGAGGAAGTATATATGAAAATTTCTCCTCAATTTGCTGATGAAAAAACACAAGGAAAGGTGTGTAGACTAAAGAAGGTTTTGTATGGGTTGAAACAGTCACTCAGAGCTTGGTTTGCAAGTTAGGCATGTGTGATATCTATGCACCAATTTGAAGGGAAGTACTGACCAACATAGAAGGTTACTAATTAGGAGAATTCAGATTTTTGAGATTCTAATTAGGCTTGATTATAGGGATTTTATTCTTATTGTAAATATTCTTAATTTATATTGATTCTTTGTGTATAAATACTCAAACTTTGTAAAGATCAATTCAATTGAAATAGACTCAAAAATTTCTCCCAAAATTCTTCATATAATATTTTGCTTTTTGATATTCCAAGACACTAGATTTCCTCCCATAAAGACATAATAACCTATAGTAGACATTTTATTACTTTTATATTTGACTGAATCAGCATCTGAAAAGCACTCAATTATAGTATGTCTATGCTTGCTATAGATTATACTGAATCTAAGGGTCCCTTTCGGGGAATATAAAAATTTATTCTAGAGTGATCAATGTTTAATTGTAGGTGTATATTTAAATTGGCTCACAATACTTACCGTAAAAGCAATATATGGCCTAGTAATTATTGTAAGGTAGTTCAGCTTTTCAACTAGCCTTATGTACCTCTTTGGTCATCATAGAGGTCTTCATCATTTTTTATGATACATACATTCGAAATCATTACTACGCTACAAGGTTTAACTCCCAATTTTCCAGTTTCTATAAGTAAATTAAGGACATATTTCATTTGAGATAAGAAATTTTCATTTTTACTCAAGACTTCTTCTCCCAAGAAATACTCGAGTTGACCTAAGCCTTTGGTATGAAAATAGCATGCAAAAAGGATTTGAGAGAAGAAATCCCCAAATAATCATACTCTGTAATGTCAATATCATTAACATACACAAAAAAAAAAAAAAAAAAAAAAAAAAAGAAGAACACCAACATCTGAAGATCTGTAGAAGATTAAATGGTCACATTTGTTCTTTTTTAACATAAACTTGAACAATTTCAGTGAACTTGTTAAACCAAGTATGGGGGCTCTACTTCAAACCATATAAAAAATTCAAATGGTAGACTTTTTCATACTTCCCACGAGTAACAAATTCATATAGTTGCTCCATATACACTTCTTCTTGGAGGTTACCATGCAGAAATGCATTTCTGATATCTAACTGGTATAAAGGTCAGTGTTAAGAAGCAGCTAAGAAAATGAATGAGCGAACCGAGATCATTTTGGCCACAGTAGACAAAGTATCAAAATAGTCAACTCCATAGATTTGTACATATCTTTTAGCAACAAGACGGGCTTTAAGCCTCATCATAGAATCATTTGGGTTGACTTTGATGGCAAAAATCCATTTACAGCCCACGACCTTCTTGTCTTAAGGTAAATCAACTAGTTCATATGTATAATTATCATTTAGAGCCTTGATCTCCTCAAGCATTGCATCACACCATCCAAAATGGGACAGATCCTCTTTAATTGTCTTAGGTAAGAAAATGGAATCTAGAGAGTCAATTAAGGAGCTAGAAGAGGAGGACATGTGATCATAAGAGAAAAAGTTAGTAATAGAAGATATAGACTTACATTGTCGTTTGCCTTTATGAAAACTAATGGAAATATCAAGGTCACTCGGTGGTAGAATTGATGATGAAGAAAATTCTGGTACAGGATATGTATCATCGATTACTTATCTTCTAGAGTAAATTTGAACTACTAGTGGTTTGGCAAAAGGTTGAGTACTAGAAGGAACAAATTCAGAAGGTTGTGCCGAAGAAGACACTAATTGAGATCTCATTATCTAAGAACACACCTTAGAGTGATTATTCATAAAGTAGATATAAGTTATCTGAGAAAAATTATTCACAAAAGTAACAAAATACTTTAATATAGTCATAGATCCAATAGGACAGGGTCGCTAAATATTTAAATAAACTAGTTCAAAAGCAAATTCAGCTTGTTTATTGATTTTAGGACTAAGTGAGACATAATACTGAGCATATTCATTAGCAGAGATAGTGATAATGTTCCCAGAAATGGAGTTGAATGTAGCAACATTAACAATTGAATTTTTTTTTTTATTTTTATTCTGCAACTTCTTACAATATCTCTTTGTATAGCCAGATTTATTATAATATCAGCAAACAAAATCATTTAAATTATTGGTTTCAGTCTGTTTCAAAAAAATTATTGGTTTCTGCAACATTTCCACCTCGATTATTATTTATCCATCCTCTTTTAGTAATCATAGACTTATTATCGATGATCAATTTTAAATTGCTAACTAATAAAATGCTTCAACCAATAAATAAAATTCCAAAACTAACACAACTCAGTACCAAAAAGCAAAAATAAAGAGTTGTAAAAGTACTCCAAAATCATATTTAAAAGAGACCCAATTCAGCAATGTCAAAAATTATACAAAATTCAACACTTCAAAGCACCGTAAAGAAACAGGTGCCAAAAAAACAAAACAACATACAAAGCTGGAATCGCAAGATAAAGGCAAAAAAAAAACAAATGCAACTTCTAGACGGCGTGAACAATAATAGTGAACACTTTTCGAAAACTGTGCACATGAATATTACCGATAAATAGTGTGCGTGAACAGTATCGATAAACAGTACTCAAATATAGAACCTAAAAAAACCGAAAGTTCTGATGTAACAGGCTAAATTTGTAAAAAATAATTGATATGTTTATTCTATTTTATGGTAGTATTTATACACATATATAAGACATTAAAAAGAAATAAATCCTATATTTAATTTTATAATTGATTCTATGAATCTTTTTATAATTATGCAATCTAATAAAAGGTAAAGGTAATCTTATCTACTGTTTTATATTACAACAATTTAAAAAAAAAAACTGTAATTACATTTGTTTGATATTTTTATAACAAATTTTTAATATATGATATCTTCATGAATGGGGGAGAATAATAAAAATTGTTCTATGTTTCGATTGATATATATATAAGAATTTATTATTATTTAAAAATTTTTAATTTAATTTGTAAGATCGACTTTTTATTTAAATTCAAATTCTTTTATATGAAGGAATATAATTTTATTGAAAATAATGATATATATTTTAAATAGATAATTTTTTCTTTATTATTTTCTAATAAAATGTATTATTTTAAACTTAAGACATTTAATTTTATAAAATATAACATCTTTTCACATGCACTCACATATTTAATCTGGTGATAAGTGCATTTGAGTGAGTCTGAAAGGTCTCAGTTTATACTCTCCTAATCTCCGGCTCTCATTTCAAAAAATAGAAATGTTATTTCACTTGAATTTAATCAAAACTTGAAACTTGAAAATTTTAAAAATTGAAAAAAGAAAGGGTTATATGTATAACAGGAGACATTTAAGAAAAACAAAAATTTCCTATAAAATTTTTTTCAATACGACTAAAAAATTTAAACTTTAATAGAAGTAAACCTCGTTTTTTTAATTCAAAATATTATAAATTTGTTTATATAATTTTCTGTTTTATGTGAAATATCTTTTAAGAATTACAAATAAAAATATATAATTTATATTATATATAAAAATATTAGTTTTACATTTATTTTCTTAATTCTTGCTATTGCTACAAAATTCCTTCATCAAAATTTGAGTCATATGTCTCAGGATTCACATTATTCAAGTTTTACCTCATTTGGACTTCTATAGGTCATATATTCCAGCCTTTAGTTTTATCCTGTCAGCATCAATAAATAAACTTTTATTTTACAAACTCCAAATCTAAAAATTACCAAATTTTAACGCAAAAATCCTCAACATATCAAAGACCATATATATAAAATTTCATAATCTTTCAAGTATTCTAAATTCTTTTATATATAAAAAACGCAAAAGTACTAGAAATCAGTGCTCCAACTTGGCAGAAAGAGTTATAAAATTAATATACAAATCCAACAATTAAAAAATTATCAAATTAGTATCATAACTTTTAGATATAAATATTTTCAATATATCAAAATGTCAGCGGCGAAAAATTAACCAAACTCAATTGAATCAATAAGTTCTCCGCATTCTTCCTCATGTCTTCCTCATTTCTTCTTCTTCTTCCCTTGCCTTTCTTTTTTTTTTTCTTTTTTTTTCCCTTTCTTTTCTTGTCCTCTTATTTAAAATGATTAATTTTTAAAAAATTCAAAAAAATATTTTTTTTTCTTAATTTTTATATTTAACAAAACTAATTAATATAAAAATTCAATTCTATTAAATTTTTGTAATAGTTAATTTTGAATTAAAAATAAATCTTTTCAAAATTATTAAAATTTTATAAGAAACTATTTTACTTAAAACTATTTATATCAAAATTATCTAATTAACTCTTAATAACTTTTTTTTTCCTTTTTCCTTTACTATTTGTTTTTCTATTGATTTTATCTTTATATGGACTTGTATTTTTTAGAATTTAATTTAATATTGCGTATTAATATTTAATACATTTATAATTAATATTAAAAATATATTATATTATTTTGTTAATTTTTTTTTAAAAGTCTATCTTAATTTATATTTTTGATATTACACAACAATTGTCTAAAGTAAGTTATAAGTTGCCACTACGAAATAGGGCCACATGGCAAGAATTTAATAAGTGGGCAACGCGGTCTCATCCGAGAAAAGGAAGACTTGAACATCTTAAACACCCAATTCATCATCAAGACTTACCTTCCCCTAGATAGGCCGACTCTCAGCATAAAGTTATTGTTATCAAACACAATCTAGTATATTCCCATTACGCTTGTAATCGCGGGATCACCGACCTAATAGCTGACAAGATCCCTTATCAAGCAAGCAGCTACATCATCACCGAATTATTAGAAAATACTATATTTATTTCCATCTTTTTACAGTATAAAAGGAGAAAGATTATTGAGGCAATGGTACGTAATTTATACACAATTATACTTGAGTTCTTAACAATTCCTTATACTCGTTCTATTTTCCAATTTACTGACTTGAGCGTCGGACTGGCTGTCGTGGACACCCACTAACTCACGTTCTCTTCTTTGCAGGTTTGGCTAATCACAGCACAGATCTATTTTTGGCCGCATCATATGGTTTCATTGTCGAGAATATCCATTGAATTTCTTCTGCTCATTTGGATTAAAGCTGGTCTCTTATTCCTTTTCTCTGAGATAGAAATCTCTCTCACCTTTCTTACGAAATGGTTACAACTTCCCAAGCTGCTGCTAAGGTTACAACCAATGAAAGCACTATCATTTCTTCCACTTATGGCAGTGGATAAAATACACCCTCAATGGTCAATGAAGCAGATCTCGGCAATTTGAACAACGGGCAAAGGATCCAATACATCTAGAAGTTGCAGGCTACTCTCGAGCAGTACAAGGCTTGAGAGAAGGTGTCAATCACGGCTCCCAGAGGGAAGGAGGAAGGCCCCATTGACACCCTGAGCACTCGTATAGTCCAAAGGGAAGGCCGAGGTCAAAGAAGATGAATTAGACGATGCTCCGAAAAGTGTAGACTGAAAGCTAGTACGGGCTGTTCAAAGGTACCAAAAGGAACAAGAGGAGGACTTTGGCATGGAGGATGCCTCACCTCTTTCAGAAGAAATTTTGGCAAAAACTTTTCTAACCACGTTCAAGCTGTCTAGCTTGGACAAATATGATGGAACAGCATATTTCAAAAGTCATTTGGCGATTTTTAGGATAACCACGCAGCTTCAGGACGTTAATGACTTTGTGTTGTGCCGAGTGTTTCCATCAAGTTTGGCTAAAAAATAGTACCAACATCTGAGCCCAGATTTAATTCAAAGCTTTACGCAGTTCACTATATTATTTAAATCCATATTTATTACTCGTACACCTCCTAAAGAACTCTCCTTTGACTTTTGAAAGATCCACCAAAGAGAGGGTGAGTCTTTAAGGAGATTTATCTCACGGTTCAATGCTGAAGCAATACAAATGGAGGAGTTAAATCATGAGATAACATGTGAAGCACTAGAGAAAGGAACGCGCAACGTCTAGTTCATGGATTCCTTAATAAAAAACTCAGCTGCAGCATATCAATAGTTGATAGACAAAGCCCAAAAGTATATCAAGTCTGATAACAAATTCCAAGCATTAAGGGAGGACAAGAGGGCAAACCAAAAGCAAAATCAAAAGCTGGAGAGGCAAGGATGTAAAAGAGACCACAGGAGTTACCCCATTTCTTGAAAGAAGGATGATCAAAGTAAGTATAAGAATTACACTTCATTGTATCACTCACGGATACGTATTCTAATGTGGATCAGGAAAAACGACAAGGAAGTCAAGTGGTCGCCCAAGCTCAATCCCGAGAAAGTGAAAAGACAAGACAAGACCAAGTACTATTATTTCCACGAAGATCATGGTCATACGATGGAGGAGTATCGGTAACTGAAAGAAGAGATCGAGAGGCTAATAAGGGGTGACATTCTTTGAAAGTTCACTAAGAAGGGAAGGGAAGAGAGGAGACCCAAATCCAAGGCAGCAATGTAATACCCGGCTAGACCCCGGCATCGGAATCCCCACTTTCCGGTAGAATCTCGGATGTCGAAACACTCTAGAAGGGTAGAATATAGTTTTCTAAAGTGTTTTCATGTGTTTTTATGGTTTTAATAAAGAAAGAAATTGAGTTTTGAAAGAAAAAGACCAAGGAAGAAAACTCAGGTTCGGCCGCCGAACCTCAAGTTCGGCCGCCGAACATGGGGAGTTTGCGGAAGCACCTTTGGCCCCTGAAGGTGGTCTGGCCAGCCACCTATAAAAAGGCCCCTTGTTTGAAAATGGGCGAGTTTTCTCTCTCTATTTTCGGGCAAAAGTGAGATTTCGCCCTTCCATGGTCGATTTGTTGTTTTTCTTCAATCCCTTCATTTTTTAATGAATTTTTACTTGGTTTTGAAGATTTTTGAGCTCAAGATCAAGTTTTGAAGCTTAGAGACCCTCGGAGCTCGTTCCTCCACATCTCCAAGTTTGGGATCACACCTCCTCTCGATCTTCAAGAGATAAGTGTAGATCCTTCTCTTCTTTCATGTTTTAAGTAAGTTTTAAGAAGGGGTTAAGGGTTTTAATGCATGTTTAGGCTAGTTGTTAAATGTTAGGGTTTATGTGCCCTTTATGTTAAATGCATGCTTAATGTGATATTTAAATTATTTTATTGTTCTGCTCACTGGGCTTTAGTAGCTCACCCCTTTCCCCTAACCCCCAGGCTTGCAGGTTCAGGATAGACCGGGAAGTCGTCAAGGCTGAAAGCTTTGTATATGTAATAGATTAGTAGTGGATATGATGTGCAAAATGATGTAATGTAATGTAAGGTATTGTCCAGTGATGTATTGAGGATTAGAATTGTGCTTGGCCCTAATGTATGGTTAATCCCTTTTTGTAACATGATCTATATGAAATGTTTTAATGCTGAGTTATGTTGAACCAGGCTTGACATATGATATGTTGACCCAACTAGAGCATTTGATGAGGGCTCTAGTATGGGGTTTGTATGTTTTCAGTTATAGTGCATGCACAGGTCAAGCTTAGTGTATGAAAAGGTTTAAGTTTTTATGAAATGTTGATCATGTATGGGATTTCATCAGATGTATAGGATGTATAGTAGGCTTGCTACGGGTCCCGGTGACCTTAAGTCGATCTAGATCCTAGCGCCGATAGCGGTCCAGTTTTCGGGTCGTTACAGATTGGTATCAGAGCCCTAGGTTCATATGGTCGGACCTAGAGAGTGTCGGGCTCATAGATGTCATAGAACGGCAAGCACAATAGGAAAAATCATGTCCACTAGGATAGGATGTAGAGTCCTATCTTGATGATGGTGTGAAATGCCATGATGATATGCATGTGCATTAATGATATGTGATGTATGTGGTGCGGGTTCATGTGCTTCCACATGAACCATATGATGTTAATGTTTATGTGTCTTGTGTTGTTTTTCAGTAATCAGAATGCGAGGCACTCGTCGATCTGCATAATTGACTGGAGTCCCACCAGAGAATGAGGGCATGGATGCCCGTCCCCCTGCTTTACCAAAGGCAATGTCATGCAGATCAAGTAGAGAGGGAACGTCAAGGGACCCTAGAAGGTCTTTTGATGTAAGCAGGAGGGGGACAGTTCAGGGTAGAATGTCAGCTGATATGAGGGGATCAGAGGAAGATGAGCAAAGAAGAGATGGTAGCTTGGGCATGAGCATGTCGGAAGAGGGCATGGGAGAATCTCAAGGAGGGGCTCAGGCCTTGGGGTTTGGTCATCCACCCCAGTATCAACCCTTTCCTCAGGGCCCAGGGTATCCGATGGGGGATACATCGGATTACTCCAGCTTTAACCCATATCCCTCTTACATGCCCTACACTCCTTTTTACCCACCATATCCCCAGTACCCTATGTATCCACCCTCACCCTTCTATCCAAATCCAGCAAACCCTAACCTAGGGAATGCTGCACCTCCACCACCACCAGCAGAACCTATGGTTCCTGATATCCAAACACCCCAACCTAGCTCATCTGTGGGGAGCAAGGTAAAGATGACTGACTATTTGAAGTTGGACGCCCCCAAGTTTAAAACAGGAGATGACCCGTTTCAGTATCTCAAGACGGTGAAGATGATAACGGATTAGCTAGAAGCTAGTGACAATAGAGCCATTCAGATGGCGGGGTTCACGCTGAAGTGCAAGAAGGCAAGAGAATGGTTCAAAAACTATGTGGACCCGAGGTTGGAGAGCTTATTCTGGGAGCAGTTTGCTAATGAGTTTGCAGGATGGGCTTTTCCGGATAGTTCAAGGGAGCTAAAGGTGGTTGAGTTTGAACAGTTACGACAAACAGAGGAGATGAGTGTAGATGAATACACAGACAAGTTTCTGGAGTTGCTGCAATATATGGGCCAAGCACATGATACAGATCAGAAGAAGGCCAAAAGGTATACCATGAGGATCCATCCCAGGTATTCCTCCCTAATTCTAGCAGCAGAGAGAGAGGACTTCCACACCATAGTGGATGCAGCACGGAAGATGGAGGCTAGTGCCATCATTCAGGGGACAGTTAAACAGCAAGTGGCATAGTCTTTGGGTTCCAAGACCCCAGGCGGGGGAAAGTTAGATCCCTCTTCTCTGAGTGTAGCAGCTTCAGGCAGTAAGAAGTGGGGTAGATCCAAGCCAAAGAAGAACAAGTTCTGGAACAGGTTAAAGTCAGGTCTGGGATTGGGCGGTGGCTCGAGCTCAGGATCAGATGGTTCAAAATGCTTGAGGTGTGGAAAGCCACACAAGGGGGTCTGCCGGTTTGGGACAACAGCCTGCTTCAGGTGTGGGCAGGAGGGACACATGGCTCGGGAGTGTCCTAAGGCAACTTTTATGGCACCGTCCCAGCAGACGGCTTCTGGTAGTGTGGCTCAGCCAGTAGCTCCAGACGTGACTCAGGGCAGTGGCAGAGGCAGAGGGAGAGGGGCAGCCTCTTCTTCAGCAAGTTCCCGGGGTGAAGGTCCATCAGCTCCAGCTCGGATCTTCACTATGACACAGCAGGAGGCAAACACATCCAACACCGTGGTGTTAGGTAATCTCATCATTGGTTGTTCAGATGTGCATGCTTTAATGGACCTTGTGCTTCTCATTCTTTTATTGCTCCGAGAGCCGTAGAGAGGTTGGGTTTTATAGTCTCTGGGTTAGTGTCCCCTCTGGGTCAGTGGACCCAAGTGTGACCCATCAGTGGCAGAGTCAGTCTGCCGGTTTAGTCCAGTGTTTGTTGAGGGTAGATGCCTTCCAGCCGACCTTTTGGTTCTAGATTTGATGGATTTTGAAGTCATTCTAGGGATGGATTGGCTATCTACTCATGGTGCTACCTTGGATTGCAGAGACAAGGTAGTCAAATTCAGAGATCGGGATGGGTTAGAGGTTGTCTTTAGAGGAGACAGGAGGGGTATGCCTAGAGGTCTAATATCAGCCCTACAGGCTTGTAGGTTGCTCAGGAGAGGTTGTCAGGGGTTTCTAGCTCATGTGAGAGAGCTGGATAGTCAGGTTAGGGAGCCAGCCTCAGTGCTCGTGGTCAGAGAATTTCCAGATGTCTTCCCAGATGAGCTTCCAGGACTACCACCTGCTAGGGAGATAGAGAGATGCATGTTTAGGCTTGTTGATGAGTTTATGGGTTTTGATGTTTTGATGAACAATGTATGTTGATTTTTGTGTGTTTGAAGTGTTGTAGTTGGGGTATATGCTAGTTTGAGACCCCTAGGTGTAATGTATGATATGTATGCATGTTTTAGAACTAGTTTATGCATGATTTGAGGTTTTGGGAGGCAAGAGGTTCATTTGAGCCAAGTTTCTGCCCATTTGGGAGAAACCAGGTTCGGCAGCCGAAGGAACTTTCGGCCGCCGAACCCCCTTGTGGAGGCAGCATTCGGCTGCCGAAGCTTGCCCCCGAAAAGAGACTTTCGTCTCTGTCTGGGACTTTCGGCCGCCGAAGGTGCTGCCGAAAGTGCCTGACTTTCGGCTCTGGAGGGATTTTCGGCCGCCGAACCTGCCGCCGAAAGTGCCTTGTCCAGCCTTCCTTTGCATGTTTTGCATGAATGTTTTGAGGAGTTTTAGAGGGTTTTTGGGGGATGTTTTTAGAGTTATGTTATAATATGTTGGTCCCTCAATTGAGTCCACCTGTGTAGGTTCAGACCCGAGGAACCGAGGACCCCAGCAGTGAGTCAGCTGCTTCAGTCAGTGTCAGAGCTAGCCAGAGGTGAGTGGAATAACCCTTATGCAGAATGGTATCAGAGCCCTAGGTTCATATGGTCGGACCTAGAGTGTCGGGCTCATAGATGTTATAGAAGGTCAAGCACAGTAGGAAGATCATGTCCACTAGGATAGGATGTGGAGTCCTGCCTTACATGATGATGTGAAATGCTATGATATGAATGTTATGCCATGATGTATATGTGATGCGGGTTCATGTGTGCCCACATGAACCATATGATGCTAATGATTATGTGATGTGTACTGTTTTTCAGAAAACAGGATGAGAGGAACTCGTCGATCTGCACGATTGACTGGAGTGCCACCTGAGGATGAGGGCATGAGCGCCCGTCCTCCAGCATTGCCTAGGGCAATGTCTAGTAGGTCCAATAGGGACAGAGCAGCAAGAGACCCTAGGAGGTCTTTGGATCTGGGTAGGAGCAGATCAGTCAGAGGAACAGTTCAGGGAGGATTGTCAGAGGACA
Source organism: Manihot esculenta (assembly GCF_001659605.2). Classification (NCBI taxonomy): domain Eukaryota; kingdom Viridiplantae; phylum Streptophyta; class Magnoliopsida; order Malpighiales; family Euphorbiaceae; genus Manihot; species Manihot esculenta. The sequence goes on from NC_035173.2 coordinate 13,100,897, forward strand.
TGGGGGATGATATGGATGTAGAGCAGAGGAGGGATGGCAGTTTGGGAGTTAGTATGTCAGAAGAGGGAATGGGAGAGTCCCAAGGAGGCACTCAGGCCTCGGGATTTGTTCAGCCACCCCACTACCCACACTTCTCACAACACCCCGGGTATTCGATGGGAGGCACATCGGATTACCATAGCTTCAGCCCTTATCCCACACAGATGCCATACCCACCCTACTACCCACCATACTCACAGTACCCAATGTATCCACCCCCACCTTACTATCCAAATCCAGAAAACCCTACCACAGAAAATGTTGCCCCACCTCCTCCTCCAGCAGAACCAGCAGCCCCAGCTACCCAACCTCCTAGACCTAGCTCAGCCAGTGGGAGCAAGGCCAAGATGACTGACTACATGAAGTTGGGTGCTCCCCAGTATGAAAAAGGGGATGACCCGTTTGTGTATCTGGAGAGGGTCAAGGTGATCACAGACGAGATTGGGGCTGATGATAGTAGAGCCATTCAGATGGCTGGGTTCACACTTAAGTGCAAAAAGGCACGAGAGTGGTTCAAGAATTATGTGAACCCGAAGGTGGATAGCATGTCTTGGGAGGAGTTTGCAAACGAGTTTGCAGGTTGGGCTTTCCCAGATAGTTCAAGGGAGCTGAAGATGATAGAGTTTGAGCAGTTGAGGCAGACTGATGAGATGGGTGTAGAGGAGTTCACAGACAGATTTTTGGAGCTGTTGCCTTTTTCAGGGCAAAGCCTTGACTCAGATCAGAAAAGGTCAAGGAGGTATATCATGAAACTCCACTCCAGATATTCCTCCTTGATCCAGTCAGCAGATAGGGAGAGCTTCCATGCCATAGTGGATATGGCTCGGAAAATGGAGGCCAGTGCCATCGTTCAGGGGACAGTTAAGCAGTCAGTGGCACAGCCTTCTGGTTCTAAGACTCCAGGCTCTTCTTCAATGAGTGCAGCAACTTCAGGTAGCAAGAAGTGGGACAGAGGTCCCAGGAAGTCTAAGAAGAACAAGTTTTGGAACAAGGTTAAGTCCAGTCTGGGACTAGGGAGTGGCTCAAGCTCTGGTGCGGATAATGCAGTTTGTGCAAGGTGTGGTAAGCCACACAGAGGAGTATGTCGGTTTGGGACGACAGCCTGTTACAGATGTGGTCAGGAGGGGCATATGTCTCGAGATTGTCCAAGAGCAGCCCCGATGGCACAGTCCCAGCAGACAGCTTCAGGTAGTGTAGCGCAGCCAGCAGCTCCAGCCATGACGCAGGCCAGTGGCAGAGGCAGAGGGAGAGGGGCAGCCTCTTCTTCAGCGGGTTTCAGAGGTGAAGGTCCATCAGCTCCAGCACGGATCTTCACAATGACTCAGCAGGAGGCAGATGCATCTAACACCGTGGTGGCAGGTAACTTAGTCATTGGTTGTTCAGATGTTTATGCCTTGATGGACCCTGGTGCATCTCATTCTTTTGTTACACCGAGAGCCGTCCAGAGGTTAGGGTTGATGATCTCTGAGTTAGAGTGTCCTCTCTGGGTCAGTGGACCCAAGTGTGATCCATCAGTGGCAGAGTCAGTCTGCCAGTGTAGTCCTGTGTTTGTTGAGGGAAGATGCTTGTCCGCCGACCTTGTGGTTCTAGACTTGACAGATTTTGACGTCATTCTAGGGATGGACTGGTTATCTACCCATGGTGCTACCTTGGACTGCAGGGACAATGTAGTCAGGTTCAGAGGTCAGGATGGGTCAGAGGTAGTCTTCAGAGGAGACAGGAGAGGTACACCTAGAGGTCTGATATCAGCTCTTCAGGCTCGTAGGTTGCTTAGGAGGGGATGTCAGGGGTATTTGGCTCATGTGAGAGAGCTTAGCAGTCAGGTTAGAGAGCCCGCCTCGGTGCCAGTGGTTAGAGAGTTTCTAGACGTCTTCCCAGACGAGCTGCCAGGTTTACCACCTGCTAGGGAGATAGAGTTCGAGATAGAATTGATGCCTGGAACCCGACCGATCTCTATCCCTCCCTACAGGATGGCTCCAGCCGAGTTGAAAGAGTTGAAGGAGCAGTTACAGGAGCTGGTAGACAAGGGCTTCATTCGACCGAGTACCTCACCTTGGGGTGCTCCAGTCTTGTTTGTCAGAAAGAAGGATGGATCCCTTAGACTTTGTATCGACTACAGGCAGTTGAACAAAGTCACTACCAAGAACAAGTACCCTTTGCCAAGGATCGACGATCTATTCGACCAGCTAGCAGGAGCGGGTTGTTTCTCCAAAATAGATCTGAGATCGGGGTACCATCAACTAAGGATCAGAGATGAGGATGTGCCAAAGACAGCTTTCAGGACCAGATATGGGCATTTTGAGTTCCTTGTAATGTCGTTCGGGTTAACAAATGCCCCTGCAGCATTCATGGATCTCATGAACAGAGTGTTTAGCCAGTACCTGGATCACTTTGTTATTGTCTTCATAGATGATATCTTGGTGTATTCCAGGAATGCAGAGGAGCATGCCCATCATCTGAGGTTGGTTCTGCAGACCTTGAGGGAACATGGCTTGTATGCCAAGTTCTCCAAGTGTGAGTTCTGGCTGAGGAGCATTTCATTCTTGGGGCATGTAGTGTCAGAGAATGGGATTGAGGTGGACCCCAAGAAGACAGAAACTGTGGCTAACTGGCCTAGACCCACTTCAGTAACGGAGATCAGGAGTTTCTTGGGTTTGGCAGGTTACTACAGGAGGTTCGTTCAGGACTTCTCGAAAATAGCAGATCCTCTGACCAAACTAACCAGGAAGAATTAGAAGTTTCTGTGGACCGACCAGTGCGAAGAGAGTTTCGAAGAGCTTAAGAAGGGGTTGACTTCAGCACCAGTTTTAGCTCTGCCATCTAGTGATGAGGACTTTACAGTCTTTTGTGATGCGTCCCGTGTGGGACTGGGTTGTGTACTGATGCAGAATGAAAGGGTGATTGCTTATGCTTCTAGGCAGCTGAAGAAGCATGAGTTGAATTACCCCACACATGACCTTGAGATGGCAGCAGTAATCTTTGCACTCAAGATGTGGAGGCACTACCTCTATGGGGTAAAATGTGAGATCTTCACAGATCATAAAAGCCTGCAGTACATCCTGAGTCAAAGAGATCTGAATTTGAGACAGAGGAGATGGGTAGAGCTGCTGAGTGACTATGATTGCAAGATTCAGTATCATCCGGGTAAGGCGAATGTCGTGGCAGACGCCCTAAGTCGGAAGTCACTAGGCAGTCTATCCCACATCATGGCAGAGAGGAGACCAGTGGTGAAGGAGTTTTACAAGCTCATTGAGGAAGGTCTACAGTTGGAGTTGTCTGGTACAGGTGCTTTAGTGGCCCAGATGAGAGTGACACCTGTGTTTCTGGAGCAAGTGGCTCAGAAACAGCATGAGGATCCAGAGTTAGTGAAGATTGCCAGGACTGTTCAGTCAGGCGAAGACAGTGAGTTCAGATTTGATAGTAAGGGGATCCTCCACTATGGGAGTCGACTGTGTGTACCAGATGACATAGGGCTAAAAGGAGACATTATGAGGGAGGCTCATAATGCAAGATACAGCGTTCACCCCGGAGCCACCAAGATGTACCAAGATATGAAGAAAGTGTATTGGTGGCCAGCGATGAAGAAAGAAGTGGCACAGTTCGTGTCAGCCTGCGAAGTGTGTCAGAGGGTGAAGCTGGAACATCAGAAGCCGGCTCGAATGCTTAACCCGCTACCTATTCCAGAGTGGAAATGGGAGAATATAGCTATGGACTTCGTAGTGGGGTTACCGGCAGCGTCCAACAGAGTGGACTCCATATGGGTGATTGTGGACAGACTCACCAAATCTGCTCACTTTATCCCTGTCAGGAGTGGCTACTCTGTGGACAAGTTGGCGCAGGTATATGTGGATGAGATCGTCAGGCTGCATGGGGTTCCGGTTTTGATAGTGTCGGATAGAGGGCCCCAGTTCACCTCCAGGTTTTGGCGGAGTCTGCAGAATGCCATGGGTACTAGGTTGGATTTTAGCACTGCTTTCCACCCACAGACGGACGGACAGTCGGAGAGGACCATCCAGACTATCGAGGATATGCTTAGAATGTGTGTGCTGGACTTTGGCGGTTCTTGGAGGCAGCATCTACCTTTGGTGGAGTTTGCCTACAATAACAGCCATCATGCTAGCATCGGGATGGCTCCATATGAAGCTTTGTATGGAAGGAAGTGCAGGTCACCTGTTTGCTGGGAAGAAGTTGGAGAAAAGGCCTTGGCAGGGCCTGAGCTAGTAGAGATTACCAGCAGGGTGGTACCCATAATCAGGGAGAGAATCAAGACTGCTGCAAGCAGACAGAAGAGTTATGCAGACATCCGCAGGCGGCAGTTAGAGTTTCAGGAGGGGGATCTGGTATTGCTCAAAGTGTCACCAATGAAAGGAGTGGTTCGCTTTGGGAAGAAAGGTAAACTAGCCCCACGGTACATTGGACCCTTTGAAATCTTGCAGAAGATTGGGAATGTGTCGTACAAGCTAGATTTGCCTGCTTCAATGGCAAGAATCCATCCGGTTTTCCATGTTTCAATGTTGAGGAAATTTGTGTCAGATCCGGGCAAGGTTCTTATTGAGCCTGATGTGGAGATCCAAGAAGATCTCACCTATGTTGAGCAGCCAGTGCGGATCATAGACACCCAGATCAGAAAGCTGAGAAACAAGGAAATCCCGATGGTGAAAGTCCTTTGGAACCACCACATTTTGGAAGAATGTACTTGGGAGACACGGGAGTCCATGCTCCAGCAATATCCCCATCTCTTTTAAGGTTAGATCTTTATGTGTTTATGTATATATGTTATGTTGTTTGCTATGCATGTGCTAGTTGAGGAACATTCGGGGATGAATGTTCTTAAGGGGGGGAGAATGTAATACCCGGCTAGACTCCGGCATCGGAATTCCTACCGTCCGGTGGAATCTCGGATGTCGGAAACCTTTAGAAGGGTAAAAGTATGTTGTTATGAAATGTTTTCACGTTTTTAATGGTTTTAAGTATGAAATTAAATGAGTTTTACATAAAAAGTCTTTGGAGGAAAACCCAGGTTCGGCCGCCGAAAGTCAAGTTCGGCCGCCGAACATGGCATGCATGCGGAGGCACATTCGGCCCCCGAACGAGGCCTGGCCAGCCACCTATAAAAGGGTCCCTTAGGTCCGCACGGGCGAGCTTTTTCTCCCCCGTTGTCGGCCAAGGTGAGTCTCCGCCACCCCTCCCTCGATCTTGAGTGTTTTCCTTAGATCTTCCATGATTTTCACGGGTTTTAACTTCTGTTTTGAAGATCGGTGAGTAGAGAGCAAGTTTTGGGTACTTGGAGGTTCAAAGAGCTCAATCTCTCCATCTCCAAACTAGGATCGCCTTTCCTCTCGTTTCTTCAAGAGGTAAGCTCGGATCCACCCTTGTTATGTGTTTTTAAACAAGCATTAAGTTGTTTTATGGGTAGAGATGCATGTTTAGGCTTGTTGATGAGTTTATGGGTTTTGATGTTTTGATGAACAATGTATGTTGATTTTTCTGTGTTTGAAGTGTTGTAGTTGGGGTATATGCTAGTTTGAGACCCCTAGGTGTAATGTATGATATGTATGCATGTTTTAGAACTAGTTTATGCATGATTTGAGGTTTTGGGAGGCAAGAGGTTCATTTGAGCCAAGTTTCTGCCCATTTGGGAGAAACCAGGTTCGGCAGCCGAAGGAACTTTCGGCCGCCGAACCCCCTTGTGGAGGCAGCATTCGGCTGCCGAAGCTTGCCCCCGAAAAGAGACTTTCGTCTCTGTCTGGGACTTTCGGCCGCCGAAGGTGCCGCCGAAAGTGCCTGACTTTCGGCTCTGGAGGGATTTTCGGCCGCCGAACCTGCCGCCGAAAGTGCCCTATCCAGCCTTCCTTTGCATGTTTTGCATGAATTTTTTGAGGAGTTTTAGAGGGTTTTTGGGGGATGTTTTTAGAGTTATGTTATAATATGTTGGTCCCTCAATTGAGTCCACCTGTGTAGGTTCGGACCCGAGGAACCGAGGACCCCAGCAGTGAGTCAGCTGCTTCAGTCAGTGTCAGAGCTAGCCAGAGGTGAGTGGAATAACCCTTATGCTTTTAAATAAATAAATCAGTTTTGAGCATGTTCATGCATCACGGATGCCATGTGATATTTTAGGATGTTTGCATTAGAAATCACGAATATGTTGCATTGCATAATATGTTGTTGATGTGGATGAATATTGAATGATCCATTAGCCCTCATATGTTATGACATGATGATATGATATGGAAGTCCAGGTGTGGCCTGCACTACGCCCCTGGCACTATGTAAGAGAAAGACCGGATGTGGCCTGCACTACGCCCCCGGCATCATGGATTATGTATGTTATGTTATGTTATGTATAAGAGAAAGACCAGGTGTGGCCTGCACTACGCCCCTGGCATGATTGAATTATGTAGAGGGCTAAATGGTGACAAGTTCATCCTTGATATGATTAGTTGTGATGTGATGCATTCCATGTTATCATATGTTTTAAATGCTTTACTATTCTGCTCACTGGGCTCTAGTAGCTCACCCCTCTCCCAAATTCCCCAGGTTTGCAGGAACGGGTTAGACAGAGAAGTCAAGAAGAGTAATGAAGTCTTATGTATGTAATAGTTAGAAAGTGGACATGACAGATTGTATAATGATGTATAGATATGTAATGTAATGATATTGAGGTTAGAAGTGTGTTTGACCATAGTTTAATGTAATCCCTTTTGAAACATGATCTTAATGTTATTGACGTCCATGTTTGGCCAACTCAACTCTTGTTATGCCACCCATTGGGGGCTTTAATGAGATCCCACAGAGGGATTAATGTTTAAGTTATGTTTAAGTTATGTTTATGTATAGTGCATGCACAGGTTGAGTTTGGTGTATGTTGAAAAGGAAAAGTTTTAATTTTTTATGTATGTTGTTGATCATGTATGGGATTAATCAGGTTCAAAGGATGTATGTTAGGCTTGCTACGGGTCCCGGCGGCCTTAAGTCGACCCGGATCCTAGCGCCAGTAGCGGTCCGATTTTCGGGTCGTTACAGAGTTTGAAATAGAATTGATGCCTGAAACCAGACCAATCTTTATCCCTCCCTACAGGATGGCACCAGCAGAGTTGAAGGAGCTAAAGGAGCAGTTGCAAGAGTTGGTAGACAAGGGTTTCATCCGACCGAGTACCTCATCTTGGGGCGCTCCAGTGCTGTTTGTAAAGAAGAAGGATGGATCCTTGAGACTTTGTATCGACTACAGGCAGTTGAACAAAGTCACTACCTGATACGAACCAGCAAACTCAATCACATGAGAATCAAGGAAGCAAGGATCCATTGGTGCTCCCTAGTGGACCAGTGACAAGGAGCAAAGCTAAGAAGCTTGAAGCAGCTATGAACTTACACATTCAAGAACAAGTAACACAAGAATTGACTGAGCTTGCCTTTGGCAAATGTCTCGTGAAGCTTGAAGACACACCTAAGCTACTCACCTTTCTTAAGGTGTGTAATGGAGATAGCGCTGTCTAATTTATTTAGCATTGATATGATGGGCTTGCTATATTTTTATTATTTAACACTTGTTTTATTTTAGCTTTGTTTGGGCTTGTATTCTGGCCATACTTTATCTTTTAAGTTTTAGAGTGTTGGGCCATGTTTTGGGCTTATGTTTTAATACTTATGTGTTATTTTAGTGTGTGATTGGGCTTGGGCCTTATGTGTTTAAGTCAGGTTCAAGAAGAGTGTCTTAGGGTTTTATTTGTTTTTCTCCTTACTATATAAGGATAAGAAACAATTGTAAGAGGCAGTTTTTAATCAAATATTTCAGAATTCCTTTCATGCCTTTGGCGTGTATTGCTTTGAGTGAGAGTGAGGATTTGCTTTCATCAATTGCACCAGGAATCTTGGCTAACTTATCAACTATTCGTTGTGGCGTTTGTCGGATTCTCATCTAAATCCTTCGATCATTGGTGTTTCAGCTTCTCTAAGTGTGGGGTGCCATAGGAGGTGGGTTTATCAAATCTTTGGATTCCATATTTACTTGTGCGTGTGGGTTTGAGGCTTGTGCCATAGGGTTCCGCGTCACTACTAAGAATAAGTATCTATTACCTAGGATCGATGATCTATTTGACCAGCTAGCTGGAGCAGGTTGTTTCTCCAAGATAGATTTGAGATCCGGGTACCACCAGCTGAGAATCAGAGAAGAAGATGTGTCGAAGACGACATTCAGGACCAGATATGAGCATTATGAGTTCCTAGTAATGCCGTTTGGGCTAACCAATGCCCCTGCAGCATTCATGGATCTCATGAACAGAGTTTTCAATCAGTATCTGGATCACTTTGTTATTGTCTTCATTGATGATATCTTGGTGTATTCCAGAAACGCAGAGGAGCATGCCCATCATCTGAGGATAGTTTTGCAGACCCTGAGGGAGCATGGCTTGTATGCCAAGTTCTCCAAGTATGAGTTCTGGTTAAGGAGCATCTCATTCTTGGGGCATGTTATGTCAGAACAGGGAATTGAAGTGAACCCCAAGAAGGTGGAAGCTGTAGCTAACTGGCCTAGACCCACTACAGTTACAGAGATTAAGAGCTTTCTAGGTTTGGCAGGTTACTACAGGAGGTTCGTTCAAGACTTCTCCAAAATTGCCGCTTCTATGACCAGATTAACCAAGAAGAACCAGAGGTTTGTGTGGTCTGAGCAGTGTGAGAAAAGCTTTGAAGAGCTGAAGAAAAGGTTGACGTCAGCACCGGTGTTAGCTCTGCCTACCAGTAATGAAGACTTCACAGTATTTTGTGATGCGTCTCGTGTGGGACTAGGTTGTGTTTTGATGCAAAATGAGAGGGTAATTGCTTATGCTTCTAGGCAGCTGAAGAAGCATGAGTTGAATTATCCTACACATGACCTAGAGATGGCAGCTGTGATCTTCGCACTCAAGATGTGGAGGCATTACCTTTATGGGGTTAAATGTGAGATCTTCACAGATCATAAGAGCTTGCAGTACATCTTGAGTCAGAAGGAGTTGAATCTAAGGCAGAGAAGATGGGTGGAACTGCTTAGTGACTATGATTGCAAAATTCAGTACCATCCGGGTAAGGCAAATGTGGTGGCAGATGCCCTAAGCCGGAAATCACTTGGCAGTTTGTCCCATATTACAGCAGAAAGGAGACCGGTGGTGAGGGAATTCTACAAGCTCATTAATGAAGGGCTGCAGTTGGAGTTGTCTGGTACAGGTGCTTTGATAGCTCAGATGAGAGTAACACCCGTGTTTCTGGAGCAGATAGCTCAGAAACAGCATGAGGACCCAGAGTTAGTGAAAATTGCCAGGACTGTTCAGTCAGGCAAGAGTGAAGAGTTCAGATTTGACAGCAAAGGGATCCTCCGTTACGGGAACAGGTTATGTGTACCAGATGACGTGAGTCTGAATGGAGACATTATGAGAGAAGCTCATAATGCCAGGTACAGTGTTCAGCCTGGAGCCATCAAAATGTATCAAGATCGGAAGAGAGTTTATTGGTGGCCAGCCATGAAGAGAGAAGTGGCACAGTTTGTATCTGCCTGCGAGGTATGTCAGAGGGTGAAGCTGGAACATCAGAAGTCGGCTGGAATGCTTAACCCACTGCCGATCCCAGAGTGGAAATGGGAGAATATAGCTATGGATTTTGTGGTGGGGTTACTGGCAACGTCCAACAGGTTGGACTCCATATGGGTGATTGTGGACAGATTGACCAAATCTGCTCACTTCATCCCTGTCAGGAGTGGCTATTCTGTAGACAAGTTGGCGTAGGTGTATGTTGAAGAAGTGGTCAGGTTGCATGGGGCTCCCGTTTCAATAGTGTCGGAAAGAGGACCCTAGTTCACCTCCAGGTTTTGGCGGAGTCTGCAGAATGCTATGGGTACCAGGCTAGATTTTAGCACTGCTTTCCATCCATAAACTGATGGACAGTCAGAGAGGACCATCCAGACCATAGAGGATATGCTCAAAATGTGTGTGCTAGATTTTGGCGGTTCTTGGAGGCAGCATCTACCTTTGGTGGAGTTTGCCTACAATAACAGCTATCATGCTAGTATAGGGATGGCTCCATATGAAGCTTTGTATGGAAGGAAGTGCAGGTTGCCTGTCTGCTGGGAAGAAGTTGGAGAAAGGGCCTTGGCATGGCCTGAACTAGTAGAGATCACCAGCAGAGTAGTACCCATCATCAGAGAAAGGATCAAGACTACTGTGAGTCGGCAGAAAAGTTATGCAGATGTCCGCAGGAAGCTTGTAGAGTTTCAGGAGGGAGATATGGTGTTGCTCAAGGTGTCTCCTATGAAAGGGGTGATCCGTTTTGGAAAGAAATGTAAACTAGCTCCACGGTACATCGGACCCTTTGAAATCTTACAGAAGATTGGGAATGTATCGTACAAGCTGGATTTGCCTGCTTCAATGGAAAGAATCCATCCAGTTTTCCATGTTTCCATGTTGCGGAAGTTCGTGTCAGATCCGGGCAAGGTTCTTAACGAGCCTGATGTGGAGATCCTAGGAGATCTCACTTATGTTGAGCAGCTGGTGCGGATCATAGACACGCAGATCAGAAAGCTGAGGAACAAGGAAATCCCGATGGTGAAAGTCCTTTGAAATCACCACAACATTGAAAAATGTACCTGGGAGATACGGGAGTCCATGCTCCAGCAATACCCCTATCTCTTTTAAGGTTAGTGTTTGTTGTTATGTGTTTCCTGGTTGTGTGTGTTTATGTGGTTCTGTTTATGCTATGCTTGTTTGTTGAACATTCGGGGACGAATGTTCTTAAGAGGGGTAGAATGTAATACCCGGCTAGACCCCGCCATAGGAATCCCCACTTTTCGGCAGAATCTCGAATGTCGGAACCCTGTAGAAGGGTAGAATATGGTTTTCTAAAGTGTTTTCATGTGTTTTTATGGTTTTAATAAAGAAAGAAATTGAGTTTTGAAAGAAAAAGACTGTAATACCCGGCTAGACTCCGGTATCGGAATTCCTACCGTCCGGTGGAATCTCGAATGTCGGAAACCTCTAGAAGGGTAAAATTATGTTTTTATAAAATGTTTTAAAGTATTTTATGGTTTTAAGCAAGAAAGAAATTAAGTTTTGAATGAAAATAGTCTTGAGAGGAAGACTCAAGTTCGGCTGCCAAACATGCACGCACTTCGGGAGCGCTTTAGGCCCCCGAAGGCATAAATGAGGGAAGTCTAGGTTCGGCCGCCGAACATGGCATGCATGCGGAGGCACGTTAGGCCCCCGAAAGTGGCCTGGCCAGCCACCTATAAAGGGGTCCCTTGTCCGAAACGGGCGAGCTTTTCTCCCCATTTTTGGCCAAGGTGAGCTCTCCGCCGTCCCTTGTTGATTTTGAGCTTCTTCCTTCGAATCTCCATGATTTTCTTATGAGTTTTCACTTGGTTTGAAGATATTTGAACAAAAGAGCAAGTTTTGAAGCTTGAAGACCTAAGAGGTGATTTCTCCCCATCTCCAAGCTAGGATCGTCTTTCCTCTCGATCTTCAAGAGGTAAGCTTAGATCCAACCTTCCTTGTATATTTTAAACAAGTTTTATGAAGATCTATGGGGTAGAAATGCATGTTTAGGTTATTGTTGAAGTTTATGGGTTTATGTCATGTTTTTTAGCAATGTGGGTTGTTTGATGTGTTGTTGTTGGGGTTTAGGATAGTTTGAAGCCCCTAGGAGCTATTGTATGTGTTTATGCATGTTTTGGTTGAGTTGTGAAGTTTGGGAGGCATTGGTGCATGAGTTGAGGCTGAGTTCTGCCTTTGAAAGAACTCAGGTTCGGCAGCCGAAGGGACTTTCGGCTGCCGAACCTGCCTGTGGAGGCCAGCCTTTGGCTGCCGAACCCTGCCCCCAAAAGTGGACTTTCGGCTCTGGAAGGGAGTTTCGGCCGCCGAAGGTGCCGCTGAATATGCATGAGTTTCGTCTCTAGAGGGAACCTTCGGCCGCCGAAGGTGCATGACTTTCAGCTCTGGAGGGCCTTTCGACCGCCGAACCTGCCGCCGAAAGTGCCCTGTGCAGCCCTCTTTTGCATGTTTTCTATGATTGTTTTGAGGTGTTTTAGGGGGATTTTGGGGAGTATTTTAGGGTCATGTTCTTGTATGTTTGGTCCCTCATTTGTGTCCACCTGTGTAGGTTCGGACCCGAGGAATCGAGGACCCCAGCAGTGAGTCAACTGCTCCAGTGTCTGGTCAGAGCTAGCCAGAGGTGAGTGGAATAACTCTTTATGTTTTAAAGTAAATAATGAATATTTCAGCATGATTCACACATCATGGATACCATGTGATATGTTAGGGTGTTTGCATTAGTATTCACGAATATGTTGCATTGCATATTATATTGTTGATGTGGATGAATGTTGAGTGATCCATTAGCCCTCGTATGTTATGTCATAATATGATGATGATACAGTATGAAAGTCCAGGAAAACTCATTCTACGTCCCTGGCACTATGTAAGAGAAAGTCCAGGAAGACTCATTCTACGTCCCTGGCATCTTGGAATGTTATGTTATGTTATGTTATGTAAGAGAAAGACCAGGACCCATTCTATGTTCTGGCACTAATGGAAATGTAGAGGGCTATTGGCGACAAATTCATCCTTGATGTGATTTGTTTGTGATGTGTTGCATTCCATGAAAGCATGAACTTTTAATATAATGTTTTATATTCTGCTCACTGGGCTTTTTAGCTCACCCATCTCCCTTAACCCCCATGTAACGACCCGAAAATCGGACCACTACCGGCGCTAGGATCCAGATCGGCTTAAGGCCGCCGGGACCCGTAGCAAGCCTAACATACATCCTGAAAACCTGTTTAATCCCATACATGATCAACAATCATACAAAAAAAATTAAAACTTTTCTTTCATACATTCTCTCATACACCAAACTCAACCTGCGCATGCACTATACATAGTCATAATCATAAACATTGACCCCTCTATGGGATCTCCTCAATGTCCCCAAAGGGTGACATAACATGTGTTGAGTTGGTTTTACATAAACATCATAAAATATCTAAGATCATGTATTAAAAGGGATAACAACATCCATAGGGTCAAGCACAACTTCTAATCCTCAATATCATTATGCATAACATGACTATTCAAACTTTACATCATCTTACAATTTATCATGTCCACTTCCTATCTATTACAAATACATAACTTTACTCTCATTGACTTCTCTGTCAAGCCCGTACCTGCAATCCTGGGGGATTAGGGAAAAGGGTGAGCTACAAGAGCCCAGTGAGCAGAATAATGAAAAACAACATTTAAAATCTCATGCCATCATGTAATGCAACACATCACAACAAATCACATCTCGGATGGTATTGTCACCAATAGTCCTCTACATTCCAAAGTGCCGGGACGTAGAATGGGTCAACCGGTCTTTCTCTTAACATAACATAACATAACATAACATTCCAATGTGCCAGGGACGTAGAATGGGTACAACCTGGACTTTCTCTTACATCGTGCCAGGAACGTAGAATGGGTACAACCTGGACTTCCATACCGTATCATGCCGTAACATCATCATATCATATGAGGACTAAAGGATCATCCAATAACCAATCCACATCAACATCATAAATGCAATGCAACATATTCGTGAATTCTAATGCAAACAACCTAATTCATCACATGGCATTCATGATGCATGAACATGCTCAAAACTTTATAATTTATTTGCTTTCAATCGTAAAGGTTTATTCTACTCACCTCTTGGCTAGCTCTGACAATGACTGAAGTAGCTGACTCACTGCTGGGGTTCTCGGTTCCTCAGGTCCGAACCTACACCGGTGGACTCAAATGAGGGACCAAACAACTAGAACATAATTCTAAAAACATCCCCCAAAAACCCCCTAAAATACCTCAAAACAATCATGCAAAAACATGCAAAGGAAGGCTGAACAGGGCACTTTCGGCGGCAGGTTCGGCGGCCGAAAGTCCATCCAGAGCCGAAAGTCAGGCAGGTTCAGCGGCACCTTCGGCGGCCGAAACTCCCAGACAGAGGCGAAACTCATGCATGTTCGGCGGCACTTTCGGCGGCCGAAACTCCCAGACAGAGACGAAAGTCTCCTTTCGGGGGCAGGCTTCGGCAGCCGAAAGGCTTGCCTCCCCAGCCATGTTCGGCGGCCGAAAGTCCTTCGGCTGCCGAACCTGGTTTCTGCCAAAGGGCAAAAACTTGGCTCCTCTTGCCTCCAATGCCTCCCAAACCTTATAAACATGCATAATCCTATTCTACAACACACATACTCAAGCATACAAGCTCCTAGGGGCTTCAAACTATCTTAAACCCCATCTACAACACATCAAACATGCATTTGCAAGCCACATTGTTCAAAATCACAAAATTAACTCAAAAACTCATATTGTAATACCCGGCTAGACTCCGGTATCGGAATTCCTACCGTCCGGTGGAATCTCGGATGTCGGAGATCTCTAGAAGGGTAGAATCATGTTTTTATGAAATGTTTTCATGTTTTAATGGTTTTGAGTACGAAATTGAATGAGTTTTGCATGAAAATAGCATTGGAGGAAAACCCAGGTTCGGCCGCCGAAAGTCAAGTTCGGCCGCCGAACGTGCATTCGTTTTGGAGGCACGTTAGGCCCCCGAAAGCATGAGTGAGGGCAGTCAAGGTTCGGCCGCCGAAAGTCAAGTTCGGCCGCCGAACATTTGCATGGATGCGGAGGCACATTCGGCCCCCGAACGTGGCCTGGCCAGCCACCTATAAAAGGGTCCCTTAGCCGAAAATGGGCGAGCTTTTTCTCCCCATTTCGGCCAAGGTGAGCATTCCGCCATCCTTCCCCAACCTTGAGTTTTTCCTTCCTTTTTCCATGATCTTTACAAGTTTATAACTTTGGTTTTGAAGATCTTTGAGCTTAGAACGAGTTTTGGAGCTTGGAGACCAAAAGTTGGAACTTCTCCCATCTCCAAGTTTAGATCTCCTCAACCCTCGATCTTCAAGAGGTAAGAGCCGATCTTAAGCTCAATGTATGATTTAAACAAGTTTTATGAAGTTTTAAGGGATAGAATGCATGTTAGGGTATATGTTGAACCTATGGGTTTTTTATGACTGTTTGAATAATGTGGCTTGCTTGAGTATGTTTGAAGTGTTGTAGTTGGGGTATTTGATGTTTTGAGGCCCCTAGGAACTTGTATGCATGTTTTGGTTGAGATATATGCATGATTTATGGTTTTGGGAGGCAGGAGGTTCATTTGAACCAAGTTTCTGCCCGTTTGGCAGAAACCAGGTTCGGCAGCCGAAGGGAGTTTCGGCCGCCGAACCCCTTTTGTGGAGGCAGCATTCGGCTGCCGAAGGTGCCCCCGAAAAGAGACTTTCGTCTCTGTCTGGCACTTTCGGCCGCCGAAGGTGCCGCCGAACCTACCTGAGTTTCGTCTCTGTCCAGGACTTTCGGCCGCCGAAGGTGCCGCCGAAAGTGCCCTGTTCAGCCATTTCATGCATATCTCTATGTGATTATTTCATGATGTTTTAGGGGGTTTTTGGGGAATATTCTAGAGTTATGTTCTAGCATGTTTGGTCCCTCATTTGAGTCCACCTGTGTAGGTTCGGACCCGAGGACCCCAGCAGTGAGTTCAGCTGCTTCGGTATTGTCAGAGTCAGCCAGAGGTGAGTGGAACTAAACTCAATCTTTTAAATTAAATGTTTTATCATGTTTCATGCATCATGATTATGCAATAGGATGATTGCATTAGTTTCACGAATATGCCGCATTGCATCATTTATTGTTGATGTGGGTGAATGTTGGATGACCCAATTAGTCCATGACAGGAAGACCAGGACCCCATTCTACGGCCTGGCACGGAAATGAAAGACCAGGACCCCATTCTACGGCCTGGCACGATTGTGGACTCGAAGACCAGGAGCCCAGAGGAGGCCCTGGAATAATGGTAAGTAATGTATGTATGACAGGAAGACCAGGACCCCATGCTACGGCCTGGCACTATGTTAGCTTGGACTAATTGGTGACAAGTTCACCCAACCCTTATGTGAATTGTTTGTGTTATGATGCATTCCATTTGAGCATAGTGTTAATGTATTTTACTAGCTCTACTCACTGGGCTTTTAGCTCACCCCTCTCCCTTCACCCCCAGGCTTGCAGGTACAGTATAGTACGGGAGTTCGGTTAGAGTGAAGAAGTCATGCTTATGTAATAGCTAGCAATGGACATGATCAAATTGTAATGTAAAAGTACAGTATAATTATGTAATGAGTTTTATGGATGTTAGTGTGTGCTTGACCATAGAATGTTGTAACCCTCTTTATACATGATCTTAGAGATTTTGATGATGTTTATGTAAACCAACTCAACAGATGATATGTCACCCATTGAGGGCACAGATGAGATCCCACAGAGGGAGCAATGTTATGTTAATGTTTATGCACAGGTTGAGTTTGGTTGATGTTCATGGAAAGAAAAGTTTTGATTTTTATGCATGTTGTTGATCATGTATGGGATTATACAGGTTTACAGGTTTTATGTCAGGCTTGCTACGGGTCCCGGCGGCCTTAAGTCGACCCGGATCCTAGCGCCGGTAGCGGCCCGATTTTTGGGTCGTTACACATATAAACCTATACATGCCATTCTACCCCATAAACTAGCATAAAACTTACTTAAAACATGGAATGAGTTCAAGATCGGCCCTTACCTCTTGAAGATCGAGAGAGGGACGACCTAAACTTGGAGATGGGAGATTTTCAACTTCCTTGGGTCTCCAAGCTCAAAACTTGCTCAGAACTTGAAAATCTTCAAAACAAGATGAAAACTTGTGAAAATCGTGAAAGATTTGAAGGAAGAACTCAAAGATTGGTGAGGAACGACGGAGAGCTCACCTTTGCCGACAATGGGGAGAAAAACTCGCCCGTTTTCGGCTAAGGGACCCTTTTATAGTGGCTGGCTAGGCCACGTTCGGGGGCCGAACGTGCCTCCGCATGCATGCCATGTTCGGCGGCCGAACCTGGACTTTCCTCAACCTATGCCTTCGGGGGCCTAAGGCACACCCGAAGTGCATGCATGTTCAGTGGCCGAACTTGAGGTTCGGCGATCGAACCTGGGTTTTCCTCCAAGGTTACTTTCATTCAAAACTCATTTTCCTTTTTACTTAAAATCATCAAATACATTAAAACATTTTATGAAAACAGGGTTTTACCCCTTCTAGAGGTCTCCGACATCCGGGATTCCACCGGACGGTAGGAATTCCGATACCGGAGTCTAGCCGGGTATTACACCCCAGGTTTGCAGGTACGAGATAGACCAGGAGGTCAGCTAGAATAAAGTTATGGTCATGTAATAGCTAGTGGTGGACATGATAAATGTTGAAGTGTAATGTTTAGTACAATCATGTAATGAATAGTATTAATCAGTTATGTAATGTAATGATGTTATTGAGGATAGAATTGTATTTGACCCTAGTATGTTGTTAATCCCTTTGAGTACATGATTTTAATGATGCTTACGTAAATCAAACTTAATACATATTATGTCACCCCATTGGAGCATTGATGAGGACTCCAAGGAGGGGTTAATGTTTATGATTATGTCTATGAATAGTGCATGCACAGGTTGAGTTTGGTGAATGAATGAAAATAAAAGTTCAAAATTTTTATGTATGTGTTGATCATGTATGGGATTAAACAAGTGTATAGGTTGTATGTTAGGCTTGCTACGGGTCCCGGCGGCCTTATGCCGATCTGGATCCTAGCGCCGGTAGCGGTCCGGATTCCGGGTCGTTACAAAGACCAAGGAAGAAAACCCAGGTTCGGCCGCCGAACATGGGGAGTTTGCGAAAGCACCTTTGGCCCTCGAAGGTGGTCTGGCTAGCCACCTATAAAAAGGCCCCTTGTCCGAAAATAGGCGAGTTTTCTCTCTCGATTTTTGGGCAAAGGTGAGATTTCGCCCTTCCATGGTCGATTTGTTGTTTTTCTTCAATCCCTTCATGTTTTTAATGAGTTTTTACTTGGTTTTGAAGATTTTTGAGCTCAAGATTAAGTTTTGAAGCTTGGAGACCCCCGGAGCTCGTTTCTCCACATCTCCAAGTTTGGGATCACACCTCCTCTTGATCTTCAAGAGGTAAGTGTAGATCCTTCTCTTCTTTCATGTTTTAAGTAAGTTTTAAGAAGGGGTTAAGGGTTTTAATGCATGTTTAGGCTAGTTGTTAAATGTTAGGGTTTATGTGCCCTTTATGCTAAATGCATGCTTAATGTGATATTTAAATTATTTTATTATTCTGCTCACTGGGCTTTAGTAGCTCACCCCTTTCCCCTAACCCCCAGGCTTGCAGGTTCAGGATAGACCGGAAAGTCGTCAAGGCTGAAAGCTTTGTATATGTAATAGATTAGTAGTGGACATGATGTGCAAAATGATGTAAGTAATGTAAGGTATTGTCCAGTGATGTATTGAGGATTAGAATTGTGCTTGGCCCTAATGTATGGTTAATCCCTTTTTGTAACATGATCTATATGAAATGTTTTAATGCTGAGTTATGTTGAACCAGGCTTGACATATGATATGTTGACCCAACTAGAGCATTTGATGAGGGCTCTAGTATGGGGTTTGTATGTTTTCAGTTATAGTGCATGCACAGGTCAAGGTTGGTGTATGAAAAAGTTTAAGTTTTTATGAAATGTTGATCATGTATGGGATTTCATCAGATGTACAGGATGTATAGTAGGCTTGCTACGGGTCCCGGCGACCTTAAGTCGATCTGGATCCTAGCGCCGGTAGCGGTCCGGTTTTCGGGTCGTTACAAGCAACTTCTAAAATCACCCCTGATAGGAAACCTAGGGGGATTATTCATGTAATTGCAGAAGGACCTAGTAATGATAAGAAAAAAAATAAGCAAACCACAGATGTAACAACCGGTCTAGTAGGCTCAACGAAAACTGAAAAGGACTATTTAAGATCTCGAAGGATATTCGCTCAGGGTCTTATAGGCTGACCAAATTAGATAACCGAGTAATGAAATATTTATAACTTGAGGACATTTTATTAATAATAATTAATGAGGTATTATTTTCATATATTGTGTTCTTCAATGACAAGAAACGATGGGGTTGCCTTCTCCGAAAAGGATAAGGAGCATTCATGACAAGTCACAAGGCAAGTTATGCCATACCATAATTTGGGTATCGGTCCCACTAATTAAAGCCGTAAGGCGGGTTCCGCTAAGTCAGGTCATAAGACGGGTTCCGCTAGACTATAATTTGGGCATCAGTCCCACCAATTAAGGCTATAAGGTGGGTTCTGCCAGGCCAGGTCACAAGGCGGGTACCGCCAGACCACAATTTAGGCATCAGTCCCACTAATCAAGGCCACAAGGTGGGTTTTGCCAGGCCAGGTCACAAGGCAAATTTCACCAAGCCACAATTTGAGCGTCAGTCCCACTAATCAAGGCCATAAGGTGGGTTCTGCCATACCACAATCTGGGCGTCGGTCCCACTAATCAAGGCTACAAGGTGAGTTCTGCCAGGTCACAATCCGGGCATTGATTCCACTAAAGAGAGCATTCATACTAGGCCACAAGACGAGTTCCGCCAGGCCACAATCCGGGTGTTAGTCTCACAAAACAAAGCATCTTATGCTAGGTTACCGGGTGAGCAACTAACAAGCGAACCTATAGGTTCAAAGATTAAAGTTGATGGGGCGAATCTTATGATCCAGTCTCAAGATTCGCAACCGGGTGTAAGTACCATATTGTAAAATATCTCTAAAGCATTTCATGTTCAGAAAGGCAGGAGTCCACCGGGCCACATATCCAGGTATTGATCCTGTTTTGTAAAAATTCTCCAAATTATTTTATAACCGCTAGCCGGGTGTTAGGCCCTGGTAAGTGAACTAGCCTTGGCCTTTTTTTAGGTAAAAAATGGTGACCATTAGGTTCTTAGGTTGGTTGAACAGTAAACTCTTAGCAAATCGTTAAAGGATTATTTAAATTGTTAGTAGCAAATCGTTAAAGGATTATTTAAATTGTTAGTAGCGACGATTTGACGAGGGTACGAGACAAATAGAGAACATACAAACACCTAGTAGAAATAATGGCGAGATATACAAATATATATTTCGAAAGATCACAGGGGAAGAGGAAGGGCTTCATTTTCCTCCTCCCAAGCTTCTATTACATCAATATTTCCTATGTCTATTACATTATCAGCAAAGACCCAATCAGCAGGGTTTTCCTCAGCTTGTCCCTCGCCCTCTTGCTTGACCTCATCCTCCGAGAAGTTGGCGTCTATCTAGGTAAAGCCTTATAAAGGGAACCGTTTCTCCAGCTGCCCTTCTGGCCTGCCCTTCAAAATTAATCTTGCACAATCCAACCCACTTCAAGAGTCTTGGCACTAGAAACCATTAAAGAGGCTCACACCATGCCTAGCACAAAGCCCCTTCATAAGTTTAATATAGCTAGGCTGATTGTAGTTCTCAGTTAATACACAAAGTTGTACAGTATGCTTCTAGATCACAATGGCACTTTTATGAAGGTTCGCCTTCTGTTGCTCTTCGTAGACCATGATGGTATCCTCCGCATGGATCTGGTTATCCACAAAAGTGGGAATGGGGCTATCGAAGGAAGAGTCGGAGGCTGGACTTTTATTGATAGAAGAAGAAGAAGAAGAAAAGAAAATAAAGCACCCCTATTCATTTCTATAAAAGGGAAAGCAAACAGGAAATACCCTGGAACAAGAGTATAAAAATGGAAAAGGAGAGCGATTTTGAGTGCTAGCTCTCTACTTTTCCTATGAATTCTAAAGACTCTCAAAAAGGGTTTCTATCAAGAGTAGGCACAAGTTCTCATAACATACCCTTTTATACTTAAACCTTAGGGTTTCAGTATAATAGTATTTATTTATTTATTTAACTAATTAAATAAATAAATTACAATCACAGTGCAGAACTTTAATAAGCAAGTCATATAAATCTTAGACAATTTTAATTAAGTCCCTACTTAATTAATTAGATTAAAATCGTAATTCTTTCAAATTATAATTTTATCCCAATATCAATTTATCCCTAATTGATGAAACTTCTCGTTTTATTTTGTTATGCAATTCTTTATGTGTGTGATCCATTAGATTCCAAATATATTAGCAATAAATATAATTAACTAATTAATTAATTTGAAGATCAAGAATATTGTCTAGAAATATGTCAAGACTGACCAAATATTCAGAATGTTAAAAGTGGTTTCACCTAACCTTTCAGTGCATGGTTTGTCAATATAATTAATATCCCTTCATCACAAATGTCTCGATTTAACATTTTATGTATAGAACGTATTTGCAATGTTAAATCATATTAGTTCTCATTTAGTAGTCATTAATCTATTGAATGAAATTTTAAATCTCATTTGCTAATTTTATTGCATATTGCGCAAGGATTTCATAATCAATGTTAGTAGAGAACAAATGAGGCATTCTCTAATTTAACCTAAGGTGATGAATCCTATCTCAATCACATAAATACCTTCATACAGTTCCTAATATATCCAATTCATTCCCATTTGTTACTCATGAATCAAGCAACTTGTAAGATGAACCAAAACATAAAAATTCTTATATAAGATTATTTATTGATTTCAAGTTAAATGATCACTTACACAACCATCACTTACATAACCATCACTTGAGTAATCCATAGACACAGGTTATTTTTCATATAGATTTCTCAGGCGGGTCAATTCAGTGCACTTATTTATAAAATAAGCACCAATATATTAATTCTAGATATCTAGCATATCTCAATTTATAAGATCAATTGCGTCCTTTAAAAGGAAAGAACATAATATGTACTAATTTCAATAGTTCTAATTATTGTACAATCATGATAAGAATATCGACCAGGAACATTTAGAGATATTATTTAAATACAATTAGAATCTCACAATTATAATCACATTATAAATTTTTTTCTGAACAGTAATATAGTTTTATAGACTTTATCTTTATTCGAGATTCAATTAATTTAACACTAAAGATAAATAATAGTCTTTATTTAAAACTGAAACTTACATGAAATGAAATATTTGGCTACAACCAAATGATTGATTATAGTGCACATTACTAACACCCTCTTCTTCATACTCTTCGGTCTATGCAACTTTTATTCTCCATAATCTCTACTCCGACTCCACCATTGAGAGAAATCAAGAGAGGAGGGGAGCTTTTGCTATGGCTGAAATACAAAATATATGGTTATGGAGAGGAAATAAAGAGATTACAGAAATTAAGAGAGAAATCGAAAGAGGCAGATGGGAGGAAGAAGGGGCACTCTTTTTTCATTTCATAAGAGCACTGAGGTTAATTTTAGGAAAAATTATTATTTAGTTCCTATATTATGGGAAAATGCATTAATTAGTTCTTCTATTTTGAAAAATATATTAAAACGTACTTGACATTTTTAAAAGTTTACAAATTAATCTCTCTATTAATTTTAACTGTTAGGTATTGCAAAAAAGTCTGAAATTCTCCATATATGAAAGGACCAATTAGTAGGTTTTTTAAAAACCTAAAAGTCAACTAATAAATTTTTTAAAATCACACGGAGTAATAAAATATTTAATTGCTAAAATTAATGAAATGGCTAACTAATAAACTTTTTAAGAAGTCAAGATGTTTTAATGTATTTTCAAAATCGAGAGACCTACTAATGAGTTCATACATATACTATAGGAATTAAGTAGTAATTTTTTCTTAATTTTAAAATTTTAAAATATTCTCTTTTATTTGATTAAGAGATATTCCTATTGGCTAACAGAATTAATAATAAAAAAATTAATTAGTTATATTTTGAGAAAATGAGAGATATTTTAATTAGAATTAAGAATTATAAGAGTGACCAGTTAATTTCATTAAAATTTAAGAACTCTATAGTAATTTTTTCATAAATTAAATAATCCTATCTAAACTAACTATATAAAAAAAATTCCAAATTTTAAAACTGCAGTTATTATTTTATTTAAATTTAGATTTTAAAACATACAGTTATTATTTTTTTTCAATTACAAATAGCGATTATTGTTGGGGACTAATTTAACCCAACTTCACAGCAGCTTTTCTTTAACTTAACAAAATATGAAAGTGGATCAGGTAATCTCTTTTCGTTTTCTCCGAATTTGTAATTTTGTGGATATTCGAATGGGAACATGAAAATAATAAAAATAATAGGGAGAGTGTTTGAAAAAAAAAATCATCATTAAATATTAAAATAGCATATTATAAAAGAATAATATTTTCATTAAATATAAATAGAATTCTATTATATTTAAATAATTAAATTTTATTTTGACTTATATTAATTGCAGATAAATAAATTAACTAAAAATTAATTTGATTCTTAACTGCAAATATAGTATATTTAAATTAAAGTCTTATCTAAACTATTTATATAAAAAAATTTTAAAAACTCTAGTTATTATTTTATTTAATTTCGATTTTAAAAGGTACAGTTATTATTTTTTCAATTAAAAATATCAATGATCATAGGCCAGGCCTACCCATCAAAAACAGGTAAAAGATGAAAGAAGGAAACGAAAGGAGAGGAGACAGAGAGAGCCATTTAAACACCAAGTCAGCGAGTGCAATTTCAATTTCGACAAAGAAAGAAAAAAAAATAATAATAACAAAGGAGGTGCAATTTCAATAAACGTATGGATTCCATGGTTCCATATGTACTGCCAATAGACAGCAGAAACCCAGGGGAAAACGGAATCTGATTTTTGCAAAACATTCTTCTCCAACAGTTTTAGTTTTGTAATTATTGTTCAGGTTATATATGCAACTTTTTTTTTTCTTTTAGAATCTTAACTTATATTTTTCTTTGATATGCATTTACAAAATTTTAACTTTTGCTTTAGATTTAATTTTTAAATTTCAATTTAAATAATTTCGTATGAATGTGATAGAAAAATTTTTTTAATTTAAATATATCAAAAATAGTTGGTGATCTCAGTGTTGTAAATAATAAAAGATGTCATATTTTTCAGCAGAATAGATGATAAAAGTCTTCAAAAGTACAAAAACTCTAAATGCTACTCGTCAGAAACATCATCCCCATATACACCACCATTACTAATATCAAGGTCAACTACGTATTTATTTTTAAGTTTAGACAATCTACCAGAAGATTTCAATGGTTTCAAGGGCTTCCTCACCTTCTCAGCCTGCAACTCTAACCCCTTTTCTGAAGGTTTCCGTTTCCTCTTAATTCGGGTACCTCCTGTGTCCTCTGTCACAGTATTCATCACCACATGTTAGTTAGATAAGGACTCCTTTAGACACACAAATTGCAAAATCAGAACAATCAACAGTTCGTTCTAACATCGACTATCCTCGGGCATCGCCCAAGTCAACAAGTATTAGAGTGAATGAATATTAAGTGTTCGATTTTTAAGAAAATTCACTAGTCCATCAAAACTCTTTAGTCCTTTTGTCAAAGAAAAGGTTAGCCTACTTGTTTTAAACTTTGATCAAAGAGACTAAATAGTTTGAATATTTAAAATTAGAGGACTAAATAATGCCTATAATTAAAATTATATGATATTCATGGACTAAAAGAGTTAGATTTTACAAAATACAAGTACGTTTTGATTGAGAAATTTTGAAATATTAACGAAGTAGTGAATTTTTAAAAATCCAAGGACCTAATAGATGTTCATTCTCCCCAAGTATTTTATACAAACTGTTTCCTTGATAGTAATTATATACATAGAGTTGCAACAGCTTACAATTACAAAATCTAAAATTTAAAGATGCTTACAAATATCGAGACAACAAAGAATAAATGGACTAGCACCTGATCAGAATTTGGTTTAAACAAGTAGCAATAGGATTAGTTAAAATGTGTGAAAAGGGAAAACTAAACTTACTTCTCTCTCTCTCTCTCTCTCTCTCTCTCTCTCAATTTTTTTATTAAACAGATTTTCTTTGTTATTAGAGCCATACTAGTAAATTTTTACATGTCAAAAATTTGACTGGTACTTAAATCAAAATCTAGAAAATTGTGACTTCATCAAAACAAAACTAAAGTTGAATGATTTTGCAGATAAAAATTGAAGTCTAGTAATCATTTTGAAATTAGTACTAAGCTCAATGACAAAAGGCAAAATGACTGCAGCTTCAGGTGTAACATATGAATGTCACAGAAGTTAAATTACCTTCAAGTGGACTTGATGCATGATTCACTGCTACTCCATTTTGTCCAGCTCCTTCAGAAAGAGGTGATCCAGAATGATTACTGTCCATTAACTTGGAAGAGCTTCCAACACACTTGTCCTGTTGCTCAGGAACATCAGGACAGGGAATGGCTGGCAAGAAGCATAGTTCTTCCTGTGACATATCAGAATCACTGAAAGCATCTTTCTCCACAGTAACAATGTCAACTTCTTCATCATCATTAACATCTGATTCCTTCACCTGCAAGAATACAAATATTTCAGAATCACAGAAATGAACTTAATAACATCTGATTCCTTCACATGCAAGAATACAAATATTTCAAAATCAGACAGATGAACTTAACACCTGTCAAACAATGTACTTTCTTTCACCTTTTCAGTTTCAGGCATCAGATCAAATTCATCTTCTCGCTCCACATACTCTTCATTTTCCTCTAGCTCTTTGAAGTCTGGTGCAAATGCACTCCAGTTCTCAGTATAATCCTTAGCCCAAATATACACCAAACCAGTCAAGGAAACAGAGACTACAATGGGATGAACAGGATGCCATGCTAAATCAATTAATGCTTCTTTTGGCCCTTCAAGGATTTTTACAAGATGTCCAGCCCTATCCCATATGTAGATTTTGTGCTCTCCTTTGCTTGCAGAACCACCAATTACCCACTCACCATCACCACTGAAACACGGTGCCTTCCAGTGCATCTTGGTGATAGAATCTTGAAACTCTCGGAATAGTGCTAAGCACTTTGATCCAATAGTTTTCTTCTTTTCAACACCATCTGGCTCATTGATTGTCCTGTCCATCTCCTCCAAAGCAGAAAGGCCATCTTTCAAAGGCAGAAGATTTTCATAGATTCTGATAGTGCGATCATTCGAATTCGTCAGCAGATACTGTCCATTTCTGCTGAATACTATGTTCTTTATCACAGCACCACCAGGAATAGAAACCATTGCACGCACTTGAATAACTTTGTGGTCTATTATAAATATTTCCCCTTTGGAATTTCCCACATACACTAGATCTCCACACTTGTTGAAGCATGCAGCAGTTGGAGTGAAGGGGGGAGTTCCATCTGAAGATTTGCTGCGTGGTGGAGGGGCAAGTCCACTGCCCATATCAGGTACTGCAACTGGAAGCATAGTGGTGCTTCCTGTGTTTAAGTCAACAATCATCGGAGCAGATGAGAGTGGGCATGCCAAACAAAGAGATGGAGCAGTGGAACCTGGATGCAGGCGAGCTAGCAGTGGTGTTTGCTGCAGAATAGTACGTGAAATCTTCTCTCCATTTACAACATCCCAAAGTGTTAACGATTTATCAGCAGCAGAAACAAGGATTCTATGACCATACTTGGACCAGCAGATGCTTGTTATTGCAGCAACACAGTCCTTATCTCGAAGCTCCTTAGCAATTCCTCTAGTCTCGAAATCCCAGATAACGCAACTTCCATCAGAGCATCCAGCTGAAAAAGAATGAAATTGACAATAATGAACAAGAAAGAATTTAGAATACGTCCCTTCCAAACTGAAACTTTTCTAACTGTGATAAAAGGGGAAAACAACAAAAATGCGTACAAGTTTAAAGATCATGAAACAATACATGGCTTCTCTTCCAAATCATAAGCAAAAAATTTAAATCAAGATGAAAAGCAGGAACTAAAGGTATGAAGAATAATTGAAAAATGTAAAGAAAAGGGCTATAGTATTAGCAGGTGCAGTCCCGTTGACGACTCATTCAAACCTTGAGAAGCCAAAAAGGCAACAGCAATTGAGATCAAGCCTTACTAGTGAATACTTTAGCATAGGATAAACAAAAAGCTCTCTAGCTAGTTCACATTGACTACTCCAATACCATATTCTAATCAATTATTAGATACATAGTCAAAGATTTTACATTTCCTACCTTTGAAAATAAGGACCAATGCAATCAACAGATTTCTGGAGGACAAAGGCACAAGAAAATTGCAAGACAATAGGTAAACTAAATGAAACACCTTAATCATATAGAAAATGTAAAAATTAGAAGTACCAATAGAGAAGATTTTATATATATGAATGTATATATATATGTGTGTATATATATATATTATGAAGAAGAAGAAAGTTTTGACATGCCACCATATCAGCTAGCTATCAAGCATTCTAGCTAAGATTAGGATTAAGATGGTCGAGTTCATCATATCAT
The DNA here is from genome assembly GCF_001659605.2 of Manihot esculenta. Taxonomy (NCBI): domain Eukaryota; kingdom Viridiplantae; phylum Streptophyta; class Magnoliopsida; order Malpighiales; family Euphorbiaceae; genus Manihot; species Manihot esculenta. The sequence goes on from NC_035173.2 coordinate 13,128,294, forward strand.
GTTATGCTACTAAAACCCATAAGAACATCAATTAGGAAGCAGAAAAACATAAGAACATACTGTTCCATGCATTTATCTTTACCAAGTGTACCTTATGGATTGAATCATCTCCAAATATACATACAAAACAAAAGACCAAGAAACCAATTTCTACTAATCATGTTCAATTGGGAGACTCAATAACAAACATAAAAGACTGATAACCAGCGTTCCAACAAAATAACTGTAGATCAGAGAAAATTTCATAACTGTGATTCAAGAACAGCCATCATCAATTTAAGAACAGACCAAGCAAGTGTCATATCATTTGCATATACAAGTATATTGAAATGAACAACCATTTTCACAATGGAATGATTTTACTCATAATGTTCAATAAAAAATAAAATAAAATGGATGAATGCAAAACAACAATTTGCACATTGATTGCAGAGACATTATAAAAATCATAAATACAATTATACTTGGCAATAGAATATTGTGTCTCCCAAATACTACTTCCTAGAGCTCAGAGGGCAAACTATTCATGAAAAGGATAGTTCTAGCAAACAACCAAAGATTTCAATGCACTAATTTTGGAAACCCAAGTACTCAATCATATGAACATTTAGAATAGAGGATTTTTTTTTTCCTTCTAGCAAGAAAAGGAGGGAAGCAGATAACTAAATTTTAAGTGAGCAAACAGAATATCATACTCAATCTCATAAACACATGCATAGAATTACGGGGAGTCCACTGGCTTATGCAGTATTGGATGAAAAAATCAACGTATGGCTTGAAAGGAGTTAGCTAATATCTTCGAAAGTCAAATATGCAGTAAATAAATACTTTAATGAAGCTTAGTAGAAGGAAAATTGATTCTTGAGATTCCATTGTTAGAATCAACTAAAAAGAAACATCCCATCGATCGGCAGAACTTGGTAACACCATTCAAGACACCTTTTAAAGAGTATATGTAAACGAAAACAAAATGCAGATACACCAAGTTGGAAGAAAACAAAAATGAAAACATACCAGCGAGAAGAGTGCCACGGCGATTAAAGGCGATACATTTCATGACCCCATGCTCCAAATACTCCTCTATAACCTCTGGAAAATCTCCTTGCAGTGGATCTTAACACCAATATACAGCACATTACACAAATTACATGTAAACATTGACATATACAAACCACAGAGAGAGAGAGAGAGAGAGAGAGCAAACCGATTATCGAAGCGTTCATGGTCAGTCCTTGCTTTTCAGATTAATAAGAACTACACGTCGGTGAAGCAGCTACAATCGCTTTCTATTTCGGACAATTTGCCCTAATTATGAAAACAAGCCAAAAACACAGGCTTTGCCTCCTTTGACCTAACAGCATAGAACTAGACCACAGAGAGAGAGAGAGAGAGCAGTGTTATAAAGGAAGCGAGAAGTTGGTGGCGGTAAGGTGGAATTCGCTGGAGGCAAAAGCTGCGAAGTTGTGTTGTGGAGGGAGAGTACGAGAGCAATTAGGGATGGCAACGGGTAGGGTACCCGCAAAATTGAGGGTACCCAAATCCGAACCCGATTATATATAAAATTCCCGAACCCGTTCCAAATCCGTTTAGTATTTTAATTTTACTACCCGTACCCGTTCCAAATCCGTTTAGTATTTTAATTTTACTACCCGTACCCGTTCCAAATCCGTTTAACAATACCCGCATAATACCCGAACCCAACCGAACCCGATTTTTTTACTTCAATTCAATGACAGTGAGAAAAATTCTGCTAATTCTGCACGAGTTGGGATAACAGGAACTAGAAAGTTCCCAAATGGTGAATCAAAAATTCTAAAATTTGCCGTGCAGCCCTCTTGTTGTGCCTGTGCAACTGCAAAATTTTTTGCTTGTTGGATCCTGTAATCTACTCCATGAGTCTCGGGTGCTGCAACCTACATATTAGTGACATGAATAATGCATAAAATTATATAAGATAGCTATGAAGCTACTGCTTCCAGTAGAAAACAAAAGAGAACATATTTAACATCAAATTACTCACTGATGTTGCATCTACGGGTTTCTTTGCTGCAGGTGAAGAGCCTGTCCTGCAATAACAGAGAGGGTTCAAAACTTCAAATCCTATCACTATTTCAAATATGGATCACAAATTCTCATTTACTGAGTCCTTGGATGAAATGTTGGTGGGATGTACTGTAGAATGATTCATTTGTCGAGACATATCAGGAAGAAACAAAATGTTATGAAGTCTCAAACACTGAGCTACTCGAACAAAAAGGAAAGCAAATATGGACTTTGTCATTGCTGGGGTTAGAAGCTCCAAATCAAATCATAACTAATGAATTTAGACCTCCTAAGTTAAGAAAGTCTATGTATTCAGATTGAATCATTCATCCACAAGCCCAAATCAAAGTAATTGAAAATTTTCTGAACCATAAACCAACCCTAACAAAATCTTCCATGGATGAAAAGCAATTGGTTAATCAACAGAGAATTCTTTTTCAGCTCCAGATCAAAATAATAGGAATTGGGAGAAGCATCAAATTAGTTGCAACTATTAATTTCAACGAAATGAATCATAAATCAGCCTAATTAGATGAAGATACACATAGACACATCACCAATTTCCACAACTCTATATTAAAACCCAGTTCACAGAGCATTCAAAAGCAGAGAGTATTAAAAGAAAAGAGAAATCATAAATCTGAATAACCAGGAGACATACCTGCGACGCGGTTGGTGGCTCGAGTTTCCTCCTCTCGGGTTCAGGTGCCGACTGGGCTGCCGGCAGTGAAGTGGGGGAGAGAGTCGATCGGGAATTATGGGAAGGGAAGCGGGGGACAGAGGCGCCGACGGACGGAGAGAGGGAAGTGTATAAAGTAAAATGAAGAAAGGAGTTAGGGTTAGTTTTGTAAGTATAGTTAACCGGGTATCCGATTCCTAACTCCAAACACTATCCGAATCCATGGTAAAAAATTTTTAAATCCGAATCCGTCCAAATTTCAGTTGTAAAAATCTAAATTCGTGCTAATAAGATTTGGACGGATTAAGTATCCGTGAAAACTCGCCCACTTGCCGTCCTAAGAGCAATGCCCAGGTTCTGTTTTTACCTTTTTTTTTTAATTCTTTTTTTTCTATCGTTTTTCGGTCATAGAGATGTAGCAAGATTACCTCGTCTGAATACTAAGATTGACTTTATTTTGCCATATCAAAATTAGAATATAAGGTCATATCATATGCGTTTGTAAGGTCTTGTCCCTTCACAAAGATATAATTTTTTTATGAAATTGAGTTGTTCTACATAAATGATTTGTTTTAGTTTCCAACGTGTAAGTAGATTAACTCTCATTTTAAATTTTATACTGTATGAGCAGTATATACTTTGAGAATTTATTTGTATATATTTATTTGTTAAAATAATATAGAACATCGTAACGGAGCTTAAAATAGATTTTTATATTTATAATTATATTTTTTTCTCAAAAATAAACATAATTAATTGGTCAATAAATATAAATAAATCTAATAATGCTTAATAATCTTTTACATTTTATGATTATCTTAATTTTAATTTAATTTATTTTTAAAAAATATCACTTCAAATCATTTATAATTCTTTGGCAATAATATAAAAAAATAATAATTAAATTAAATTAAATCTCGTTTATAAGTGTATATGGTAAATATTACTTATAACTTTCAAGATTTCACATAATATCAAATCAAGTAGAGATTAAACTTGTATTATCGTTATTGAACACTTATATATTGCATGTGTGGCATGAATAACATACCACACTATTATGCCATAAAAATACACTATTATGCCATTTTTTTATGGAGCATATGTTTTTATATCATTCAATATTGTGCACATGATAATTCAGACAACTGACTTTGAGTTCGCATGTCTACTCCAAATTATATACAACAGAATTCTCGCCTGACATTAAGATATACTATTTCATTTAATCATATATGATTAAATTAATTTTTGAAGACAATATTAATGTTATAAACTTTGAACTCTCCGTATTATCACTCTTAATAATAAATTTATAATTATATCATTTTCATTATTCACTTAGATAATAAAAGTGATTGCCTGTGTGAAAAAATTTTTTTTATCTAATATACTTCTTAAATATTAATACATATTTTGAAATATATATAAAGATACGTATATGAATTATAAAATAATCTAGGCACAAATAACATTATCTTTAATAATGTTGTTTATATGAATATCTATACAAATCCAATGACTTAACATGTCTATTATGAACAATATTCGTAATAGGCTTTATACAAGAATTTGTAGCCATATCGCATATATATCAATATGCTTTGTTTCTTCATAGCACTTGAGATTCTTAATATAAGTTATTGAATCAAGACAGTAATAATAGATCAATACTAATTTAATAGTATTGGTTCAATTGCTTCATTATATACATTCAATTGTACTATGAATCATACTTAGCTACTAAGCTATTTGTAGAGCTGTAGATAATGCTAAAATGAGAAATCATCTATTCTTAATAGTTTTTCATACTATTGATAAAATCAACTATTTTCTAAACTTGGTTTGATATCATCGATTTCCATCTCATATTTAATTCTTTTAATTATTAATCAATCTTTCCTTCACAGGATATGTTCAGCTTATTATATTCTTATGGAGTAACTATAACTCTTCCCCTTCAATCTTATAGCAACAATGGGGAATGCACCAACGACTTATTCATCACGATTGAGATTGATAATTTGATTTATCAATGTTATAATTACTCCCACTAGAACTAACAATATCAAATGGATTCACTATAGGTTATATTTGAATGTCAATATAAACTAATTCATTATTATTTGAAAATACTCCAACCGGAAAAGAATTAATTTCAGTTTCTTATAATAAAAGTAATCTAGTTCAAAATTTCATATTAGAGATAAATCTTAACCTATCTCACTTTCTTTAGAAAATTCATTCTCTAAGAATGTAACATCTCATGATTCAAATTCCATTAACATACTATTATTTTATTCGCTAATAAAAATGTATCTTTTTGAATGTCGTAATATCTTATAAAAAATACACTTTCTTTTCTTTGATATATCTCCACATTTATGAGAATGATTGTAAACAAAAACAACATACCTCTAAGGTTTTTAAAAATCTTAATTGAATTTTATATTAGCTCATAAATCATATGAACTTATGGTAACTGACTTGAAAAGTACTTGATTAAGCACAAATTGCAATGATAAATAATGCATTTGTTTGCACCTTATTTTTATGGATGACAGAATGAATTAACGATAATAAAGTTTTAGCTCCTATCCATTTATCCCAGGAGTCTCTTACCCATCCAATACACATCAAACTTTTATTTTGATATATAAATATAAACTAAAAAGATATAATACAACAAACCTAAATTTATATACATATTCATTCTATATAATAATTGAATATATTAGTACTAATTTCATATTAAATTTAGAATTGAAAATTCACAAAGTTCCCAATTATCATCTAAGGTTATAATAGGTAATAAGCTTAATATAATTAATTATGTAAAGGAATAATAATTTTAAATTACTTAAATTCAAGATTAAACATCAATAATTATTTAATATTGCTCAACTTAAAATAAACATGATTTAAAACTTTGAATAAATCATTACAAGATTTAATGAAATCAAAATATAGGTTTAGATGCAGCTCATAGTCAATTTTACATAATCGTATATTACCAAACTTTGTCTCTTAGTATCCTTTATAAACAATTCAACATGATGACTTACAGTTTTTCTTGCTATCTAATAAAATAATTTAGGTCATTTCTTAGTAACCAAAACCAAAGTAGATTAATCAAATTACGATAATTTTCGATCAGTATAAATTACTATTATAAAGTGCATAGCATCAATAAAATCAACACATACTTGGTCATATTTTTTGTATCACATACAAAAATTAAATGCCAATTAAATTATTTATTTACATAAAATAAATTATTTAAAGGCAATTTAGTGGCTCAAAATTTAAAATAAGTTAATAAAATTCGGAGAATTTATATAATTTTTTTACAATTAAAAAAATGATTTATTTTCATAAAAAATAAATAACATAAAAATATTAAGTGCCAAAATTTTATTTAAAGTCAAAAAAAATTTAAAAATTTTTTCATCAAAATAAATTTAATAACCGTGTCATGTGCTCTCATACAACTCTGGTGTATATAGGTGAGGATATGTATTTAAACATATATAGCACTCATGTAAGAATTAACGTATAATTTTAATTAAAAAATTTTAGGTGAAATGATAAAATTTTTCGTTATGAAAAGATATAATTTTTCGATTTGAAAAAATATCTCTTTTCAATTGAAAATATATATTTTTTCGATTAAAATATTTGTCTTTTTAGTTGGAAAAATATGTCTATTAATTTAAAAGAATATATACTTTTAATGAAATAATACATTTTTTTGGATAAAACAACACAATATTTCAAGTTTGTCCTTGATACGAATGACTCATATACAATCTTTTTATTGCCGAATGACTTTGACAAAATTTCGGTAAGAAAATTTTTTACTATGGCCATTTTTTAAGAGTTTTGAAACTTTTTTCTTAAATTTAGAGAGTTATATATCTCTCGTTAAAAAATTTATTATTTATACTCTTTAATAACACAAAGGATATGAAAAAATATTAAAGTCTAAAATAACATATATAATAACATTATCAAAATATGAGATTTTTATTAAAAAATGTTATGAAAAAATTTTAATTCAACGTATATGATAATCTGAGATCCAGCAAATAGGGTTTACAAATGGTTCTGTAAGCTTGAGAAAAACTTAGTCCTAGGAGAGCATGCCCCTCCCCTTTTATCCTTTTCCTTTATCTGCCAGTGACGTGTAACGGTTTTAATGCCATTGGGCCACCTGTCTCTGCCATACTGATACGGACATACGAGAATATAAGATATTCTGTCCCATGCGTAACGGCCATTTAATTCTCCTTTGGTACGCATGCGGATGGGCCCACCAGGTGGAGGGGAGGGCCACCTTCCTTCTTCCGGGCTGGGCTGGACTGGGAGATGAGATTAAGGCTGAACCTAGAGGGCGTCTAATCATTGGACCGAAAAAGGCAGGACCGGCCTGATTGAGAGATCTAAAAGGAGTCCGGTCTCCAGGATGAGCGGGCTGGACCTGGTTCGTTTGGGGAGGCTTAGAAGTCTTTAGATCATGGACTGTTACTATCGGCCCGGCCTTGTAACGGGATAGAGAAATTTAGCGGTCATCAGTATATATTATAATATATAAAATATATATAAAAAACTAAGAAATAAAAATTAGGTCTTTGATGTATATAAAACTTGATTTATGTCAATGTATAATATTCGAAAACTATTATTTATATCAATAGTCTCTAATATAATTTTCATATGTATTTAAACAAAACTATGTTAAAAATTTTATAATATAAATATGTATCTTATTTATAAAATTAAAATGTTCAATACATTTATTCTATAAAATTTTTACAGATCAAATACGAAAATTCTTTTCTTTTGTAAACTGATTTAACTATTTTTATACGAGTGAGTTCTAAACTTTATAATATATATAGAGTTTCAGGATTATATCAAAAGAATATGAGTTTTCATAATAATTTAAGAATATATCTCTTTATAAAAATATATCTTTTTATGAAATTGAATTCATCCACCTTTAGAAAATGCTTTCATAATATATTATTTTGAATTTTAATAAGATAATATTAATAATTATTTTATGATTAAAATATTTATAATATAATTTTAAAAATTTCAACTAATATATGTAAGATATTATTTTTCAAACAGTGATGGAAACTTTTTTTTAAAAAAAAAAATCTAAACCACCATAGCCCATAGGTTTGAGCCGTTTCGCATTTGAAGTAGACTTTACCGGTTTAGATTGGTTTGTGAGACCAAAACTCTATGGTCTTAATTTTCAGTTTAATTTTAATTGAGTTTCAGTTTGATTTTAGATGGATTATAATTGGAATTATTTCAACTTTTGGATTTTTCGTTTTAAAAATCCGTTTTTTTTTCCCTAGCATCAAGCTAATTTGAGTCTGATTTAAATCTGATGATTTCTATTTGATTTTAATTTTAAATCAAATCGGTTCAGTTTTTATTTTCAATCAACCCTTGAGCGGGTCGATTCTGAAGTGGTAATAACGTAAATTTGTTAAATGAAGAGGGTACGAAGTTACTGATAAGTCATACTCGTAGCTACCAACCGAACCTTATCGGCAAATAATCAACGAAATTAGAGAAAGATATATATAAGCGCGAAGTCTTTTAAAAAGGTTCCTGATTTAATTTCTCCATTTTCTGTCTGATTCAATGGAAACTGTAGGAGATTCAGGGAAAGGGAAGGTCAGGGTGTTGATAGAGAAGGCCACCAATTCGACGGCGGCAGAGGTCGACCCGCGCCTCCTCAAGGCCATCAAATCGGTCGTCCGATATTCTGATTCGGAGCTAAGACTGGCCGCACAAACCCTAATGGATCACATGAAACGCGACCACTCTCAGGTACTTTGTCTTCTTATCTTCACTGTTGTTTTAATTTATTTAATTGTAGGAAAATTTAATTAATAGTTTCGGGATTTTGTGGCAAGATTCAATCCATTCTGCGTAACCCATTAAGCGAAACATATTTATCCAGCTCCAGGTTAGACATGAGATTTCCTTTTGTTACATTCCTTTTCGGGGTTTGGGATGAGGATTGGCAAACAGAAAGTAACTGCTTTAGTTTGTTAAGCTACCGTAAGTTGTTGCTTGTAATGTTGCAATTGAATGAAAATTTATGTAATGTAATCCAATGAAGTAAAATTTTATATCTTGCAGAATTTTTATTTGATTACATTGACTTACATCCTATAAAACATGCACTAAGTGCTTGGTTGTGATGGTTTTTGCAGGTCAGGTATCTGACACTTCTCATAATTGATCAACTTTTCATGCGATCAAAACTTTTTAGGACCCTTCTTGTTGAAAACTTGGATCAGCTGTTGAGTTTAAGTGTTGGCTTCAGAAGAAATCTGCCACTTCCTGCTCCACCAGCGGTAGCATCTGTTCTGCGTTCAAAGGCAATTGAGTTTTTAGAGAAGTGGAATGATTCATTCGGGATTCATTACAGGCAGATCCGGTTAGGTTTTGACTATCTTAAACATACACTTCGGTTCCAGTTTCCTAATATCCAGGCAAATGCTGCTCGGATTCAGCAGGAAAGAAGGGAAAGAGAGATGAGATCAAAAGAGATTCTACAGAACAAGTTTGCAACACTGAAGGGAAATTTATCTTCAATAAAGGAAGAGGTACAGTCAACATTAGATGAGATTGGGGAGTGTTTAAAAATTGTTCATACTGAAAAGGAAACTATACCTCTTGGTCCTTTAGATGATGAAGATTTTGAAGAGTTCCGCTCTTCAGAATTACGGCAGATCCGTCTTGATTCATTGAGAGAAGGAGAAAAGATTCATGAGAACAGTGAGAATAAAGTAGTTTTTGATGCATTGAGGGAGCTGTACAAGCTTCTAGTAACGAAGCACCTGGTTTCAGTTCAAGAGTGGATCTCTGTTCTTATAAGGGTTGAAGTATCAGATAATAGATCTAGAGATTCAATGCTGAAGGAATTCATTGATATGCAGAATCGTCTCCAAACTGTTAAGAAGAAATGTATAGAATTAGGTTATGCTCTTCCAGATACTACAAAACGTGAGAAGAATGAGGAAGAAGATTTTTGGGAGGAGGGTAAAATTGAATCATTTGAACATGAGAGCTCTAATGCCCTCAATAAGCTAAATGATAATACCTCGGTGGCTTCAACTTCTGGAGAGGTGAAAAATAAATCTCCTGAAAGCAGTAAAGGGAAAGCAAATTGTAATCAATCACAGAGTTGTGAACATGGAGGAGCTGATTCCAGCTCACTTAGAAGTAAGCTCTTAGCTGAAGCTCCAGTTATAAATTGGGGAACGTTCTTGAATAATTGGGGTTCAGATCAGGTTTTTCTTGCCAACCAGAGGGGCTTAGAGCTTGAAAGTCACTGGGGTAGGGTAGACTATGATGCAGTTATTCCAGCTGAAAAAATTGCAGAGCTGAACATTCGTAGAACTATATATGAAGAAGAGCAAGTAGAAATACAACCATGCCGTGCCCCATTACACAAAGGTGGACTTTGTCAGAGGAGAGATTTGAGAGCTTGCCCTTTCCATGGACCCATCATACCCCGAGATGATGAAGGAAATCCTATCAATAAGAGCACTTCAACAAGTGACACAATTCTTGATTCTGATTTATTAGAGCAATTAGCAAAACAAGCTGTAAAGAATGTTCGGGATCGAGATACTGAGGATGCTAAGAAAAGAAAATTGGATAAGCAATCACAGAAGCGAGCAAAGCTTGCAAAGATTCGGGAACATAATGAAGCAGTTCTGAGAGATGCTGCATTAGCATCGACCTCAAATTCAGCATTTGTTGGGGAGGAGGTGATGGCAACCACTGGGGGAAGGTCAGCCTTAAACAAAAAGGAAAGCCTTGCGTCAATGCTGCATAAGAAAGAATCAGCGAAAGATAGGTTAGCACAGAGACTTTTGAATACCCGTACAAGGGATGCGACAATAAGGCAGCTGACACTGGGTGAGGATACAAATTACAGAGAAGCTTTCCCCAATCAATGGTAGATGGACGCCTTTTTTGGTTTTCTGACATCCATAAAGGACTGAACTTCTGCACATGCCTATGCTGCTAATTGAACAGTTTCAGTTTGAAGGTAAATAATGATTGCATATCGATCTCGTAGATGATTGTATTCGTTCAAATAGTTGGCTTTGAATATTTTTGAAGTCGAGATATCTACTTAGTGCATTGTGAAGGATTTTCAGTGGGAGAAAGATTGGGATCGGTTTGTTGTCAAATTCTCTTATGAGGTTTTTTTCTTTTCTCCCTGAAATATTTTTGTAACATATTTAACCACTGGACACAAATAAAGTATTGGATCATTGTAAATAAATAAAATCTTTAGGGTCAGAGACAGAACTAGTTATGAATATTGATGTCTGTTAGAATTGATGAGATACTCCTTAAATTAAAAAGAAAATTACTCTTTAATTTAAGGATTATCTACTTAATTTAAGAGTATACCTTTCTGAATTTATGGATCTATATTTTGGTTCCCATTATAAATATGCACTATGGATTATGTAATAGTGATGGAAATCGAGTAAAGATATATCTCTTTTATTTATTTTTCTTCTCTTCCATTCTTTTCATTCTTTTTTTTTCTTTTTCTTATAATAAAAACTTAACATGGTATCAAAGCCATTTAAATTTTTGGGTCTCGTTTTTTTTATTATTATTTTTTTCTGTTCTTCACAGTTTGGAGTCCCAGCTCATTTTTTCTTTCCTTCTCAAAGTTCTGGACATTCATCTCCTTCAGAGAATTTTGGGGGATTCTCTGTAAATTAAGAAAAAAATTACTCGGATTAAGTATCTCATTGCTTTAAGTGATACATCTTCCTAAATTTAAGGATCTGTATTTTGATATCCATTATAGTGTATGCACTATGTGTTATGTACATAGTGATGGAAATTGAGTAAAGATGTAGCTGTTCTAGTTACTTTCCTTCTCTTCCATTGTTTTTTCCTTACCTTCTTTCTTTTTTCTTATAATAAAAACTTAACAATTTCCATTGTCAGTAACCTCAACTTGCAGAAAATTTTGCAGCAGAAAAGGTTGAGGTTGAAGAGTTCTTATAAATGCTTCTTATGGTATCCTATATGATCCTACTTGATCTTATATCCTTGTCTTTCTTCTTCTTTAAGCAGAGGGTTGATATTCAATTTTATCACCACCAATTAGAAAAGTTGATGACGGTACTTCACCCTGATTTGCTTGTACCAACATATGGAACTTGTATCTTTGTTTGCTTCATAAAAAGTGATCCCAAACTTTAGTCCCAATATTGCTTTTACAATAAACTTTTAGCACATTTTGAGGCTTTTTTGTAAATTTTTTTTTTGGTATTTACAAAATCTTTTCATTTTTATCACTTGAAAACTTAGATTTTTTTTTTTTCTGTTATAGAAAAAAAAACCTTGTGCCACCTCTCATTTAAAGAGAGATATGGTAGATATCATAGTTAAAACAACTGGGATACTTGTTATTCATAATTCACTATGGTTTCGCTTCAATTCCGAAAGAGGAAGGTGGGTATATAAGATCCTTCTCTCCGAGATGATATTCTCGCTTCCTGATCAATAGGTTCTGTTATCTCGTCTGTGGCTTGTGTCCAACAATCTCCTTATTGCTTAATAAATTGCCACATAATATTGCCTTCGAAGAAATCCAATTTAAGGATTCTCCCTTTTTGTGTACAAGTTTCTGGCCTATCACCTAACAGAGTTGCTACACAAAATAGTCAAATAATCGAAAATTCTTGAGTCAATTTATAAAGTTGGACAATAAACACATGAATAAACTAGAAAATGCTTACCTGATGAGAATAAGAACTAAGGCCCCTATTGACGGACCTCCCTTCATCACTGGTTTTCACTCTAAAAGGTCTGATGGATCAATTTAATGGGTTTCCATCAAATACGAACTTTTCAAATGTGTGCTTTAATTGCAGAACCTTGGAACATTTCAATTTCAATTGTCCTTCACCTTCTACAAAATCGACACTAGATTCCCCTTAGAGAAGAACAACTTTTGGGCCATAGATGAGGGTATCATCACCTAAGAAACAACAACATATCAGTGCGGTTTCCTTCCTAGACACTTCAACTAAAGGTATTCAGGTCTCTTCCTCTCTAGTAGATCAAAATCCTCTTCCTCGAAGTATGATGATTTTAAAAGCAACACCAACTCCAACTTATCACCTCCAAGCTCCTTCTACTAGTGAGTTTATCGCGAGGGTTTCGCAGCTGCCGATGAGCCATCGAAAAACACCTAATCAAACCATCACTAATGAAGGCCATATCCATTGCTCAAAACATTGAATGCCTAACACTTGGAAAGGAAAGGAACAAAATCCTCAATAACAAAGAACCACTAGACTACCTTACTTTTTTCAGTTTAAACCGAAAAAATCAATCGAACCGAATTAATTTAAAAATTCAGTTCGGTTTTTATTTATTTTAATTCGGTTTGAAATTTTCAATTATTTCAGTTCGGTTCGATTTTGATCAGAAAAAACTGAAAAAATCAAATCAAACCAATTAGTGATAATAGTATATTATTTTCAATAATATAGAGATCACATCATATTAAAGTTAAAATATTTTAATAAAATTTTAAAATACTAAAAATAAACTGTAAAAAATAAAAAATTTATTAAAAATTTAAACCGATCAAACCAAACTGAATCGAACTGGATCAGACCGATTCGATTTGATTTGATTTTTGATAAAAATCAGTTCGATTTGATTTTCATAAATATTAAAATTTTAATTTTTGATTTATTCGGTTCGATTTAATTTTGAACCGAACCGACCAAATACTCACCCCTACTTGTACCTCATTATTTTCTTTCAGGCCTTACTCATATAACTATTAGAGATATATGCCCGAGAGTAATATTTTGTATCATATTTTTATAATAAAAACATTCCATTTTACAATTAAATAATTTCTTTTATTTTATATTAAATATTGTTTAATTAATAATTAGACAATTTCATTAGCTTTTTATTAGATATTCTATTCTTAAGAGTTAAGAATAAGTGTGACAGAATATTCTTGCACAAATAACTATAAATTTATTTACATTTATACGATGTTTCATTGGTCGTGATTTATCCAGTTTAGACTATCACCTCTATCTATTTTTGTTGATTAGCATAGAGATGCAAATGAGAGTAGAATGACGGTGAATCACATGCCAATTGACTGAGATGTTTAGATAGACATGTAGGTGTTTATAGTGATAAGTGATCTGAACTATTAACATTTAGATAAGGAACACATAAGAATTTATTCTTGTCATTATTCGTTTATCTAAATCATGATAGTGCATATAATCCTTAAGGTCGAGAAAATACTTATTTCATATATAGGTGATTTAAGCTTAATATCGCTTACATAATTATACTATATATAGATATATGGTGAATGTTGCCCCAAGTTAGTTATATATATTTATAAAGTGTTAGGCAAAACAAGATGGATAAATAAACAGAATTTTATAATTGAAATTAATTATTCTTAATACCCAAAGTTTCTAGACAGAACAACGTGACTTTATAGAAAAAAGAATTTTCTATTGTAAGTCCAATTAAACACGAATTAGAATTAACTGTTGGTTATTTGATTTAATATATTGGGATTTGACATTACTATGGTCTTAATCAAATTGAAAGCCTAGAAATTCTATAATGAAGGATTTTAGTGCATAATAATTTATAATTGAGATACAAAAGAATGAAATAAATATATCCATTTTTAATTGGATAGTTGTGTTATGTTAAACGCTAACGATGATTTATGGAAATTCGAAAAAATTTGAAATATTTTTTTGAATTAATAAAAAAATATTCTTAATTCTATTGCCAATAAACTATGAACTCAATGGATCATACACATAACATCAACCTTCACAAGTTAAGTTAATTAATTAATTAATTAAAATATTAATTAAAGAATTTAGTCTGGAATGCGATTGCAAAAGTCTCTGGCATAACTTTAACTAAATGTAATAGAAATTATACAACTTTGGTGTGATGAATGAATTCCATCTATGTCATGGAAAATGAAGAAAATAAATATCTCATAATTTTGATATGAATTCAATAATGATGATTAATAAATTAATTAATTAGTTGATTAATTAATTTAATGGTGATTAAATTCATTTAATTAAAGATTAACTATATATAATTATTGCATATTAATTATATTAAAAAGAGAATCCATTTAATTTATCTTAAATATATATACCTAGCTTAGGGATTTTTAATCCCTAAATAATTTTAGGGATAACTTTAGCAGTTAGGGATATTTTAGAGGTTAGAAATTTTAGGGGTTAATTTAGATGTTAGAAAACTCTAAACTCTAATAGTAACTAATAGTTTTTTGACTAACTCAAAAGTAAGATCTTTTGACTAACTCAAAAGTAAGAGTTGTTATAACCATACCTTTTCCCTCTTTTTTTTCTTGATTTATGGAGAGAGACAAAAAGAAGAAGTAATCTTCTTCTTCTCCATATAGGTTG
Source organism: Manihot esculenta (assembly GCF_001659605.2). Taxonomy (NCBI): domain Eukaryota; kingdom Viridiplantae; phylum Streptophyta; class Magnoliopsida; order Malpighiales; family Euphorbiaceae; genus Manihot; species Manihot esculenta. Next base: position 13,143,546 of record NC_035173.2, read on the forward strand.
GATGACAAAAAAAAAAGGAAAAAAGATAATTTCCTTCTTCCATTAAAGTGCTCAAAAATTGCAATTTGATCCACCTAGTATTTAGAAGATAATTCCACTATCTTAAAAGAGTACTGGGCCTAGCAAAGAGAGGGTAGAAGTCTCATTTACATACTTCAAGTTGTAGACTAATTTTGGAGGGCTTGCATTTGAGAGTCTTGTATTCCACTTAGAGAGTCTACAAGAGGTGATCCTAAACCTTACTTTAGAATAGTTTAATTCAATCTCTTTTCTCCCATAATATGCTAATGTGTTTGATCCTTAAAAATCATAAGTGTTGTGTTGATGGTTGTTTTTTGATGCTTGATAGTTGATTTGGCCGTTCTCATAGTGGGAAATTGACATCTTGGGCCCTTTCCCAAAAACTACGGGGCAGAAGAGGTTCGCGATAGTAGTTGTAGAATACTTCTCTAAGTGGCCTAAGGCAGAAGTCATACCCACAATCACAGCTCGCAAGGTGATAGACTTCGTCTGAGGCAGTATCATATGCCGATTTGGGATACTAAGGACACTCATATCAGACAATGGCAAACAGTTTGACTGCAAGTCCTTCAAGGATTTCACGAGAAATATGGGCATATAGCACAAGTCCTCCTCGATTGCTCACCCCAAAATGAATAGACAAACAAAAGTGACGAACCGGGCTATCCTTTAGGGATTAAAAAAATGACTGGATAGAGAAAAAAAAAATTGGGCAGCCGAGCTTAATAGCATCTTATGGGCATTTTAAACTACACCTCAGACACCAACAAGAGAGACACCGTTCGCATTAGCATTCAAAACAGAGACGATAGTCCCTATAGAGCTGCAGATCCCCTCTCACCGGGTCCAGTTCAACAATGAGGATACCAATGGGGAGGAGTTGAGAAGCAACTTGGATGACTTAGAGGAAATCAAAGAAGAGGCTTAAATACGCACCGCTGTTTATCAGCAAAGGACAACTCGATACTACAATCAGAAGGTCCGAGAAAGGAGCCTGAAAGCTGGAGACCTAGCCTTGAGGAGATTAGAGGCAACCGGGAAGAGAGTAGCCGTGGGCAAACTGCCACCAACTTGGGAAGGCCTCTGCAAGGCTGGGGTATACCGAATTAAGGACCTACAAGGGAACCCAGAGCCTCACGCCTGGAACATCCATCATTTGAAGAGGTATTTTCCCTAAGGAACATGAAATGTAAACCCCTGTACTTTGAAATATAAATGAAAGATGCTGCTTCTCTTTGTCCTATTTGAGTATCTTTGAAGCAAGGAAAGAAGCCCTCAGTGAGGTAGGTGACCGATCTCGAAAAATGACCACCGACACTACAAAATCGGTTGAGAGGAAGAAGCTCTCAGTGAGGTGGATGACTCATCTTGAAAAATGACCGGTCTTGAAAAATGACCGCCGGCACCACAAAACCGGCTGAATGGAAGAAGCCCTCAATGAGGTGGGTGACTTGCGGTTGTCGAAGCCGGTCAAAAATAACCTTTCTGGTTATCAACAATCTTACAACTGTAGATAGTGGTGAAAGGATCGAATCCACAGGGAATTGAAAACTTACCTCTCTCTCTTATTAAGACCAAGAGAACACACTGAAAGAGAAATAACTGAAAGCAAAGTAACTAAAAGCAAAGTAAACTGATAATAAAAGTAAATAGGGGGATTTGAGATTGATTCAAGAGATCTAATACTGGGAGAAATAAAAGAAGCAAATAATAAAAATAAAGGAAAATCAATAATGAGAAAGCTCTAGTTGAAGACTTGGATCCACTTCAGTTGTTGGGCTTGATCATTGAAACTTATGTTCTTTTGATTGATTTAATAGATTAGTTATGGAGATGGAAAACGCTTCTCACCACCATGTCTCTCCTTAATTATACACCAATTAGGAAATGTCCTCTAATTAATTACTAATCAACAAGTTGCCAAGGAACGTCCTTGGGCCTTAGGCATCAAAACAACTGTCAATTGCATTAAGAAATAGAGAGATCTAATCCTAGCTACCCAAACGCATGAGATGTTGCTAGATCATATAATTTCCTTGGTTCTTACACCAAGTGTTCTTATATTTGAACAACCCAAGCAATTATGGACTTAAAACTATTCAAACTAACAATATATTACCTTGCAATCAAGAATCAAGTGGCCACATTGATCAAAATAACAAAGCAATAATGGAATCAAACATGAAATTGCATAAATATTGAATAAACCAAAGACAAACAATGTATGTTCAGATCTCACAATCCATAAAACAACCAAAGTTTCAACCAATCTTCAACTAGAGTAAAAGGTTTCAGCCACTCATGGCTGAAACAAAACAGAAAATTAAAGAAAAGAAGAAGGGATGGTGAAGAACCGAAACTTGGTGGAAAGGAGAGCCTTGCTTGCGCCGAACTTGGAGAAGAGTTGCAGAAGAGATGAGCGGCTGGCCTTACCTTGTCTTTAAATAGGATTTGAGGTACTGACCTAGGTGATGCTTGCTGCCCAAGTTGTTGAGTTGCTGCCCAAGTTACTGCCTATGCTCAACTTGCCGCCCAAGTTGCTTGTGAAGGGAGAGAGGTGCGGCTCTTGGTCAAGAGAGGGAGAGTGAGGTGCCGAATGGTCTTCATGTGCAAAGAGTGTTGCCCTAGGTCTTTCTTGCTGCCCAAGTGCTACCCATGCCGCCCATATCTTGCATTAATGAGGTGGAGCCTCTCTTTTGCAATTTGAATTTTGAATGTGCAAGGCATGAGGTGGCATGTGTGACTTCTTTGACAAGCTGAATTTGAATTCAAAATCTGAATGTGCATCTTGAAGATTTGGCTTCTTGAATAAAGAAAGGATTCTTGAAGATCTTGAATTTCAAACTGCTCTGTTGAATGCACTTTCCTTATTTGCCACTTTCCTTATTTAACACTTTCCTTAATGAGCTGAATCTTGATTTTGAATTTTGGATTCTCTTAAGGATTTGAAATTTGAATTTCAAATTGCTTTCCTTATTTGGCTCCTCTGAAGTTGCACTTGGCATTATTGCTCTCCTTTGCTCCATTTAAGGCAGTTTTAGGGGCATTTTTACCAAATTGTCTCTTTACACCATTTTCTGCATAATAAGATTAAAATCACAAAATTCGGCAGAAAAAGTGTAGATTAACATCAATAATGTCATGATAAATTGGTCTAAAATTGTAATACCTGGCTAGACTCCAGCATCGAAATTCCTACTGTCCGGTGGAATTTCGGGTGTCAGAACCCTCTAGAAGGGTAAAATCATGTTTTTATGAAATGTTTTTCCATGTTTTATGGTTTTATTGGAGAAAGAAAATTAAATTTTGAAAGAAAATATTTTTGGAGGAGAAACCCAGGTTCGGCCGCCGAACCTCATGTTCGGCCGCCGAACTTAGTGGAGTTGCAGAGGCACTTTTGGCTTCCGAAGGTGGTCTGGCCAGCCACCTATAAAAGGCCCCATGTCCGAAAATGGGCGAGTTTTCTCTCTCTATTTTCGGGCAAGGTGAGTCTCCGTCACTCATGTCGATCTTGTGATTTCTCCTCAAATCCTTCAAGTTTTGACAAGTTTTAACTTGGTTTTGAAGATTTTTGAGTTAAAAACAAAGTTTTGGAGCTTGGAGAACCCGGAGCTTGATTTCTCCCTATCTCCGAGTTAGGGATCGCTTCTCCTCTCGATCTTCAAGAGGTAAGCATAGATCCTACCATTCCTTTATGTTTTATGAAAGTTTTGAGGGGTTTTAAGAGGGTTAATGCATGTTTTAGAGTAAATGTAAAATGTTAGGGTTTATGTTAGTTTTATGGGTAATGTATGCTAAATGAGTTGTCATGTTGATGTTTGTTGGGGTTTAGGTTAGTTTTATGCCCCTATATGCTTGAGAATGTGTTTATGCATGTTGTAGAATAACCAAATGCATGTTTGCAAGGTTAGGGAGGCTTAAATGTGCATAAGGGCTGAGTTCTGCCATTTCTAGAAGAACTCAGGTTCGGCAACCGAAGGCACTTTCGGCCGCCGAACCTGCATGTGGAGGCACTTTTGGCCGCCTAAGCTTGCCCCCGAAAGTTTGGACTTTCGGCTCTGGAGGGCAGTTTTGGCCGCCGAAGGTACCGCCAAATATGCATGAGTTTCAGATCTGGAAGGAACCTTCGGCCGCCGAAGGTGCCGCCAAAGGTGCATGGCTTTCGGCTCTGGAGGGACTTTCTACCGCCGAACCTGCCGCCGAAAGTGCCCTATACAACCTTCCTTTGCATGTTTTCTATGAATGTTTTGTGATGTTTTAAGGGGGTTTTTGGGGAGTTGTTTAGAGTTATGTTGATGTATGTTTGGTCCCTCATTTTAGTCCACCTGTGTAGGTTCGGACTCGAGGAACCGAGGACCCCTGCAGTGAGATAGCTGCTTCAGAGTCTGTTCAGAGTCAGCCTGAGGTGAGTAGAACAGAACTACTTTCTATTTTAAAAGTAATTAAAACTCCTAAGCATGTTCATGCATCACGATTGTAACGACCCGGAAATCGGACCGCTACCGGTGCTAGGATCCAGATCGACTTAAGGTCGCCAGGACCCGTAACAAGCCTAACATACGTCCTGTATACCTGTTAAATCCCATACATGATCATACATATACATAAGGCTTTAAACTTTTTCTTTCATTTACCAAGCTTAACCTGTGTATGCACAAAGTCATAAACATAAAACCCCATACTGGAGCCCTCATCAAATGCTCCAATGGGGTAACATATCATACAATAAGCTTGGTTTACATAAAACATCAATAAAACATTTTACAGATCATGTGCAAAAGGGATTAACCAACATATTAGGGTCAAGCACAACTCTAAACCTCAATAAACATCATTACATTACATTACTGTACTATACTTTACATTACATTATTTTCATGTCCACATCTAGCTATTACATAAAACATGACTTCTTTACTCTTGCTGACTTTCTGAACTATCCCGTACCTATAAACCTGGGGGTTAAGGGAATGGGGTGAGCTACTAGAGCCCAGTGAGCAGAATAGTAAAACATTATATTTAAAATTCATGCTTTCATGAAATGCATCACATCACAAACAAATCACCTTAAGGATGAACTTGTCACCAATAGCCCTCTACATATCCAATAGTGCTAGAACGTAGAATGGGTCCTGGTCTTTCTCTTACTTAACATATTATAACATTCCAATGTGCCAGGGACGTAGAATGGGTCTTCCTAGACTTTCTCTTACATAGTGCCAGGGACGTAGAATGGGTCTTCCTGGACTTCCATACCGTGTCATCATCATATCATATCATACCATATGAGGGCTAATGGATCTCTCAATGTTCATCCACATCAACAACATAATATGCAATGCAACATATTCGTGAATTCTAATGCAAACAACCTAATATATCTCATGGCATTCATGATGCGTGAATCATGCTAAAACTTTCATTATTTGCTTTGAAACATAAAGAGTCATTCTACTCACCTCAGGCTAGCTCTAAAAAGACACTGAAGCAGCTAACTCACTGCTGGGGTCCTCGGTTCCTCGGGTCCGAACCTACACAGGTGGACTCAAATGAGGGACCAAACATACATGAACATGACTCTAAACAACTCCCCAAAAACCCCTCTACAATACCTTAAAACAATCATAGAAAACATGCAAAGGAAGGCTGAACAGGGCACTTTCGGCGGCAGGTTTGGCGGCCGAAAGTCCCTCTAGAGCCGAAACTCAGCCACTTTCGGCGGCACCTTCGGCAGTCGAAAGTCTCTTCCAGAGACGAAACTCATGCATGTTCGGCGGCACCTTCGGCAGCTAAAACTCCCCTCCAGAGCCGAAAAGTCCAACTTTCGGGGGCAGGGTTCGGCAGCCAAAGGCTTGTCTCCACAGGCAGGTTCGGCGGCCGAAAGTCCTTCGGCTGTCGAACCTGAGTTCTTCCAAAGTGGTAGAACTCAGCCTCCTCATGCACATTTTGCCTCCCAAACCATTCAAACATGCATTTAGCTATTCTACAACATGCATACTCATGCAACAAGCATATAGAGGTCTCAAACTAACCTAAACCCCAACACAAACACAAAGCATATACATATACAACATACATTATCCATAAACTCAACATTAACCCTAACGAAAATCAACTAACCTAAACATGCATTTCTACCCCATAACCTCTCATAAAACTTGCTCAAAACATGTAATAAGCTAAAGATCTACCCTTACCTCTTGAAGATCGAGAGGGGAGGCGACCTACACTTAGAGAAATGGAGAAAGAGAGCTCCGGAGTCTCCAAACTTCAAATCTTGATCTTAGCTCCAAAAACTTCAAAAACCAAGTTAAAGCTCGTTAAAACTTGAAAGATTTGAGGAAAATCATCAAAACCAACCATGGGAGGGCATGAACTCACCGTTGACCGAAAATAGGGGAGAAAACTCACCCATTTTTGGCCATGGGGCCTTTTATAGGTGGCTGGCCAGACCACCTTCGGAAGCCAAAGGTGACTCCAAAACTCTACCATGTTCGGCGGCCAAACCTGGATTTTCCTCAATGGTCATTTTCATTCAAAACTCAATTTCTTTCTTACTTAAAACTATAAAATACATGAAAATTTTTTATAAAGACATGATTTTACCCTTCTAGAGGTTTCCGTCATCCGAGATTTCACCGGGCGGTAGAAATTCCGATACCGGAGTCTAGCCGGGTATTACAACGATTGCCATGATTATAGGTTGTTGCATTAGAATTCACGAATTTGATGCCTTGCATAAATTGTTGTTGATGTGGATGGATGTTGGATGATCCATTAGCCCTCGATATGACATGATATGATATGATATGAGATGGAAAGATCAGGTGTGGTCTGAACTACGCCCCTGGCACTATGTAAGAGAAAGTCCGAGTGTGGCCTGTACTACGCCCCCAGCATAATTGGATAATGTTATGATATGTATATGTAAGAGAAAGACCAGGTGTGGCCTGCACTACGCCCCTGCCACGATTGGACTATGTAGAGGGTTATTGGTGACATATCCATCCGTGTTGTGGATTGTTTGTGTTGTGATGCATTTCATGATAGCATGTAATTATAAACTGTTTTGTTATTATTCTGCTCACTGGGCTCTAGTAGCTCACCCCTTTCCCTTAACCCCTAGGTTTGCAGGTTCGGGATAGACCAGGAAGTCAGCAAGAGTAAAGGTGTCATGTATGTAATAGTTAGTTGTGGACATGAAAGATAATGTAATGTAAAGTATTGTATAAAAATGTTATGAGGTTTAGTCTTGTGCTTGGCTCTAATGTAATGTTAATCCCTTTGATACATGATTTTCTATTTAATGATTTAATGTTAATGTTGAGAAATGTAAACCAAGCTTGATGTATGTAATGTTGACCCAACTAGAGCATTTGATGAGAGCTCTAGTATGGGGTTTGTATGTTTAACGTTATGGTGCATGCACAGGTCAAGCTTGGTGAATGGAAAGATTAAAATTTTTATGTAAATGTATGATCATGTATGGGATTTATCAGGTATGACAGGTTGTATGTTAGGCTTGCTACGGGTTCCGGCGACCTTAAGTCGATCTGGATCCTAGCGCTGGTAGCGGTCCGATTTCGGGTTGTTACAAAAATATGCTCTATCAGTGGGTGACCGGTCTCCGAAAATGACCGCCGGCACCACAAAATCGGCTAAGAGAAAGAAACCCTCAGTGAGGTAGGTGACCGGTCTCGGAAAATGACCACCGGTACCACAAAACCGGCTGAGAGGAAGAAGCCCTCAGTGAGGCAGGTAATGAATCTCGAAAAATGACCGCCAGCACCACCAAACTGGCTGAGAGGAAGAAGATCAATGCAGAAATAACAAGTAAAGGCCTTGAGCCCCCCTCAAAAGGAAAGCTGAAGCAAGCAAACAGCTGACCTAAAACTTAGCCCACATAAGGCTCAGCGAGTAAGTAAAAACTTGAGCCCGACCTCACACATGAGCTCGCAGCATGGACGGACTCACAGACTAAAAATACGCGAAAATAGACAAAGTATAAAATAGTCGAGCTCACAGCACAGCCGTTCACAGGCTAAAAACACGCGAAAATAGCCTAAATATAAAACAATCGAGCTCACAGTACAAATGGGCTCACAACATATGAAAATAGCTTAAAGATAACCGCGCCCATAAGTTCGAACGATCTCATGAGGCAAATATATGAAAATGAACTAGGCATGACATAATTGATCTCGTGGCCCAGAAGAGATCATAGGAAAATGGCCTAAGTACCCCTGTAGAAACAAAGAAAGGCTTACAGGCCAAGCATAACTAAAGTTTAGATACATAACCAGGTTCACAGCCCGAACATATCCACCAGGTAAATGGCACAAATGATAGCCTAAGTCCATTAATACGGGTTAAGCAAACTAAACAAGTCAACTTACGAGTTGAACATATAGCCCAAAGCACTTTACGCCAAAATAAGCTAAAACGAGCTCGTAGGCCAGAAAAATGAAGATAGCTCAATACATAAGCGCGGTCAAACTAAGTCCCAAATGACTAAACAGCTAGGAAGAGTAGAGAAAGTCATATGTTTAAAAATGTTCTAAGTATACGAGTAGAAGTACACTGAGAAGAGTAAAGAAAGTCATATATTAAAAAATAGTCTAAATATATAAGCAGAAATACACTGAGAAGGAATTTACGAAGCTATTAACATCTACAAGTCATCATACATAGAAGTTCAAGTCAAAAAACAGAAGGGAAAACATAATAAATAGAAACAAAAACAAGTGCACAAAAGAAAATATCTTCATTTATTGATTTGAATGTATTACAGAGACAGTAGGGGAAGGGGAGCCCGAACTAACAAGATCGTTCAGGGGCTTATCTATAGTATCCTCTCCTTGAGGTCCAGTTGGTAGGCGAGGAGCCCTCTTGGGCAGGGGATTGCCGTCCTCTCCATAGCGCACCTCCTCGCCTTCGGAATAGACTTCGGAGGCTCGCAAGACTACTAACAGAGTAGAGGGGGCATCTCTGATTGCCTTCAGGCCTTGATTGTAGCTGGAAGCATGCATGCAGAAGGCCTCCCCATATACTTTCTCCTTCATTTCATCGGAGGCTTTTTATTCTTAAAGATGCGCTTCACAGGCTTGTTGAATCTTGGCCTTTAGCTCAGCAGAATCCTTATACTCCTAGGGATGCTCCTCACAGGCCAGCTAGACCCTGTCTTCAGCAGCCCTGGCATTCCTTAAAAGTGCAGAACATCTCTCCTTCAGAGCTATGACCTCTTAGTAGAGTTGTTGCTATTGGAGATAGGACTCCTCCGCCGCAGAGGACATGCCTTTTAGGTCCTCGATGTATTTATTCAGCTCCTGCTGTAAAGTATCCATGTGGGCCAAGGCCTTGTCACGTTGAGCGCGGGCCTCATCACGTTGCTGGCAGGCCTCTTTTAAGGAAGATAGTTGAGACAAGGCCTCATCCCGTTGAGACTCAGCCAGGGAGACATGCTCGGTAGCCTGAGCCACTTCCTCCCGCATACCTCCCAATTGCTTGGTAAGGTCTTCAATGATCCCTTAGGAAGCGATGAGTTGCCCTCGAGCATCCCCGGTAGCAATAATATTCTCATCCCTCCGCTCCTCGACAATGCGTTGCTCCACCGAGTTCTGAAAGGACCAGTTCCTCACGTCAATCTAGAGGAAGATCCCAAAAGCCTAAAGTAAAACATAGTTAGAGAAAGCAAAATTACTAAAAATAACCTTAAGGAACAGTGACTTACCATAAAGAACATCTCCCTCAGGCTGTCTCCGAGGTCGTCCAGAGAGCGAGTATTAAATGCGGCCTCCTGATTGGTGGAGCGAGCGAGGTGACTAATGAGAGAGAGGAAGCGAGGATCTAAGGCGTCTGAAGTCCCCCTGAACATCCGATTGCAGAGCATTTCATCCACAGAAGCTGGCAAAGACTTTGGAGTCACATCAGTGGTGTTGAGAAGCTCATTGTCAGGAGCCGAGGACAGTTGCTCCACGACTTGTTTCCCTTTGTCTGCAGAGGAAGGGGGAGCATCTTTGAAGGTTTAGTCGAGCATGCCTTCTTAGCAGCTCGACCCTCAGGGGAGACATTAGGAGTCCAGGCCCGCTTGCCAGTAGCCCCACCAATTACAACGGCAACGGCAGCCTGGCGGGATTGGATCTCTAGAGGAGCAACTTCGGTCCCCCCTTTGGAGCCACTCCCAGTGGACTCATTGATAGTGATAGGCTCCCGGGAGGCTGGACTGGAGGCGGGCTTGGGCTTCGAAGCTGCTGGAGACTTGGATGAGGCCGGAGACTTGCCATGAGTGGAGGCTCTGGAGGCCGCAGACTGAGAGCCCTTAGCTACAGGCACCAATGCTCGAGAAGAAGCAAGAGCAGCATTTTGACCTGCTATAATAGGAGCGACCGCATGGAAAACTTTGCGGGTCACATCTGCAACTGACCGACCTGCCTTGAAGGCTTTCAGAGTGGCCTTCATACTCTCCCTGGACATAGTGAAATTCTTGGGTGGCCTGATCTTGTCCATTGGCACAGTGGAGGCTGAAAAGATGAAATCAACACGAGTTAAAGCCAAGAACAAAAAATATATATATAATAATAAAAAAAAGAGAGGGGGGGGGAGAAAAAGAAAGAGATAGGAAAATAATTATAATAATAAAAACCCATGATTGGCCCGAACCAAGCGGAAGAAGGTGGAAAATAGAGTGACAGAAAAGGCAAAACCTTAGCACAAACTAATTGATTCGAAAGAACACATTAAGAGGATGGAATTCAGAAATACATGCAAGGGATCACTCTGAAGTGACGAAAGAACTCGATAAAGAAGGGGGTGAAGGAAAGGTTAACCCGAAGTCGCGTTGCTTGACATAGAAAATCAAGCTGCGATCTTGTTGGGAGTCTATCAAACCCACCGATGGAGGAACAGGGAGGACAATCCTCTCATTACGAAGAGGAGCCCTAATCCTATAAATGGAGGTGTCTAGGTATTCGAAGGAGAAAAAGTTGGAAAGAGTGGAAAGGGTAACTGTGGACCTCAGACTTACAACATTAAGGATTCTAACAGTGGCCATAAAAAGAATGGAGACGTACCTCGGGGGGAAATTTGCAGAGAGGAGGAAAAGCAGATTAAAGGAAGTCGAGTAAGAGGAAGTGTCTGGAATAAAACTGAATACGAATTCTAAATGGGTAAAGGCGGAGAAAAGACGTTTTGATAAGAGTCTCCTTAGGGCCGCGCGATCATAATTGAGATTTCGGGATTTACCCCCTAATTAATGATGAAATAATTAATGAGCAAGTAAAGGGGCACTTGATGACCGCTGGGTCACTGGCACCCAGGTCGCAAGCGAGCCCTTGCAGGAGAGCTAGGCCCAAAGCCTACTAGAGCCCGCCATGCAAGCTGGCCCATTAGCACACAATCCAGTCCGCAGCTAAGTAGGCTAGGATAATCGGGGCCCGGACTCATCAGAGAGGAACCCAGCTCATCTAACTTAATGGGGGAGTAGGGGAGCAGGGGAGCAGGCCCAGTTACGCCACAACCCTACCAGCACGAGCGCTGGAAGGGAATTAAATGGCCGCCTGACGATGGTGGGAAGGCAGGTACGCCCGTATGTACGACTCTGTATAATAGCGACAGGTGGCACTGTAGCATGGTGACGGTTATGCGTCACTAGAAGATAAGAAAAAAAAGAATAAAAAAGGAAGGCGTGAACCATTCAGACTAAGCTTACTCACTTACACCAAAACTCTACCTCTTTCTAGATTTCATATTATCAGTTAGATTTCTTGTGATAATAATTCCTAGAGTAGGAATTTGATAGAATTTTAGGATGGGTATGAGGAAGATTTGGTTGTTAAGTTATTCTCGATGAGGAAATGGAGGAGAGAGACATGGTTAGAACTACTAAAATCCCCCTTGAACCAAAAGTTATAACTACTGAGCTTGCAGATGGAGAGATATGGTTAGTCCACCGCTAATAAATGGCCATTTAAAGTTAAAGACCTTTAAATTAAAATCTTAATATCCCAAATATCCACTTCACAAATAAGGATATGTGTGCCCCCAACAACTGATATATTAACATATCCTGCTAGCTCACAAGAGAAGGACTTCAGGTCAAGCATGGAGAATACTAAAGATACCTTTGAAAGCTATGATTGATTATGTGAGAGAAGCTGAAACCCTCCCCTTTTCCTTCTTATATTATTTTGTTTATTTTATTTACTATATCTAAAATTAAAAAAAAAATCACTAGGTTTTTTAACAGATTCATGAAATGAGATTTTCTAACTTTGAGTATAAATAACTTAAGGGAAAATTACTTTTTAGTCCCTGAGGTTTAACGTAATTAACACTTATGTCCCTCTATTTTGACGACCCAACACTTAAGTTCTTCACTTTCTCTTTCGTCCAAATTCATAGTCCTTCTGTCAAAAATAGCCGTTTGGTCAAGGAGTCAAAGGTAAGAGGTGAAATTTTTTACCAAAAATACCCTTAATGAAATTGTTAAAACCTTTTATGGTGAAATCCCCCTATCCTTCTTCTCTCTTGTACCTTCTCTGTTTCTTTCCTCCGTCCTTCTTATCCCTCATATCTTCTCCATTTCTTTTATTCTCTCTGTGCATCTCTCTTTCTTCTCCTTCCTCTTAATCCTCCCCTCTCTCTTCTTTTCTCTTCATTTCTCCAACTTCCTTTACATACCCCACATTTTCAAGGTTCCTCTCTACCTCAACCTTCAGTGTCAAGAGTTTCTGCTGGAAAGCTTTTACTTTGCAAAAGAGTTTCTATTTTGCGATGGTGAATCATCAACACGTGTATTATTTCGATGCGATGATGAAGAGTCAATATCAGAGATTGTTGTTTGATCATCAGCAACATCAACATCTTCATCATCAAACGATGTCAACTGCTGGAAATGGAATTGGTGGCATGGTTTAGAGTGATTCAGACTCATCCTCCATCATTGATTTGAACCAACGTGAGATCAACCCGCCACGAAGATCTCTTGATTTCGATCTCAATCTACCTCCAAAACCAGAAATCGTCTAATGTTCTTTTAATTTTTGGCAAGAGATGAGCCCATGCCCATTCGTTTTCAATAATTCTTTTTCATTTTCTCTTTGAATTTTTTTTCCTATTTTTCTCAGATAGGAATTAAATTAGGCTAGAAAAAGAAAATCCAAAAAAGCAAGATCTTTTTCATTGTATACGTAGTGGCTGATCTCCTTTTTTGCAATAGAGTCTCACCCTGTTGTTGATAATTAGCTATTATATCAATTTTCTTTCCCGTAAATGTATTTTTAATCAATGGAATGTTCAAACTTTATGCACAAGCTGCAGGATTATCAGTTGAAATTGTGCATTACAATCCAAAAGTTGTTGGAGTTGATGCAAAGAAAGCTTTTTCTTTGGGAAAAGAAATTGAAAAAATAGAGGGAGAGGAAAGATGGAGGGATTTCACGTTGAAAGGGGTTTTAACAATTTAAGGGTATTTTTGGTAAAAAATCTCACTTCTCACCTTTGACTCTTTAACCAAACGGCTATTTTTGATGGAAAGACTATAAATTCGGGCAGAAAAGAAAGTGAAAGACTTAAGTGTTGGGTCATCAAAATAGAGGGACATAAGTGTTAATTACGTTAAATATCAGGGACTAAAAAATAATTTTCCCATAACTTGATATTAAATATTTATTTTTTACTAACTAAGCTTAGTTATTATAGAAAATATAAAATAAAAAAATATATATGAAATTTACTGATATTTTTTTAATTGTAGTTGAAGTAAGAATATTAAATGGATATAAGTGATTATCTTCTTAAATCTCTTACAAAATTTTTTTTCTCTTATAAAGTTTCAATAAAATTTTAAAGAAATTTTTATCAGTTTAAATAGGAATAGTCAGAAAAAGTAATCATTGGGTTTTTGAATCGTTGAGTCTTAAACAAAATGTTGTGTATAAATTTCTGTGATTTGTTTGACATTATGAATATGGAACAAGTTGTTGGCCCATGACAATATTCGATACCTAAAATATTTAATGTGCCATGTCAGCTTGTTAAATATTTTGAGTGTCTCATAAACATGCCATGTCAACTTATTAGAGATTCAAAGTATCATGATGTCAAACAAGCTTTTAAACCCTCTCAATCCAAAAATATTTTTGGGTTTTACATTATTTTTAATTTTTTTTATTTTGCACGATTTAAAAAAAAAAACTCCTAAATAAATGTTCATCTGATCAAACCAAATTTAGACCCATTTTTTATATTATTATTTATGTTAATTTACACATTTCTACCTAATTTTATAATTTTGATCTTATTTTGCAAAAAATGGTATAAAAAGGTAATTTGGTGAAAAAGACCTTAAAACTGCCTAAAAGAGAATAATAAAAGAGAACAAGCCTGATTTGTTCAAATCGGTTTGCTCAAACCAAGTTGAAGCTGAAATGGGAGAAGGATGAGAAAAGCACAGATTTGTTGTTCGATCAGATTGTTTGTCCAAACAAACTGGGCAAATAGACCCCGCAGACAGAAGCAGAGAGGGACACAGCACCCAAGACAAACTGTTTGACCAAGTTGTTTGCCCACACAGACTGGGCAAACAGATCATGTGACAGCAGAACAGTAGAACAGCAGGGAAGCAGGAAACTTGGAATTCAAGCCTTCAAGAAGTCTTTTCCTCCCCAAACATGTGAGGACAACTCAACAAATCTTCAAGACACCTCAGTACTCTATCCCACATATCTAGGAAGGCAAATCTCAATAGGATACAATTGCCTTCCAAGAATTCAAATCCAAATAGGAAAGAGAACTCCATCTCAACAAGAAAACAAATGGCAACCTATTCAGCTATAAAAAGGACAGCAAAACTAGCAAAGGGAAAGCTCTCATCTTCGGAAGATCAACACAGCAGCCGCCCGGCCGGCCCTTTTCCTTCCTCTTTCTTGTTTTCTTTCTTTTATTTTTGTGTTAGTTTCAGCCATAAGTGGCTAAAACCCCTTTTTCTAGTTGAAGATTAGGTAAAACTTCAAATCGACTTATCAAATCGATTATTGACTTATCAAATCGATTAATATTTATCAAATCGATTAATATTTATAACTTTTTTAATATAAAATTTCATTTGATTTCAATAATAATTATAATGAGTTATCCGACACTCGAACTCGTAATTAATCGGATAGTGTATAAATTTTTCTTTTCATTGCATGTGGCTTTTCTATAGCTCACAAGAGAAAAACTTGAGGTCAAAGATGGAGAATAGTCCAGATACTTTTGAAAGCTATGATTGATTATATATTTCTAAGATTAAAAAAATCATTCTTCCATTTTTCATTTATATGATATTTGCATGTAATATATACGTTCTAGAGTTATTTAGCCAATTATAGAAAGTTAATGGTTTATTTAGTCAAAATTTAAAAATGAATTTATTTGAGCTTGATAAAAAATAGAAGAGTAAATATTGAACTTATTTCCATAAAACAAAATAACTAAAGAATAGGTCGAAGAAGGGCAGAGCGGCGGAAGCAACAATAGCACAAAAGCTTTGACTTCTTGTTCTGCGGCCTCCTCCTTTCACTAGAAGCTTTTTACAACACGCAAACAACACAATTATTTAAAAAAGGAAAGAAAAAAATTTCTGTAAAATCAAAGTTTGACCAGTCCATTACTTTCTCCTCTATATTCATTCATCCTCCATGGAGTTGACAAAATCTTTAACCTGCGCCACAGCCCGTAGCCACCGCTGCAACAACCACCAAGAAGAGGTCTCTGATGAACCACCCGTTGTAATAAGGAAAACCAAGTGGAAGACATGGCCGTAAAGAAAGCTGCTGAGGCTGCTATTGAGGCTGTTGGTTTGGGATTTGATTTAGTTGTTGATTTAAGTCTTAAGTATTGCAAGAAGAATTCCTCCCGATTAATCTTGATGGACGATGAAAAAGTCAGGGATCTTGTGATTCCAGGTGGATTTTCTATTCGTAACGTCCCTAAATTCATCAAATGCGATAAAGGCGAGCGCATGAGGTTCAGCTCTGATGTTCTTTCTTTCCAGCAGGTATCTTTTGCTTCTTATCTAATCATGCCCTTGATTAATCAACTGACTCTTTCAAACAATTAGAATCCGAGTACTAAATTCATTACCAGACTAACAACAACAGCACCTTTGAATCGGTAATTCAAATCAAGTTCACGTGCATTTTTGCAAATACTACCCATTTGTTGGACAAGGTGAACCATGGCCATTAGCAGGAATTGAACTTGGTTGTTGAAGAGAGGGGGATGGGGGGTTCCACCCCTGCCATCATGGCAACTTTCTGGTGTTAATTCCCTGTGCATACATCTAAATTGGGTTAGATGGGAATATTTTGAATTCTTATATTGTACTTTTGCAAAAGCATTTTCGTTCTTGTCACTTGATATTGTTTTGCTGCTAACTTTATCTAGATTCTAGATTCAGTGTCGGTGCACATTTACATCATCTCATTGTAACAGACTGATTTGTACAAAGTGTATTCAAGATTTTGAAAGATCAATAATTCACACGAATTTTTTTTCATTAAAAGTGTTCATATATCCAAAAATTAAAAATTTGGCTATATTCAACGGACTATTATTTCTTTACTTTTATTTTGTAACTTCATTCTGTGCTCTCACTCCTTCTTCCTCGACTCTTTGTTGGTTCTAGATGTCAGAGCAGTTTAACCAGGAATTATCTCTTTCTGGAAAAATTCCTTCTGGACATTTCAATGCTGCATTTGAATTTACAGGAGTTTGGCAGATAGATGCTGCCAATACTAAAGCTCTTGCTTTTGATGGTGTTTTTATCACACTTTACAACATTGCGCTAGAAAAGTCCCAGTTAGTTCTGTGTGATCATGTCAAAAAAGCTGTCCCTTCCTCATGGGATCCTGCTGCATTGGCAAGGTAAGGTTCTATGGCTTCTAGCATTATGCATGTGGATATCTTTTTTGTTTTGAAGATATGAGGTCATTTATTTCAAGAGCTAGTTTTCTATGCATAAACTTGCATATTTTTTATTTGATTTTCACATTTTTTTTCCAGGTCAATTGGAGCTTGTTTATATTTTTGTTATTAGCAATCATGTCTCATAGTTTTTTGACCTCACTCATTTAAAATTGTATTGATTATACATTTATGTTATGATATGCCCAAGAGCTTTTACAGTCATTAGTAATTGAAATACAATTAGTCACCAGCTTTCGCCTGACTGCCTAAGGTAGGATGTTCATAAAATGACATCTTACAATAAAATGCAAATCAAAATTTTTGGCCACAGCATTGGAGAAAAGTTTAATAGATTGTGGAACTTTGAGTTTTTGTGTATATTTTGTATAAAAGAATAGTATAAATTTATATACAAGAGTCCTAGCTAAAAAAGAAGCATGTATTCCTAGCTAATTTAATGAAGACACAACATGGTAGCATAACTGACATTTATTTGGGGTAGAGAAGACAGCTTTAGAAAGAATGTTAATTAATATAGGAGTTATTAGGATGCAATGCAGATACAGGGCATAGGGTGGACTAATAGTGTGGACTGACTTGGTAAATAAGTGAGCTGGAGTTATTTAAGATGTAATACGGGGCAACAGTTAGCTTGTTAGGAAGAAGCCATATAAATAACAGTTGAAGCATTTGGAATAGCCAACTAATTTTGAATACTTAGTCTTTAGTTCTACCTATTTCTCTACTACTGTTCCATACCAAATATGTTGGAATTATAAACCCTAAGACATTTAATATTGGATATTATTGAATAATTATCCATTGATGGTGTGAATAGGAACAAATTACAGAATTTATGGTTAATGGTTATTGAGCAGAAATCAGGCTGGGTCTCCATTTAGTTAACAGTAGGAATTATCAAATTTTTGGAACAGTGAATAAATTGTGATGAAAATAAAGTTGATGATAAACTCAGGGCAAATGTATGATTAGTGGCTGAACTGACATCAAGCTTTAAGTTAATGAACTACTTGTAAGATTTACCCATTCCAAAAATAAGTAAAACTAGAATATAGGAAAAAAAAAATTCTACCAGAAATTTTAAAATGTCGTATCATTTTCAGAAAAAGCAACAGGCAACTGACATTCAAGATCCATATTTCAAATTGAAAAATAAAAGGACTGCTGTTGAATATAGGACGGCGTCATTTATTTTTGCTCAGCAATACCTGTGCAGCCACTGCATCTGGTCACATTCAATTAAGCATGGTACGCTTCTTTTACAGCTGAAGATCCATTATTCAAAATTTGGGGAGAGCATTCATTCAACTGGTTCCGAACCAAACTTAAAAAACTAAAAAATTGAATGTTCTAAAATGTAGACTGAATTGAATTGATATTATAAGTTTATCCAAAACTTACCGAACCAGGCCGATAATATCGGTTCGGTTTAATGAGAACCAAAATTCTCAATTCCAAGTTTCCAACCAATCCTAGCAATGAATTCTCAAAACTAACAATATCAATTATACAATTAGGTGAATATTAACATGCATCATAGATTCAGTTAGTATTCTTGAAGGCGCCAGGCAAGGCGCCTCTCTTTGAGGTGCTAGCCTCAGAGAGAAAAGGCACCAGGTGCCAGGCAGGAGAGGTGTTACCTGGAGCCATAAGCTGTATTTTTTTTTTCTTTGTTAAAGAAAAAAAGAGAAAAAAAAATAGTAGTAGAGAAGAAGGAGGAGGAGAAAAACACGAAGAGAAGGTGGAAGAGTGGTGTGAAAGTGGTTTTAATAATATTTAAAAGTCACTTTTTCTTTGAAAGAAGAAAAGTTATGGAAACCTTTTTGACTTTTCTTCATCTTTT
Organism: Manihot esculenta; assembly: GCF_001659605.2. NCBI lineage: Eukaryota > Viridiplantae > Streptophyta > Magnoliopsida > Malpighiales > Euphorbiaceae > Manihot > Manihot esculenta. Next base: position 13,162,381 of record NC_035173.2, read on the forward strand.
TTACTTTTTCCTTGGTGTTAGTAGTATATAATAAATTATCTTGGTATTACTAATATGGAAGTAGAATATTAATATTGTTATTAGTAATATATAATAAATACAGAAAAGTACAAAAAATACTTTGTAGTTTCATCAGTTTTTCACTTCGGGATATTTGGTTTATTTCGAGGTCTGTGATTTAATTTTTTTATCAAAGTAGTACTTTGTAATATGAGTTTCACATTAGTATGGAGTCTAGAAATTATCGCTGTTTGCAAATAGCACGATATGATGAGGTACTATTTGGACACAAAATTGAACTACATACCTGAATTCAATCACAAACCTTGAAATGAAAAATCAATGAAACTACAAGGTACTTTTTGTACTTTTCCCTAATAAATAAATATTTATTTATTTATAGATAATATTATTTCTAGAAAATTAATATTAATTTCTTTAGTTATATATTTATATTTTATTTTTTATTATATATATTTATATTTTTATTCTATATTCTCTATTAGAATTATATTCTATGTTTATATTCTATATTAAATAATATTATTATGTATGATATAGATTATTCTATAATATAATTGATATAATTTATTCAATTTAAAATTTTATATATTATTTTATTATTAGTTAATATTATTATTTAATTAATTATTACTTTTATTACTATTATTTAATTATTGATATATTATTAATAACTATAATAATTATAAGTTTTATATATATTAAGAAATTAATATTAATATTCTATTCTTTATTTAGATTAAAATACATAAACTATAATTGCTGGTACATTGCGCGCGCGCACACAATTGGCCACACACACACACACACATGTATATTCAAAACATATATAACACACACACATGTATATTCAAAACATATATATAAAAAAATTTGGCCTGTACACACACACACACACACACATGTATATTCAAAACATATATATAAAAAGAATTGGCCACACACACACACATGTAAATTGGCCACACACACACATGTATATTCAAAACATATATATAAAAAAAATTGGCCTGTACACACACACACACACGTGTATATTCAAAACATATATATAAAAAAAATTGGCCTGTAAAAAAAATTGGCCTGTCACCTTTTCCAAAATGGCGTTACCTTGCCTCTTGCGTAAGGCGATAGAAGAGTTCGTTGCCTTAGCCTATATAACACTGGACTTAGTCTAAACTTTAAAGCACAAACTATAAATGCCATATACAACACAAACTCAACATATACAATGAGCCTAAATGGCCATTTGCATACAACACATAGTCTGCAGATAATTGAAGACATAGGCCCACAGAATAACAACATTGAACAGAACCACCACACCATTGGTGAATCAAGAGACAACCATATAATCAAGAACCAAGAGGCAGGAATCTGCTATGGCCTATGAATAGCAAATTGAGAGAAAACCAAAGTGAGACCACATTATTTTCCTCTCAGTGATCATCTATTCCCTTCCTTGCTAGAGCTCAAAGAACCAGTGACATCTTTTGGGTTGTTTGAAGAATATGAAAAAATGAAGAAGATTTCAAGAAGGATGAGTGGGAATGGGAAGAAGAGAGGTTAGGCAAATGAGAGACATATCAAGTTACGTATATGGGGCCTATCAAAACTGTTAAGTATCCTACATTGGTGTGTGATGGGGTAATGTGCCCTTATATAGCCTTGGGCACTCCTCTCCCTTAGAGTTAGCTTTTGAGTGTGAGTTACGTCCTATCCATTTTATTAAGATGGTTTCAGAGACTCAGAGCCTCTGGATCTTGCGTTGAGCCTCTCATAAGTATTTCATGCTCTAGATGTTTGGTCCTAGGCGTGAGAGGGATTAAATTCCACATTGGTTTGCAATGGGTAATATGCTCCCTTATATAGCCTTCGACACTCCTTTCCCCTAGAGCTAGCTTTTGGGATTGAGCTAGGCCTGGCTCATTTTATTAAGAAATACAATGTAGTATGGATGTCTTGGTTCAATTTGGTTTTCTTTGGTTTTTTGCTGAAAATAACCATATAGAATAATCAAAATTACTTAAAACCTCAAATTAAATCAATTAGACAGAAATAGTTTGGTTGAGTTTTCCTGTTTAAAGTGAAAATTTCTCAACTTTATGAAGTACTTGTTCTTATTTTAATCATAAAATATGTGAAAGAACCATCTCCTTTTGTCTTTTATGGTGTTTGGGTGAGGGACTACATCTCTTGTGTTTATTGGCGTGTGCATTTTCTAGAACCTATGTTAGTATTATGATCAGTATTACAATAGTGGTGGTTGAATCTCTGGTTTTTTTCGGATGAAGAATATTCTTCAAACTTTATTATAACTATATTTTGCTTTTCACATCCAGTTTTATAGAAAAGTATGGTACTCATGTGGTCGTTGGCATCAAAATTGGGGGGAGGGATATAATATATGCGAAGCAGACGTATACTGGTCAGCAGCATTCATCTCCTCTTGAACCTGTTGATGTACAGAAAAAATTAAAAGAAGTGGCAGACAAGCTGTTCATGGATGGAACTGGACAGAATATCTCAGATTCTGATAAATTTTATGAGAAGGATAAGGTTTGAAGAACAGCCTATTTGTACTTTTATTCTTAAATGTGATAGGTGAAATTCAAGTTGCATTAAGGATTTATATATTTCAGAGAAAATAGCTTGTATGTGGGAAAATTCATTTTATGATAACCTTTTAGGAGAGAATAGCTTACTTCCTATTATTTGTTGACAATACTGAAAATCTTTTTTTTTTTTTTTTTGACATTTGGAGTACATAAGATAATGGTAATATTATTTTAAGTTATAAAGGCCTAAGAATCTGTTTGGTCTGATGAGGGCTTCAGTTTTCTATTTTTATTGAGGAAGGTATTTTCCATATAAATGGCTTTAAACTATTTCACCAATTCTCCTAAACACCTGAAATGCTAGAAAATGCTTTCCAAGAAAATATTTAGCTTGAAACAAATAGAGCCTGAAGGTGATTTGTTATTCTACAATTAATTTGATGTAGTTTGGATGAAATATTATAATGCATGCGAAGATGCTTTCAGCTATCTTAAATTCTGTTTTGCTTGTACTCCAGTTTGTCAAGGATCATGGATTCGCATTCATGGACCAGTTTCCATCCAGTTCTTATTCCCATACTGAGGTAACTTGTTAACCATATGAGGTTTCTACAATTTCTATAAGTGTCATGTGGTTTACATTTTCTATTTGATTGCTTACCTTATGCAGTGGTTAATCTGTAGCTTATCTGGTCTTCTGTGCTCAGCTTGTATTATCAAGTCTAACTTTATATTAAGGAGCTTATGTCTTATGTATATTATGCATCCATTCTGCAGGAAATTAAATTCATACATAGGAGGAAAGGTGGGTCGAATAAAAGCCGGCACCACAGTGAGTGGTGTCAAACTGTTCAATTTGAACCTGATGTAATCTCAATGTCATTCATCCCAATCACTTCTCTGTTGAGTGGAATTAATGGAAGTGGATTTTTGACCCATGCTATCAACCTCTACACACGCTGTAAGTGTGAATTTTTTTTCTATTGGTTCATCCATTGCATTTTATGAAGTCAAAGGATGCTTCTTGATGGTGTATCCGATGAAGTATCTTTTGTTATGGCTGCTAAATGTAATAGACAGTACATTTTTTACTGCATTTTGGAGCTGGTATATGTTTTCCTGCACAGTGCATGGTTAAAGCTGACTGCTAAGGTTTATTCATGTAGTCAAATGAAGTAACAATAAAGAATCAGTTGGCATGTGTCATATGATATTACATCACTGTGTAGGCTGGTAGCTGAGTTGAAAACTTTTTACCTGACTTGCTTGATGATATAATCCTTTCCCCTTAATGGATTTGTTGCCTTGTTCTAGAAGAATAATTTGTTAGAAATGAGCAAGTGAAAGTGGGAGATTAAGATGTCCTCCTTATAAAGAAGCCAAAACATGAATAAAAATGAAATGTAGCACAGTAAAACTCCCTAATCATGCTGACTCTTGATTGAAGCTATCTCTTTTAAATGACCTAGAAGGAGATACCCATAGTGAGTCGAAGGAAAAAGTTTTTATTGCTGTTCCTGCGTATACAACTACAGAACTCTAAAACAACTTGGAATTTTCTGTCAATCAAAGACACAAAGCAGTACAGATATTGCAACATGATTAACTTTTTTGCCTCTTCCTCTTGTGCTCATCAGCCTAAGTGATGTAATGAAGTAGTCAAAGAAAAAGATAACTCAAAATCTCTCAATTTTTCATTCAATTCAATATTCAATTGTGTTTTGAAGCATATTAGGTTACAAGGCTGTATCCCATGGAAATATCATTGGTGTTATATCTGGTCTTAAGAGTAAATCTCACGATCTTTATCTTATCAGCCTTGCACTCGCTATAGCCTACCTGTCCACTATTAATCATTTGACATGTTTGTAAGTGCAGACAAGCCTCCAATTGAAGAATTACATCAGTTTTTGGAATTTCAGCTTCCAAGGCAATGGGCACCAGTGTTTGGTGAGCTTGCCTTGGGCCCAGATAGGAAGCAACATACTGGCCCATCTCTGCAGTTCAGCCTCATGGGTCCTAAACTTTATGTTAATACAACACCGGTAATGCTGTTTTATGGATTTTTCATTTTCTTCTGATATGGGTTTATATTATTAACTTTTACTGGATCCTTGTCTTTTTCTTTATTTTTTTCTTTTTTTTTCCCCTCTAGACAATCCCATTTCCCTCTTATCACCTTGGAAGTAGAATTCACATGACAATTATTAGTCTTCCTTTTGCGAACATGAATAGGTAAAATTCATTTGACTAGAGGAAAGTAATTTAGGTTTAAGTTTAACTGTACCAAAAAAAAACTCAATTCAAAGGATGTGGGTATCTCCTTTAGGTTTAAGCAATTCACTTTCACCTCTTTCAACTCTTAGCCTCAATCAACCACTGACCTGATACCGAATAGCTCTTGGATCTATTCAATTGACCTCCATATACAAAAGTGTACCCATTTTTCTATCAGACATCACCTTACCCAGCTCCTTTTGCACATCCTGATTACTACCTCAACACTTCAAGGCCTTTGGTAAGTGAAGAAATTTCAAAAATCTTCCAGAATGCAAAGAATATGATATATTTGCAGTATCACTTGTGGAGAATACTGCCATTTTCTTGACTAGGTTCAACCACCCTCCTTTCTCTCTCTTATATTTTAATTGTAGTCCCATTGCTGCAAATAACGAATGATTCATGGTAATATTGAAGGAGTCGAAATGTAAACTTTGGAGGCACACCTGAAACTAGAATAAGTACCTTTATTTATTTCTTTCATTGTTGCTTTCCATCCTTCGTTTAAGATTGGAAAGTGAAAGAAATAGTCACTCTAGTTCTATCAGTGCATATTCAAAGCAATAGAACATGAATTTTTGTTTAGGAAAATTAGGAGAAATATAGATAATTAAAAGAACCTTTTGCTTGTGAGAACTGAAAACATTGCACGAAATATGCTAGCTATTACTGAAGGAAAAGAATTTAGGTATGTCAATTTTCTTGGAATAATTTGAGTGTGTTGATGTTCTTGGTTGGAGGAAAAGAATATGGTGACATTAAAAGAGTGAACATGGAGAATAAAGAGGGTAATCTAGTCATTTTAGCCTTTTACTGACGACCCTTTTGACAAAAGGACTGTAATATAGACGGAAGCAAAACTCAAACTAAAGTGTTTGATCCTAAAAATAGAGGGACACATTCATTATTATGCCATACATTAAGGACTAAAAAGTATTTTCTCCATTAATGTAACACTTCAATCAATTGATCAAATTAACTTCTTGGTTGTCTAAGTCCTATTGTCTGTGACTTTTTAGGTTCAATACTAGTTGGCAATGAGGATATCAATCAATTGATATTTATAGGAGGGAAATTTACAATTATTTTCATGAATATTGCCATTATTTACAAATCGGTCCTTTTATTTTTAAAAGCTTAGTAAGATATCCCTTCCTATTGTCTTTGTCAACAAATTCGTTGAAGTCTTAGTAAAAGAAGAGAGAATTTTTGAAATCCTAAATTATGCTTCTTCTTTAGGCTAGAAGTCCCCAACTCTCATCTCCCTTAAGGTAGCACTTCTCCTAATTTTTTCTCACATTTTTTTTGTCAAACTGAGGTAATAGTAGCAATAATTCTATGCCAAAAGCTTTAGCAACGACAAGCTTCGCATGCTCTTGAGATGAAGGATAAATAACTCTCAATCCAATGCCATTCATCCCTACAACAACATGGGCATGCCATAGGAAGCGGTGGTCAAAGACATTGGTAAGGCCGCGATGGTCCTCATAAGTCATGGTTGCGCCTAGTATAGCATGCTGTAACTACCTAATTATTAATGAATGAATTTTCCATTGATTAGAAAAACTATGATCATAATTACTATGCACTAAAATCTCTTCGTTGTTAAGTCCCAATCTAAACTAGGGTCATGATAATTATCAAGTCCCTTTGCTTTGTACCATATACATACTTTTATTCCAATTCTTGTCAGCAAAATTTATAACAAATAAGTAGCATATGATTTCATCCTTGTTTACTCAGGGTAACAAGTGTCATGTTGAATGAATACTTACCTCCATGCATGACTGATTTGCACCCACACACCTAATAACTCATATATTGTATGAGGGTTGTGGAGATATCAAATTTAAGACACCTATGCATATGGGCAATTATGATTTAGACGATATTACATTAACAAAAGCAAACTCTATGTGTGAATCATCTAAGTGTCGCATATTCAAGCTACTTATCTCATAAGCACCCAGTGTATTTGTCTAGATGTCATATGTCTGATGTCCTGAGACTTACCATTCCACAGTCATTAGTATCTCATACTAAACCGTGCAGATAGAAAAGGTGATAGTTTGGCAAGATGAATTACGTCTTGTAATGCATCGTTGCCACTGCTAATGGATTTATGGCATTTTGTGCAGGATAGTTCCGTCATTATATTCTCAACTTTTTGAGAGTAGAACTTCCACCAAATCACTAATTGATCATTTCCTATAATCTAAACCTATTAAATTATTAATAAATATTGTTAAAGCTATTTTATGGGATTATTATTCTCAAAATGATCTAGGACATATACTACTGATAATAAATTTTTATTTTTTTGCTAATTGGGCTTCTTAAATTTTCTTTTGATTTCTAATAATTTCTCTTTTATACATTATAATTTAAATTGAAGGAGTAAAATGATTTCATAGTTGTAGAAAAGGTGGACAAGTTCAATTTAAAATTAATTATTTAAACTTGTATATTTTCAAATGTGATTGAAAATTGTGGATTTAAAACTAAATATAAATTAATCTAATGTTTTCTTATCTCACAATCTAAATTGAGATGAAATTTTTCTATTTTTTCATTTTCATTTTTGTTGTTGCTCTTATTATTTGGATTAAATATAAATATTACCTTTACCTTTTATTATGTTTTGCTTTCTCTCCTTTATTTCATGAAAATTAAAAATTATTTTATTCACATATATAAGTAGATAAAATTAGTGATCTTAACTCTTATACAAATTTTTGATTGATTGATTGATTGAATAAATTAATGTACATTTAGTTTTATTTGGTTTATTCAATCTATCATTTTATTATTTTATCTTGGAAAATAAAACATATCATTTTATTAATGTTTAATTTTTATATCAATTCAATTTTACTGGTTATTTATTTTCTTAATTTTATGCTATTATACCACATAGTGTAGCTATTTGTTTATATTTTGGCTTTTGAATTATGTAAGGATCACATATAATATTTTGAAGTCAGTATTTTTTAAATAATATAATTTATATTATGAAGTTATATAATGAGCAAAACTACAGTTGTGTAATACTTAAATCGATTATAGACATTTTGTTACATTGTTTTGAATGGGGAAAAATACTCTTATTTGATATGTTTGTGTTATTTTTGTTTATTATATATACATGTCTTTCTGGTGTGCACATATTTGAATATTTTTTTCATGTATTATAGTTGTCTCCCTCAAAGAAAAATTTATGGCTCTGCCACTGCTTGTATGGGTTGTCTGTTTCAGGGGAGCTGTACCTTTTTGTGGTATTTTATGGTGATTGCTTATATATTTAGAGTAGAAGAAACTTATTTTGAAACTGGGGAAATGAAGATGGGGTAATTTTATATGCTGTTCTTTAATTTGGAGTTAATGTCAGCCACTTGTGGATCGTGTAAAACTTGAATAACAAAATGAATCAAATAACAGTTTGGCACCCTGAAACCTGTATTTTGGTACTAATGATTTTGAGATTTGGCTATAATTGGTCCAGATCTTAAAGGTTTGTATGTGTAGTCCAAAATGAAAACGCTTGAATATAATTGCAAATTAGTATAAAGGTTTGTTCCTTGCTGATTACCTCACCCCTATTATTATATATTGACCAAATGATGCTTTCCATTTTTCCAAGGGCCTCTGGGTTTTACTCATTTATTTATTTTTGGTAATTGCATAAATTATTTACTCTTACTCTTCTTAAATGACTTTACAGGTTGATGTGGGGATGAAGCCAGTTACTGGCCTTCGACTGTATTTGGAAGGGAAAAAAAGCAACTGCTTAGCCATTCACTTGCAGCATCTTTCCTCGCTTCCTATGACCTTCCAGCTGGAGCATGAACAGACTGGCAACATCTCTGATCCCTCCTCTGAACGCAAGTACTATGAGAAGGTTCAGTGGAAGAGTTTCTCACATATCTGCACAGCCCCTGTTGAGAGTGATGAAGAACTTGCAATTGTGACAGGGGCTCAATTTGAAGTTGGGGATTCTGGCTTAAAAAGAGTTTTGTTTTTGCGGCTGCATTTTTCGAAAGTTATTGGTGCAGCAACTCTAAGAAAGGCCGAGTGGGATGGTTCCCCTGCCATGGTTCAGAAATCTGGCATAATCTCTTCATTTATCAGCACTCATTTTTCAGCTACTCAGAGACCTCTTCCAAAGCAACCTGAGGTTAACATAAACTCAGCTGTCTACCCTGGAGGCCCTCCTGTGGCTGCCCAGGACCCTAAACTGTTGAAGTTTGTCGACACAACGGAGATGACAAGAGGACCCCAAGACTCGCCTGGATACTGGGTTGTGTCTGGTGCAAAGCTTAATGTTGACAAGGGAAAGATCTTTCTCCGAGTTAAATATTCTCTTTTGACTCCAATTTTACCCGACGAAGAAGTGTAGTTGGTGTAAGTAGTTGATCTCAGATAGGAGAAAGAAAGATAAAGAGGAGAAGACTGTGATCGGAGTATTATTAGCGAGTTTTGCAAGCCAAGTTTCTGTTCATTGGGCGGGTTTGAAATTATTCAATGATGTTGTATATAAACCCTTTTCTGGTGTGTAGTGTGTAATTTAAAGCTTAATTCCTTATAACCTTTGTATTATTTCCAAATTTACCATTGAAGGTTTGTTGAAGATGAAGCTGAGATGTATGCATATACATCGTTTGATGTGTGTAATTTCATTGAAGTGTGCTGTGTTGAGTGACTAACCTGTCAAGGCTGCTCTCTTCTTGTAGGAATGGACAGCGTCTGCCTTTTCCATCCAAAATGTTCATCCTCTGCCATTAAATTGGGAAAAGAAGATAAAATTAAGGTGATAATTTTAGACGTGATTTATTAATAGAAGAAAATAAAGGATTTGGGTTTGAATTAGTTGTGTTAAAGTCGAAATCGTGTCAGTTTTTTTAATTAAATGTCAATTTTCATATACTTAGTAGGTTGACTTGCAAATTCAACTTGAATTGTTTATGACATGATAACCTGCTTAATATAGAAAAAATTACTAATTAATTTTTATAATATAAAAAAATTATTAATTAATTTTTTAATTTTAAAAAATTACATTAAAATATACTAATATTTTAAAAAGTTTATTAATTAATTAATTTATTAATTTTTTAATTAAATATTTTATTATTTAATCATTATGATTTTAAAAAATTAATTAATAGATTTTTTAAATTTTTAAAAAATGTCCCAATATTAAAAATATTTTAATAAATTTTTTAAAATTGAGTCAAAATTTTTTGATATCATAAAAATTAATTAGTATTTCTTCCTATACAATTCACTCATACTTGTCTAAACCTTTCCTTACCAATTTTTTAAGCTCGAATTAACACAAGCAAATTGAAATTAATATATTAATAACACAAGTAAATTTTTCGGCTCAAATTAACACAGCTCACACATACTTGTCCAAACATAACCTCACCTGTTTTTTACCAAATATTAGAACTCTAATATTTTTTTTTTTTATTTTTTTTATTTTTTTGCGATTGTCACATTAACTTCAATCAATATTTGTACACCATATTAATTTTTTTAAAGAAAAAACACACAAACATATGTCTATGGATGATAAATTTACATAGAAAACTGATCGATAATAATACTATGAATTAATTAAACCACTTGAGTGGCACCGACGGATGTCTTATGGAGGGTGTCATCAGAGTACAGACCATGTTTGGTGGAGTCATATTTTTCACCATCACCCCATAATGCATAAGCCTCTTCGCCATGCACAGCATCATCTCCGATCAACAGCTGCTCCTCTGACATGCGTAATGGGATAACCAAATTTATCACTACACAAATGATTGAAGTGATAACCAAATTCCAACCAATAATGAATGCACCTCCAACAAGTTGTTTGAGGATTTGAACTCCACCGGATCCACCGTAGACACCGCCTCTAGAATTTGTTACTGGTAAAAAAAGGGAACATAAGGAAGGTTCAGCAAAAAGGCCGGTTAAAACACCGCCTAAAAGGCCGGCAACGGCGTGGGTGTGGAAGACACCTAAGGTGTCATCAATTTTTTGGAGAAGCGTCCATCTTTTGTGTACAATCATCATGGTGAACCATGGAACACTGCCTGATAATATTCCCATCACTATAGCTGCCCATCCTTGCACAAGACCTAAATAATAATTCATTAGTTATTTTTTAAACCAAATAAATATTAGAAATCCTAATTAACTATTAGAAAAGACGTGGTCAAGTGAGGCGTCTTTCCCTTTCCTAATTTATTTCAAAAAAAAAAAAAAAACATTTTTAATAAAGAAAATATAAATTTCATTAACAACACTCAAAGACTCGGTATAATAATAATAAATAAAGAAATAAAGAAAAATACCTGCACCAGGTGTGATACAGACAAGGCCAGTGATCATTCCCTGAACAGCGCCGATCACAGAAGGTTTCTTGAAGAAAATGACATCAAGCCAAGTCCAAACCAAAAGGCTTGTAGCTGCGCAGATGTTAGTATTGAGGACGGCCATTGAAGAGTCAATATTGGCCGAGTATGGATCTCCACCGTTGAATCCTGCCCATCCCATCCACAGTAACCCTGCTCCTGCTAACATCAGCAGTACATTATTTGGTGGAAATCTCTCCCTGTCGTTCGTTGATCTTGGTCCCACCTGCATTTTTATTTTTATTTTTATTTTTTATTCATTAATAATTAATTTCCAAATATTAATTAATTTAATAACTTACTATAACTGCACTCTTGTTTTCCTTTCATTTGCATTTTTCTTATTACCAGTTGCAGCTTCCAGGTGTATCTGTGCTGTAATTAATTAACCAAATTGTTGCCGGTTTCATACCGTAACGGCAATGCAATGTTAATAAAAATATTTAATTATTTTTAATATTAGACTTCTGAATGCGAGTTCTAATAAGAGCTACTTATATTAATAATTAATTCATTCATAATTTATTTTAGTTTGTTTTGTTAAATAGAATATTGCAAAATTATTAATTTTTTTTTATATTTTTAATAATAATAAATATTACCCTACAGCTAGTTTGGCGAGCTTGCGTGAAACCACACTAAAATTATAGAAGTCAAAAGTTATGAATTAGTATAAAAGCTTGGAAGGGATATCAAATTGTCAATAAATAATGATATTTTTTTAAATTAAAAATTAAGGATCGAAAATAGTATTTAAAATTTTTAAATTTATTTAAATATATCTATCGTATGTGAATACAACCATAATTATATGATGAATTTAAAAAAAATATTATTTTAAGCATCAACATGAATTATATAATTACTAATTTAGCTACGTAAACTAAATATAAATTTAATTTTAATTATTTAAATTTTTAGTTAAAATTTAAAAAATTAATCTTATTTATTATATATATATTTTGGTGTCAAAAATATAAATATTATATTTATTATGATATATATAGTATAAAATTTTAGTGAAAAAATTATTTTTTAAAAAATAATTTAATTAAATTAAAATAAATACATTATTTTACTTCGGCTAAAAAAACTCTTAATTTTTTTTAAAAATTTTAAAAAAATATCAATCAGAATAATTCTTATATTTTTCAGAATGTAAATTTTCTAATTGGCCTTTATTTAAATAAAGTACATATTTAATGAAAAATTAAATGAATTTATTTTTAGTTTAATCAGACGTTGACATGTGGCAAAGAAATGAACATACATGTGGTTACTTTAATGCAATCACACCTACCTCATTATTCTTTGACTTTTTCTTTGTAAAAAGTTAAGACATTGAAAATCATCCTAGTACCAAAAACATCAATATAATTTGTTAGATCTCTGTTGTGAGATTGAAATAAAATGTTAGAAATTCCAAATTAATTGGAATTTCCCATTCTCATAATTTTAAATTTATCTAAATTGAGGTTTCATTTGTTTATGAAAATAATTTATATTTAAAAATTTATTTCTCTGAAAAATATTATTTTTAAAAATACCTTATCTTTAATTATTTATTTATAATTAAAAAATAATAAAAGATATTAATTAATGGAGAGTAAAATATTTAATTATACTAAATAGTTTTTGGATCTCTTCAACAAATCTTTCATCCAAAATTTAACAGTAATTAAAAACTATAAATAATTCATTCAATAGAGCAAGAAAATTAAAGAAAAAAAAATAAAGAAATTATAAATTAGAATAATAATTATGATTTAATACTGACCCAAAAAGCAGTAGTGAAGCCAGCAATCCCAGAAGAAAGATGAATGACGTAACCGCCGGAGTAGTCGATGACACCCCAGTGAAACAAGAACCCTCCACCCCACAAGCTAAAAGCTCCCACTGTGTAAGAGAATGTCAGCCACAGCGGCACAAACGCCATCCAAGCCTTTATGTTCATCCTCCCAAGCACCGATCCCCCCAGTAGAATCAGTGTTATCGCTGCAAATACACACTGAAACCATACCATCGACGCCATTGGATAGTAAGGAGTAGCCATGGTCGTTTCCACTTCTCCATTATGGTAATAATGAGTCGTCTCCGGCAGTTCAGCCTGTTTTATTAGAAACTTCTGTCCCAAGGCAGGTCCAGCTTTTCCCCAGAACGGCAACAGTTTGTCTCCGAACGACATCTTATACGCCCAAACAACCCAGCAGATGACCACCGCTGCAAAAGCGTATAAAGCCATGAAAGCAGAATTCACAGCCCATTTCTTCTTCACTATGCTGCCATAAAGAATTACAAGTCCAGGCACGCTTTGGAGACCCACAAGTGTTGCAGAGATCATTTGCCATGCGTTGTCTCCCTTGTTTAACCAGTCGGGAACTGCGGCAGATGTACCGCCTTGGTATGCGATGGGGACGGGGTTTGGGGGAGGAGCTGAAACGGCCATGATGGATGAGCTTTTCTTTTTGTAAAGAAAGAGAAAGCACAAATACAATTTGTATGTGTGAAGAGGTAAAGATATAAATAGAGATTAAAGAGAGACAGGGAGAAAGAGGGGTGTTTGGGTAATAGACAGCTTCACATGAATGAAAAAGGTAAGTGTGAGGGAGATAAGGGAACAGACACAACACAGAAGAGAAGAGAAAGGGTTCTCCTGAATCTTTCCTTTTTTTTTTCTTTTTTTTTTTTTTCAGTTAATTGGAATTGAATATTCTACCCAGGAATCCTCAACCGCTACTAAGCGCGTATTCCTCACTTAGCCTTAACTTATATAACCATTCTCTTTCTCTAATTAATATTTTCATTTTCCTTAATTTTACTTCAGTTGAAGTTTAGATTTAAATTTTATAATTTTTAAAATAATTTCAATATCATATTGATCTACTACTAAAAAAAATATTATATTGATATAAAATCTATTCCATTTTTTCTAAAGTAAAGTGCATTATCAGTAGGGTTAATGTTCAAACTAATAATAATAGCCTTTTATTTCTCAATTTATTAAATTAATATACAATTCATGTTATTGTTAATGTTTGAAAAATTTATTATATAATCTTTGAATATTGTCATTATTAATAAATCAGTCCCTGTATTTTTAGAAATCTATTAAAACGTTCTTATTTTTTCTTTCCGTCAACGAAATAGTCATTCTATTATCTTTCCATTAAAAATAGATGAGAAATGAAATAGAAAACTTTTAAACCCAACTTTTCCCTCAAATAAAACACCTTATTTAATCTCTGGATATTATTATTATCAATAAGTCAGTTCTTATATTTTCAGAAATCTATTAAAACATTCTTATCTTTTTTTCAGATCTATTAAAATGTCCTTAATTTTTCTCAAATCTATTAAAACGTCCTTATCGTTACTTCCCGTCAATGAAATAGTCCATCATCCTCCTTCTCGAAGAAGAAGAAGAAGAATCAGAAGAATCGCCTCCTCCTGTTGTAAAATTAGTTTAGATTTCAAAAAAATTTTATGGTCATTAAAGATTTTATGATCGTTGAAGATTTTATGGTCATTGAAGATTTTATGGTCATTGAAGATTTTATACCGTCAATGAAATAGTTCCTCATCCTCCTTCTCGAAGAAGAAGAATAAGAATAAGAAGAATCGCCTCCTCCTGTTGTAAAATTAGTTTAGATTTCAAAAAAATTTTATGGTCATTAAAGATTTTATGGTCGTTGAAGATTTTATGATCATTGAAAATTTTATAGTTGTTGAAGATTTTATGGTCATTAAATATTTTATTTATGAGATTTAAATATAATATTAAATCTGACCGTTATGATTCTATTATATTATCTCAAGATTTTTATAACCATATATAATGGTCGATTTTTTCACTATAAATAGCCTCCATCTTTATAAAGATATGGACTCCCATTTTTTCTACTTCACTCTTTCTTTCCTCTGTGTTTTTTACTAGGTTATAAATTAGAGATAAATTCTTGTTGTTCTGATCCTAGAAATTAAATTTCAAAAGAACTTGTTTAATCATGAGGGATTACAAAATAAATCCCTAAGGACCGTGTTCAACAAGACTCAGGTTTCATTATTTTACCCTATTTTTTCAGCAATCTTAAGGATTTATCTTTATACAAATGGAACCAAATGTTATCACTGTCTCTGCTTCTGCACTGCCCGCTTCCAATGACATTATCACTGTCTCTGTTTTTGCAAATGAATTTTAAAGGAGATGACAAGAGAGAATTTTTTTCAATACTTGACATGCATGGCGTTGCTTCGACACCCATAGAATCAAGACCTGTACCTGCTATTGATCCAAAGTTGCATGAAATCTGAGCCTATTCTAATAAGGTATGTAGGCATACAATTATCAGTACTCTTTTTAACGATCTCTTTGATAACTACTGTTCCTACAAGGAAGCCAAGAAAATATGGAATTCAATGAAATATGGGATTCAATGAACCTGAAATATACTATTGAGGATGCTGGCTACAATAGCAAATCTTGTACAAGAAAAAGTGCACAAATCAAATAACAGGCACGAAAATAAGAAATCTGATTACAAACCTAAGTTTAATAATCCCACCTTTAAAAAGAAATGACATTGTTTTGTATGTGGTAAGTTGGGTCATCATGCACCTCAGTGCAAGAAAAGAGTAATAAATGACAATCCTCTTAAACCAAAAGTGAATTTAGCTGAAGGAGATGACATTATTCCTGCGGTCATTTCTCAAACTTTTCTTGTAGCTAATGTGCAAGAATGGGTAGTAGATTCTGGTGCTACTAGATATATCTGTATAAACAGAAATGCGTTTACCTTCTACTCTACAGTGGGAGAAGGAGAAGCACATGTGTATTTGGATGATTATAGGACTGCAAGTGTCCTTGGTAAAGGAAAAGTTTTTCTCAAACTCACATCTGGCAAGATCTTGATACTTAATGAGGTACTTCATGTACCTAATATGAGAGCTAATTTAATTTCTGTAACTCTATTGGGAAAGGCTAGGATTAAGGTGTCTTTTGGGTCAGACAAAATCATACTGACAAAAAATAAAATTTTTATTGGAAAATGTTATTGTAATCAGGGACTCTTTGTTCTCAATATTTCTGCAATAACAAATGAAAATGCATATTCTTGTGCTTTCTTGCTTGATTCTTTTGATTTATGGCATGCTAGATTAGGACATGTTAGTGCCTCTTATATTAAAAAAATGCAATATCTTGGTATAATATCTAGTACTGGTAATACATGTTTAAATAAATGTGAGATTTGTGTAGAATCTAAGTCAACCAAAAAATCATGTTCAACTACACATAGAGAATCTGAATTGCTTAGTTTAATACACACAGATTTAGGAGATTTAAAACAAACTATTATTAGAGGTGGTAAAAAATATTATGTAACTTTTATTGATGACTATTATAAATATACTAAAGTATATTTTCTTAGAAATAAAGATGAAGCATTTAATATGTTTCAATTGTATAAAGCTGAAGTAGAAAATCAATTAAATAGGAAAATAAAAAAGATTAGATCAGATAGAGGTGGAGAATATATCTTATTTAATAACTTTTGTGAAAAAGAAGAAATAATTCATGAATTTACTCCACCCTACTCACCTGAATCTAATGGAGTAGCGGAAAGAAAAAATAGAACATTAAAAGAAATATGAATGTTTTATTAATAAGTTCTTCCTCACCTAATAACCTTTGGGGGGAAGCTTTATTATCTGCTTGTCATCTAAAAAATAGAATACCCTATAAGAAAACTGATAAAACACCCTATGAACTTTGGAAAGGTTATACACCTAACTTAAAATATTTAAAAGTGTGAGGGTGTCTTGCTAAAGTAATTCTTCCTGATCCTAAGAAACGAAAAATAGGTTCAAAAACTTCTGATTGCATGTTTATAGGTTATACTGAACATAGTGCTGCATATAGATTTCTTGTTTTGAAAAGTGATGTGCTTGATTGTAATACTATAATTGAGACAAAAAATGCTGAGTTTTTTGAACATATTTTTTCTTTAAAAGTTGAGAAAATTTCTCATGCACCTAATGAAGATATTTATGAAAATCATTTTGAAAATAATAATGAAGATTTAAGAAGAAGTAAAAGACAAAGAAAATAGACTTCTTTTGGAAATGACTTTTACACTTATCTTATTGAAAATGAACCTTTAAGATTTTCCAAAGCTATTAAATCTTCTGAAGCTCCTTTTTGGAAAGAAGTAATTAAAGCTGAAATTGATTCTATTACTCAAAATGGTACTTGGACTTTAGTAGACTTGCCTCCAGGAGCTAAACCTATTGGTTGTAAATGGATTTTCAAAAGAAAATATAACCCAGATGAGTCAATTGAAAAGTATAAAGCAAGGCTAGTAGCAAAAAGTTTTTCTCAAATACAAAATATAGATTATTTTGACACATTTGCTCATGTAGCTAGAATTTCTTCTATTAGAGTATTAATTGCTTTAGTTTCTATACATAAACTTGTTATTCATCAAATATATGTTAAAACAGCCTTTCTAAATGGAGACTTGGAAGAAGAAATTTATATGGTACAACCTGATGGTTGTATTGTTTCTAGTCAATAAAATAAAGTCTGCAAATTTTTTAGATTATTATATGGTTTAAAACAAGCTCTCAAACAGTGGCATGAGAAATTTGATCAAGTTTTGTTGAATGATGGTTTTACCTCTGTTGAAGTTGATAAGTGTGTATATGCAAAACGTATAAATGATGAATCTGTGATTATTTGTTTATATGTGGATGATATGCTTATTTTTAGTACAAGTTACGATATAGTTTGTAAATCAAAACCTTTCCTTGCCTCTAAATTTGATAAGAAAGATATGGGAGAGGCAAACATAATTTTGGGAGTTAGAATCATAAGGAAGAATGATAGTCTAATGCTATTACAAGAGCATTACATTGAGAAGATTCTAAGGAAGTTTGGACATTTCAATGTCAAACCAGTGAGTACCCCTTATGATCCTAACTGTCAATTAAAGAAAAATAGAGGTGACTCTATTGCTCAATCTGAATATATACAGATCATTGGGAGTTTGTTGCATTTAATGAATTTTTCACCAACACCATCTGTATCAATGCGTTGTGATTGCCAAGCGGCAATAGCCATTGCAAAGAATAAAACTTTCAATGGTAAGAATATATATATTTGTATGAGACATAATATTATTAAGTAGCTGCTGAAAGATGGAACTATTTCCATTGATTATGTGAAGTCAGAAGTGAATTTGGCCGATCCTCTAACTAAACCGTTAGGAGAAAACTAATAGATGAAACATCGAGAGGAATGGGACTTGAGCCAATTTGAAATTAACAGTGATGGAAACCCAACCTTTGTGATTACAGATCCCATGAAAAAGGTTCATATGGGTAATAATAAGTCACTTGTTAGTTCTGATAGCACTATTTGTTGTTGTCCCTTCCTATGGTGTGAGAAGTGCTAGATTGCATTAATGAGAGGATGAGATGAAAGCTCTTAATGATATTCATATCCCTTATGGGTGGTGTATAAATTGCAGTATACACTTAATAATATCACCTATATAAGTGTGGAGTGAAGCCACTTCTATGAGATTATGGCATAATCTCTAGAGCACTTATGAACTACCAGGCGCCCACATGGCCTATTAGCGCGAAATAGCATTGACAACAAGATCTATAGAGTGTTATGAGATTGATGAGATATTAGCATATAAAAAAGAGTTTTTGGTTCATAGAAACAAAAGTTTTACCAATCCCTCTATATGTTAAGTCTTATTAATCTAGGTCTGGTTCATAGTCTAAAAGATACCAGATTCGAAATATATACACTAAATTTCTAAATCCAGCAATGAAAAGTCTTTTGAAATCTGTGGGAGATTGTTGTAAAATTAATTTAGATTTCAAAAAGATTTTATGGTCATTAAAGATTTTATGGTCATTAAAGATTTGATGGTCGTTGAAAATTTTATTGTAACGACCCGAAAATCGGACCGCTACCGGCGCTAGGATCCGGGTCGACTTAAGGCCGCCGGGACCCGTAGCAAGCCTGTCATATAACCTGTAAACCTGTATAATCCCATACATGATCAACAACATGCATAAAAATTTAAACTTTTCTTTCATTTCTCGTACACCAACTCAACCTGGACATACATGTACATAGTCATGATCATAATCATGATCCCTCTGTGGGATCTCATCAATGCCCCAACGGCGATACCACATAAGATGAGTTGGTTTAGACATAAACATTATAACATTTCTATAGATCATGAATCAAGGGATTACAATACTCATAGGGTCAAGCACATCTATAACCTCAATATGCCTCATTACATAACATACTGTAATCTCTTACATTACATCATAGTACAATTGTCATGTCCACAATCTAACTATTACATCAGCATACTTCAATAAACTCTGGCTAACCTTCTGATCTACCCTGTACCTGCACATCTGGGGTTAGGGGAGAGGGGTGAGCTACAAAGCCCAGTGAGCAGAATAATATAAAACATTATATTAAAATTTTATGCTTTCAGGGAATGCAACACATCACAACAAATCACATCTCGGATGGTATTGTCACCTATAGTCCTCTACATAGGTCCAACTGTGCCGGGACGTAGAATGGGTCAACCGGTCTTTCCCTTATCATAACATATCATATGGACCAACTGTGCCAGGGACGTAGAATGGGTACAACCTGGACTTTCTCTTACATCGTGCCAGGGACGTAGAATGGGTACAACCTGGACTTCCATACCATAACATGCCATAACATCAATCATATCATAGGAGGACTAAAGGATCATCCAATAACCAATCCACATCAACATTAACATCATAAATGCAATGCAACATATTCGTGAATACTAATGCAAGCAACCTATTATATCTCATGGCATTCATGATGCATGGATCATGCTCAAAATTCATATTTTCATTTATTTAAAACTTAAGGTTTATTCCACTCACCTCTGGCTAGCTCTGACAAACTCTGTAGCAGCTGGCTCACTGCTGGGGTCCTCGGTTCCTCGGGTCCGAACCTACACAGGTGGACTCCAATGAGGGACCAAACATACATAAACATAACTCTAATATATTCCCCAAAAACCCCCTAAAACATCATGAAACAATCACATAACAACATGCAAGAAATGGCTGGACAGGGCACTTTCGGCGGCAGGTTCGGCGGCCGAAAGTCCCTCCAGAGCCGAAAGTCAGGCAGGTTCGGCGGCACCTTCGGCGGCCGAAACTCCCAGACAGAGACGAAACTCATGCATGTTCGGCGGCACCTTCGGCGGCCGAAAGTCCCAGACAGAGACGAAAGTCTCCCTTCGGGGGCAACTTCGGCAGCCGAAAGGCCTGCCTCACCAGCCATGTTCGGCGGCCGAAAGTGCCTTCGGCTGCCGAACCTGGTTTCTGCCGAAGGGCAGAAACTTGGCTCCCAAATGCATTTTCGCCTCCAAACTCACCAATCATGCATATACCTCAGTTAAATCATGCATACAAGTTCCTAGGGGCCTCAAAACATCAAATACCCCAACTACAACACTTCAAACACACAAAAACAACATACATTGTCCAAGACATCAAGATTAACCCATAACTCCACATATAACCTAACATGCATTTCTACTCATCGATCTAGCATAAAACTTATTGAAAACACATAAGGAGCTTAAGATCGGCTCTTACCTCTTGAAGATCGAGAGGGAGACGACCTAAACTTGGAGATCCAAGAAGATGAGCTCCTGAGTTCCCAAAGCTCCAAAACTTGTTTCAAAAGTTCAAAACTTTCAATGCAAGCTTAAAACTCAAGAAAAATGGTGGGGATTTGGAGGAAGAACACTAGGTTTGCAAAGGGAAAGTCGGAAGCTGGCTGTGGCCGAAAATGGGAGAAAGCTCGCCCATTTCGGCTAAGTGCCCCTTATATAGTGGCTGGCCAGGCCACGTTCGGGGGCCGAAAGTGCCTCCGCATCCATGCAAATGTTCGGCGGCCGAACTTGACTTTCGGCGGCCGAACCTGAACTTCCCTAACTCATGCTTTCGGGGGCCTAACGTGCCTCCAAAACGCATGCATGTTCGGCGGCCGAACTTGACTTTCGGCGGCCGAACCTGGGTTTTCCTCCAATGCTATTTTCATGCAAAAACTCATTTAGTTTCATACTTTAAAACATTAAAATACATGAAAACATTTTATAAAACATGCCTCTACCCTTCTAGAGGTCTCCGACATCCGAGATTCCACCGGACGGTAGGAATTCCGATACCGGAGTCTAGCCGGGTATTACATTTATGGTCATTAAATATTTTATTTATGAGATTTAAATATAATATTAAATCTGACGGTTATGATTCTATTATATTATCTCAAGATTTTTATAATCATATATAATGGTCGGTTTTTCTACTATAAATAGCATCCATCTTTACAAAGATATGGACTCCCATTTTTTCTACTTTGTACTTTATTCTTTCTTTCCTCTGTGTTTTCTGCTGGGTTATAAATTAGAGATAAATTCTTGTTGTCCTGATCCTGGAAATTAAATTGCAGAAGAACCTGTTTAATCCTGGAGGATTACAAAATAAATCCTTAAGGATAGTATTCAACACGACTCAAGTTTCATTATTTTACCCTATTTTTCCAACACCTCCTCCTCCTTAAAGAAGAAAAAGAAAAAGAAGAACCGAAGAAGAAGAAGAAGAGAGAATCGAAGAGGGAGATTCGAAGAAGGAGAAGGAGAAGAAGAAGAATCGCCTCCTTCTCTGTCTCCTTAAAGAAGAAAAAGAAAAAGAAGAACCAAAGAAGAAGAAGAAGAAGAAGAAGAGAGAATCGAAGAGGGAGATTCGAAGATGGAGAAGGAGAAGGAGAAGAATCGTCTCCTTCTCCTCCTCCTTAAAGAAGATAAAGAAAAAGAAGAATCGAAGAAGAAGAAGAAGAAGAAGAGAGAATTAAAGAGGGAGATTCGAAGAAGGAGAAGGAGAAGGAGAAGAAGAATAATCGCCTTCTTCTCCTCCTCCTTAAAGAAGAACCAAAAAAGAAGAAGAAGAGAGAGAATTGAAGAGGGAGATTCGAAGGAGGAGAAGGAGAAGAAGAATAATCGCGTTCTTCTCCTCCTCCTTAAAGAAGAAAAAGAAAAAGAAGGACTGAAAAAGAAGAAGAAGAGAGAGAATCGAAGAGGGAGATTCGGAGGAGGAGGAGGAGGAGAAAAGAGAGGGTAATTTGATTTTTTGTTATATTTTTAACTGCAGAAATAGACGATATGATTGTTTCGTTGATAGAGAGAAAAGATAAGGACATTTTAATAGGTTTCTAAAAAAGCAGAAACTGACTTATTAATAATAGTAATAATCGGGGACTAAATTATAAATTTTCCTTAATATTTATATCAAAATAATTTTTAGGTTAAATCTATAGTTTTTTTCTGATTTTTTTAAAAAAATAATTATATATTTTTTATTAATAATTTTTCACACATTTCTATTTTAAATTTTAAATTTTATAAGATATAACTATTAAACTCATTAAATTTTATAAGCAGTAATTATTTATATAAAAATTAAGGCTTTTATATTAAATTTAATTTTTATATGATATTAAAATTCTTTTCGGTTTATATCTAAATCAAATTAATTACATGGCTGAAAAATTTTAAGAATAAATAATTTATTTATTTGAATATTATTTAATATTTAAATACATTGTTTAAATTTGTTTGAAGTTTAAATTTAAATTTTGTTTTCACACTTTTTTTATTTTAAAGGTTTGTCTTTTTATTGACTTGGCTTCTTATTATTTGGACGATGGTTATTAAAATTATGCTGAACCGATTTAGCTAAAAATTATATTATAATTCAGTTTAATTTATATTATTAATCCTTTATTTATTAAAATCGAAGTAATTATTTGATGTTCTAAGATTCATAGAAAATAGGATTTATAATAGTTGACCCCTAACGACCTCTCCGTTACAGTGACACCCATCTCTGCTGGGTAGGTCCGTATGTATAGTAGTGTCAGTCTCCCTACCTATGTCAGGTAGCTATTTAATTTTCCCCAGTGCGCATGCGAATATGGCTATGAAAGGACTGGGCCTGCTTGCTTCTCATAACGTCCCATCACCGGGCTGGCTTCCTTCTAACCGGGCTTGGGCTCACGGGCGATCCGGTCTGCTATGCATCCCGGGACCCAAGACTAAGATGCTGGACAGGCCTGCCTAGGTACGTACCGAGCTTTGGGCCTGATCTACTTTCGCGGGTCCTGCCTCAGCCCAGGTGGGTACAAGGACCAACGATTATCAATTGCCCCTTTACCTCCTCAGTAGTTATTGCATGATTGATGAGGGGGTAAATATTTAGGTTTTCTTAATGACTGCGCAGCTCGAGAACGGTTTCCATCAAAACGTCCCTTCTTTGCTTTTCTGTTTTCAAAATTCAAAAACCCCAAATTTTTGGAGAACTCTCCTTCCCCAGTCGCTCTCTGCACACCTCCTTTCTCCACATTTTTCCTGCGAAACCATCTTCAAGGTACGTACTCTATTCTGCCATGGAAGATCCTAAGCTTCTCGATGTTTTGAACCTAGTGTCTAGTGTCACTCCTTCCTCCCTTGTGTCCCTCTTTTCTCGAGAGTATCTGGATACCCCCTTATTTCGGATTAGGGCTCCTCATCGCACCGATCCTCCTCCCTCCGGTTTCATTGATCCTCAGAGGGATCGTAGTCTAGTCTTCTTCATCAAACAGCGTGAGTTTGGCTTAACCTTTCCTTTTTCTCCGTTCTTTGTCAAGGTCTTTCGGTATTTCGGAATAACTCCCCGCATGCTTGCCCCTAACTCGATTCTATTCATGTGTTCTTTTGAGTTTGTCTGTTTGAGCTGGGGTTTCAGCCCCACAGCTCTTCTGTTTTCTACCTTTTTTTCATTTGGTTCATGCAAGTCAGTGTTTTTATTATTTTGCTCCCCGGGGAGGGCTGTTTATTATAATACCCGGCTAGAGTTCGGCATCGGAATTCTACTTTCCGGTGGAATCCAGGATGTCGGAACCCTCTAGAAGGGTAAGATTTATGTTTTTTTTAAACGTATTGAATGTTTTAAGTGTAAAGGAAATGAGTTTGTGAAAGAAAAGCACCAAGGAAGGAAAGCCAGGTTCGGCCGCCGAAGGTGAAGTTCGGCCGCCGAACATGCATGGCTTTTGGTTTCACGTTAGGCCGCCGAAGATGGTCTGGTCAGCCACCTATAAAAGGCCCTAGGTCGGTGAAATGGATAAGGTTTGTCCATTTTCACAGACCTAGGTGAGACCATGCTCTTCCTTGGGTGATTTTCATGCTTTTTACAACTCTTTCGAGTGTTGATGAGTTTGTATTTTGTTTTGAAGGTTTTGAGCTAAAAACCAAGATTTTGAAGTTTGGAGAGTTTAAGAGTGAGTTTCTCCACATCTCCACGTTAGGATCACATATCCTCTAGATCTTCAAGAGGTAAGTGTAGATCCTTAGCTTCTTTGATGTTTTATAAAGGTTTTATGGGTAGAGATGCATGAGTAGGGTAAGTTGAGTTTTTGGTTGATTTGTGGTCAAAGCATGCTTATGTGGTTAGTTGTGATGTTTGTTGGGGTTTTAAGGTAGTTTTGGACCCCTTTGTGCATATGTTTGAGTATATGTGTGTTGTAGCATTGAGGTTTGCATGTTTGAGAAGTTTGGAGGCAGATTTCATGCAGTTGTGCAGGGTTCTGCCTTACTGGGGAACCCAGTTTCGGCCTTACTGGGGAACCCAGTTTCGGCCGCCGAAAGAGGGTTCGGCCGCCGAACGTGCTAAGGAGGTGGTTTCGGCTGCCTAAGCTTGCCCCCGAAAGTTTGGACTTTCGGCTCTGGAGGGGGGTTTCGACCGCTGAAGGTGCCGCCGAAGGTTAGGGACTTTCGTCTCTGGAGAGGACTTTCGACAGCCGAAGTGCCGCCGAAAGTGCTTGAGTTTCGACTCTGGAAGGGACTTTCGGCCGCCGAACCTGTCACCGAAAGTGCCCTGTCCAGCCTTCTTTGCATGTTTTTCTTGATTCTTTTAGGATGTTTTAAGGGGGGTTTTAGGGAGTTTTCTAGAGTTGTTCTTGAGCTAGTTTGGTCCCTCATTTGAGTCCACCTGTGTAGGAATGGACCAGAGGAACCAAAGAGATCAGCAGTGAGCACTGCTTCAGAGTTTTCAGAGTCAGTTCAGAGTCAGCCAGAGGTGAGTGGAACTAAACTAAACTAAATCTTTTAATATGAGAACTTAAATGCTTTTAGCATATTTCATGCATCATGATTATGCAATAGGTTGATTGCATTAGACATCACGAATATGTTGCATTGCACTCTATATTGTTGTTGAGGTGGGTGATAGTGGATGATCCATTAATCCCTGAGAAAGACCAGGTGCCCATTCTACGCCCTGGCACTGTATATGGTAAGTTATGTTATGATGTGATATAACAGGAAGACCAGGTGCCCATTCTATGCCCTGGCAAGAGTTTAGGATGTCGGGACTATTGGTGACCTGTTCACCCGAGATGATGTGAATTGTCTGTGATGTGATGCATTTCATGAGAGCATGTTTAATAACATGTTTTATTATTCTACTCACTGGGCTATAGTAGCTCACCCCACTCCCTTAACCCTAGTCTTGCAGGTTCCGAGTTTAGGGGGAGTTCAGCAGAGTACAGAAAGAGTAAAGAGTTTTGTAATAGCATAGTGTGGACATGTAATATGTGTAAAGAGATGTAATGGTATTGTATAGAGTTTAGTATTGTGCTTGACCTAGATGTGTTGTAAATCCTTTTGGTATACATGATTTGTTTATTGTATGTACATGTTTTTATGAGGCTGGAAACCAGGCTTACCATAGTATGAGTTTAACCCGTCTAGAGCAAGCTCTAGTAAGGGGTTCTGGAAGGACAGAGATAGTGTATGCACAGGTTGAGCCGTGGTTCTGAGCAGAGTTTTTATGCTTTTACAGAAAATATATGATCATGTATGGGAGTTTACAGGTACACAGACAGTATAGCAGGCTTGCTATGGGTCCCGGCGACCTTAAGTCGACCTGGATCCTAGCGCCGGTAGCGGTCCGGATTCCGGGTCATTACAGATTGGTATCAGAGCCCTAGGTTCATATGGTTGGACCTAGATAGAGTGTCGGGCTCATAGATGTAATACCCGACTAGACTCCGGAATCGGAATTCCTACCGTCCGGTGGAATCTCGGATGTCGGAAACCTCTAGAAGGGTAAAAGCATGTTTTATGAAATGTTTTCATGTGTTTTTAATGTTTTTAAGTATGAAATTAAATGAGTTTTTGCATAAAAAGTCTTTGGAGGAAAACCCAGGTTCGGCCGCCGAAAGTCAAGTTCGGCCGCCGAACATGCATGCGTTTTGGAGGCACGTTAGGCCCCCGAAAGCATGAGCGAGGGAAGTCCAGGTTCGGCCGCCGAACATGGCATGCATGCGGAGGCACATTCGGCCCCCGAACGTGGTCTGGCCAGCCACTATAAAAGGGGCACTTAGCCGAAATGGGCGAGCTTTCTCCCATTTTCGGCCACAGCTAGCTTCCGACCTCCCTCTCCCCAAATCTTGTGTTCTTTCTTCAAATCTCCTCCATTTTTCTTGAGTTTTAACCTCACATTGCAAGTTTTGAGCTTTTTAAACAAGTTTTGGAGCTTTGGGAACTCAGGAGCTCATTTGCTTGGATCTCCGAGTTTAGGTCGTCTCTCTCTCGATCTTCAAGAGGTAAGAGCCGATCTTAAGCTCATAGTATGTTTTAAATAAGTTTTATGAAGTTTTATGGGGTAGAAATGCATGTTTAAGTTAGTTGAGCTATGTTAGGTTTTATGTGATTTGTGAACAATGTGGCATGTTTGAGTATGTTTGAAGTGTTGTAGTTGGGGTATATGTTTGTTTGAGGCCCCTAGGAGCTTGTATGCATGTTTTGGTTGAGTGGTATGCATGATTTGAGCTTGGGAGGCGAAATGTGCATAGGAGAGCTGAGTTTCTGCCATTCGGGAGAAGCTCAGGTTCGGCTGCCGAAGGGACTTTCGGCCGCCGAACCCTCTTGTGGAGGCAGCTTTCGGCTGCCGAAGCTTGCCCCCAAAAGAGGACTTTCGGATCTGTCTGGGACTTTCGGCCGCCGAAGGTGCCGCCGAAAGTGCCTGACTTTCGACTCTGGAGGGACTTTCGGCCGCCGAACCTGCCGCCGAAAGTGCCCTGTTCAGCCATTTCATGCATGTATTTCTATGATTATTTCATGATGTTTTAGGGGGTTTTTGGGGAGTATATTAGAGTTATGTTTATGTATGTTTGGTCCCTCATTGGAGTCCACCTGTGTAGGTTCGGACCCGAGGAACCGAGGACCCCCGCAGTGAGCCAGCTGCTATAGAGTTTGTCAGAGCTAGCCAGAGGTGAGTGGAATAAACCTTAAGTTTAAATTAATGAAATATGAATTTTGAGCATGACCATGCATCATGAATGCCATGTGATATTTTAGGTTGTTTGCATTAGATTCCACGAATATGTTGCATTGCATACTTGATGATGTTGTGGATGGGCATTGAATGATCCTTTAGTCCTTGATATGTTATGATGAGGCATGTTATGGTATGGTTGCCGGTTGTACCCATTCTACGTCCCGGCCAGAGTAAGAGAAAGACCAGGTTGTACCCATTCTACGTCCCTGGCATCTTGGAACGTTATGTTATGTTATAGTAAGAGGAAGTCCGGTTGTACCCATTCTACGTCCCGGCATTTTGGAATGTAGAGGACTAGAGGTGACAATACCATCCTTATGTGATATGATTGTGATGTGTTGCATTTCATGTAAGCATGAAATTTTAATATATGTTTTCTCTATTCTGCTCACTGGGCTTTGTAGCTCACCCCTCTCCCCTAACCCCAGATGTGCAGGTACAGGGTAGACCAGGAGGTTAGCCAGAGTTTTGAAGGATGTTTATGTAATAGTTAGGTTGTGGACATGACAATTGTACTATGATGTAATGTAAAAGATTATAGCACGTTATGTAATGAGATATATTGAGGTTATAGTTGTGCTTGACCCTATGGGTATTGTTGTCCCTTTTGATACATGATCTATAGATATGTTTATGATGTTCATGACGGTCCAAGCTCAATGTATGATGAGATACCCCATTGGAGCATTTGATGAGGGCTCCAGTGGTGGTTTATGTTTACGATTATGTAATGTACAGGTCGAGCTTGGCTGATATATGAGAATGTTTACAGATTCTTTTGAGTTTGTTTGATCATGTATGGGATTTTCAGGTTTACAGGTTATATGTCAGGCTTGCTACGGGTCCCGGCGGCCTTACGCCGATTTGGATCCTAGCACCGGTAGCGGTCCGGATTTCCGGGCTGTTACAGAGTGGTATCAGAGCAGCCTAGGTTCTTATGGTCGGACCTAGAGTGTTGGGCTCATAGAGGTTATAGGAGGTCAAGCACAATAGGAAGGATCATGTCCACTAGGATAGGATGTAGAGTCCTGTCTTGTATGATGACGTGAAATGCCATGATTATATACATGTGCATTGATGCTATGATATGTATGCTATGTTTATGATGCAGGTTCATGTGTTTTCACATGAACCATACGATGCTAATGTTTGTGCCATGTGTGCTGTCTTTCAGAAAATAGGATGAGAGGAACTCGTCGATCCGCAAGATTGACTGGAGTGCCACTTCAGGACGAGGGCACTGATGCCCGTCCTCCAGCATTGCCTAGGGCAATGTCTAGTAGGTCTAGCAGAGAAAGAGCAGTGAAAGACCCTAGAAGGTCTTTGGATCTGGGTAGAAGCAGATCAGTAAGAGGAACAGTACAGGGCGGTATGTCAGAGGAGTTGGGGGATCAGATGGATGTGGATCAGAGGAGGGACAGCAGTCTTGGAGTGAGTATGTCGGAAGAGGGAGTGGGAGAGTCCCAAGGAGGCACTCAGGCCTCGGGATTTGTTCAGCCACCTTACTACCCACCCTTTTCTCATAGCCCCGGGTATTCGATGGGAGGTACATCGGATTACCCCAGTTTTAACCCTTATCACTCTCAGATGCCATACCCACCATACTACCCATCATACTCACAGTACCCTATGTACCCACCTCCACCATATTACCCAGGTACAGCACACCCTACCCCGGGGGATGCTGCACCTTCTCCACCACCAGCAGCACCTACTGTCCCAGAAACCCAAATACCTCAACCTAGCTCATCTGGAGGGGGCAAGGTTAAGATGACCGACTACATGAAGTTGGGTGCCCCGCAGTTTGCAACTGGTGATGACCCGTTTGTTTATCTTGAGAGAGTCAAGGTGATAACAGATGAGATAGGGGCGGATGACAGTAGAGCCATTCAGATGGCTGGGTTCACATTAAAATGTAAGAAGGCCCGTGAATGGTTTAAGAACTATGTGAACCCTAAGGTGGACGAGTTTGCGGGATGGGCTTTCCCTGAAAGCTCCAGAGAGCTGAAGATGATTGAGTTCGAGCAGTTGAGACAAACTGATGATATGAGTGTAGATGAATATACTGACAGGTTTATGGAGTTGCTACCATTTGCTGGGCAGAGCTTGGACACAGACCAGAAGAAGTCAAGGAGGTATATCCTGAAGCTCCATTCCAGGTATTCCTCCTTGATACAGTCAGCAGATAGAGAGAGTTTCCACGCCATAGTGGATATGGCCAGGAGGATGGAGGCTATTGTTATCATCGAGGGAAAAGTCAAGCAGTCAGTGGCACAGCCTTCTGGGTTCAAGACCCCAAGTGGGGGAAAGATAGACCCCTCTTCTCTGAGTTCAAGCAGTAAGAAGTGGAGTAATACCACCAGGAAATCAAAGAAGAATAAGTTTTGGAGCAAGATTAAATCAGGTCTGGGATTAGGAAGTGGTTCGAGCTCTGGTGCAGATAACGTTGTTTGTACAAAGTGTGGTAGGCAACACTGGGGGGTGTGCCGGTTTGGGACAACAGCCTGCTACAGATGTGGGCAAGAGGGACATATGTCACGGGAGTGTCCTAAGACAGTTCATACGGCACAGCCTCAGCAGACAGCATCAGGTAGTGTGGCGCAGCCAGTAGCTCCAGCCGCTACACAGGCCAGTGGCAGAGGCAGAGGGAGAGGATCAGCCTCTTCTTCAGCAGGGTTCAGAGGTGAGGGTCCGTCAGCTCCAGCAAGGATCTTCACCATGACACAGCAGGAGGCTAACACATCCAACACCGTGGTGTCAGGTAATCTCGTCATTGGGTGTTCTGATGTGTATGCATTAATGGACCCGGGTGCATCTCATTCTTTTATTGCTCCGAGAGCCGTTCAGAGGTTAGGGTTGATGGTCTCTGAGTTAGAGTGTCCCCTATGGGTCAGTGGACCCAAGTGTGACCCGTCAATTGCAGAGTCAGTCTGCCAGTGTAGTCCAGTTTTCGTAGAGGGAAGATGCTTGTCCGCCGACCTTGTGGTTCTAGATTTGACAGACTTTGACGTCATTCTAGGGATGGATTGGCTATCTACCCATGGTGCTACCTTGGACTGCAGGGACAAGGTAGTTAAGTTCAGATGTCAGGATGGGTCAGAGGTTGTCTTCAGAGGAGACAAAAGGGGCACACCTAGAAGTCTGATATCAGCTCTTCAGGCTCATAGGTTGCTTAGGAGGGGATGTCAGGGTTTTCTAGCTCATGTCAGAGAGCTAGACAGTCAGGTTAGAGAGCCCACCTCAGTGCCAGTGGTCAGAGAATTCTTAGATGTTTTCCCAAACGAACTGCCAGGTTTACCACCTGCCAGGGAGATAGAGTTCGAGATTGAATTGATGCCTGGAACTAGACCGATCTCTATCCCTCCCTACAGGATGGCCCCAGCTGAGTTGAAAGAGTTGAAAGAACAATTGCAAGAGCTGGTAGACAAGGGCTTCATCCGACCGAGTACCTCACCTTGGGGTGCTCCAGTGCTATTTGTGAAAAAGAAGGATGGGTCCCTTAGGCTTTGTATTGACTACAGGCAGTTGAACAAAGTCACTACCAAGAATAAGTACCCATTGCCAAGGATCGACGATCTATTCGACCAGCTAGCAGGAGCGGGTTGTTTCTCCAAAATAGATCTGAGATCAGGGTACCATCAGCTGAGGATCAGAGAAGAGGATGTACCAAAGACAGCTTTCAGGACCAGATATGGGCACTATGAGTTCCTTGTGATGCCGTTCGGGTTAACCAACGCCCCTGCAGCATTCATGGACCTCATGAACAGAGTGTTTAGACAATACCTGGATCACTTTGTTATTGTCTTCATAGATGATATCTTAGTGTATTCCAGGAATGCAGAGGAGCATGCCCATCATCTGAGGATAGTTCTACAGACCTTGAGGGAACATGGCTTGTATGCCAAGTTCTCCAAGTGTGAGTTCTGGTTGAGGAGCATCTCGTTCTTGGGGCATGTAGTGTCAGAGAATGGAATTGAAGTAGACCCCAAGAAGATAGAGGCTGTGACTAACTGGCCTAGACCCACCTCAGTGACAGAGATCAGAAGTTTCTTGGATTTGGCTGGTTATTACAGGAGGTTCGTTCAGGGCTTCTCCAAAATTGCAGCTCCTCTGACCAGATTGACCAGGAAGAATCAGAGGTTCGTATGGACCGACCAATGTGAGGAAAGCTTTGAGGAGCTCAAGAAGAGGTTGACTTCAGCACCAGTGTTAGCTCTGCCAACCAGCAATGAGGACTTCACAGTGTTCTGTGATGCATCCAGAGTGGGCTTGGGTTGTGTGTTGATGCAAAATGGTAGGGTGATCGCTTATGCTTCTAGACAGCTAAAGAGGCATGAGTTGAATTACCCCACACACGATCTTGAGATGGCAGCGGTTATCTTTGCACTCAAGATGTGGAGGCACTACCTCTATGGGGTAAAATGTGAGATCTTTACAGATCATAAAAGCCTGCAGCACATTTTGAGTCAGAGAGAGCTGAATTTGAGACAGAGGAGATGGGTAGAGCTGCTGAGTGACTATGATTGCAAGATTCAGTATCATCCGGGTAAGGCGAATGTTGTGGCAGACGCCCTAAGCCGGAAGTCACTAGGCAGTCTATCCCACATCACGGCAGAGAGGAGACCAGTGGTGAAGGAGTTTTACAAACTCATTGATGAAGGTCTACAGTTGGAGTTGTCTGGTACAGGTGCTTTGATTGCACAGATGAGAGTGGCACCCGTGTTTCTGGAGCAGGTGGCTCAGAAACAACATGAGGACCCAGAGTTAGTGAAGATTGTCAGGACTGTTCAGTCAGGCAAAGATAGTGAGTTCAGATTCGACAGTAAGGGGATCCTCCGCTATGGGAGCAGACTATGTGTACCAGATGACATAGGGCTAAAGGGAGACATTATGAGGGAGGCTCATAATGCAAGATACAGCATTCACCCCGGAGCCACCAAGATGTATCAAGATATGAAGAAAGTGTATTGGTGGCCAGCCATGAAGAAAGAGGTGGCACAGTTCGTGTCGGCCTGCGAAGTGTGTCAGAGGGTGAAGCTGGAACATCAGAAGCCGGCTGGAATGCTTAACCCGCTACCTATTCCAGAGTGGAAATGGGAGAATATAGCTATGGACTTCGTAGTGGGGTTACCGGCGACGTCCAACAGATTGGACTCCATATGGGTGATTGTGGACATACTCACCAAATCCGCTCACTTCATCCCTGTCAGGAGTGGCTATTCTGTGGACAAGTTGGCGCAGGTGTATGTAGATGAGATTGTCAGGCTGCATGGGGTTCCTGTTTCAATAGTGTCAGATAGAGGGCCCCAGTTCACCTCCAGGTTTTGGCGGAGTCTGCAGGATGCCATGGGTACCAGGTTGGATTTCAGTACTGCCTTCCATCCACAGACGGACGGACAGTCGGAGAGGACCATCCAGACTATCGAGGATATGCTTAGAATGTGTGTGCTGGACTTTGGCGGTTCTTGGAGGCAGCATTTACATTTGGTGGAGTTTGCCTACAATAATAGCCATCATGCTAGCATCGGGATGGCTCCATATGAAGCTTTGTATGGAAGGAAGTGCAGGTCACCTGTTTGCTGGGAGGAAGTTGGAGAGAAGGCCTTGGCAGGGCCTGAGTTAGTAGAGATCACCAGCAGGGTGGTGCCCATCATCAGAGAAAGGATCAAGACTGCTACAAGCAGACAGAAGAGTTATGCAGACATCCGCAGAAGACAGGTAGAGTTTCAGGAGGGGGATCTGGTATTGCTTAAGGTGTCTCCGATGAAAGGAGTGGTTCGGTTCAGGAAGAAAGGTAAGCTGGCTCCACGGTACATCGGACCCTTTGAAGTCCTGCAAAGGATTGGGAATGTATCGTACAAGCTGGATTTACCTGCTTCAATTGCAAGAATCCATCCGGTTTTCCATGTTTCTATGTTGAGGAAATTTGTGTCAGATCCGGGCAAGGTTCTTAGTGAGCCTGATGTAGAGATCCAAGAGGATCTCACCTATGTAGAGCAGCCAGTGCGGATTCTTGACACTCAGATCAGAAAGTTGAGGAACAAGGAAATCCCGATGGTGAAAGTCCTGTGGAACCATCACAATATAGAAGAATGCACCTGGGAGACACGGGAGTCCATGCTCCAGCAGTACCCTCATCTCTTTTAAGGTTAGATCTCTATGTGTTTATATGTTATGTTTTATGTTATGCATGTCCTAGTTGAGGAACATTCGGGGACGAATGTTCTTAAGGGGGGGAGAATGTAATACCCGACTAGACTCCGGTATCGGAATTCCTACCGTCCGGTGGAATCTCGGATGTCGAAAACCTCTAGAAGGGTAAAAGCATGTTTTATGAAATGTTTTCATGTGTTTTTAATGTTTTTAAGTATGAAATTAAATGAGTTTTTGCATAAAAAGTCTTTGGAGGAAAACCCAGGTTCGGCCGCCGAAAGTCAAGTTCGGCCGCCGAACATGCATGCGTTTTGGAGGCACGTTAGGCCCCCGAAAGCATGAGCGAGGGAAGTCCAGGTTCGGCCGCCGAACCTCATGTTCGGCCGCCGAACATGGCATGCATGCGGAGGCACATTCGGCCCCCGAACGTGGTCTGGCCAGCCACTATAAAAGGGGCACTTAGCCGAAATGGGCGAGCTTTCTCCCATTTTCGGCCACAGCTAGCTTCCGACCTCCCTCTCCCCAAATCTTGTGTTCTTTCTTCAAATCTCCTCCATTTTTCTTGAGTTTTAACCTCACATTGCAAGTTTTGAGCTTTTTAAACAAGTTTTGGAGTTTTGGGAACTCAGGAGCTCATTTGCTTGGATCTCCGAGTTTAGGTCGTCTCTCTCTCGATCTTCAAGAGGTAAGAGCCGATCTTAAGCTCATAGTATGTTTTAAATAAGTTTTATGAAGTTTTATGGGGTAGAAATGCATGTTTAAGTTAGTTGAGCTATGTTAGGTTTTATGTGATTTGTGAACAATGTGGCATGTTTGAGTATGTTTGAAGTGTTGTAGTTGGGGTATATGTTTGTTTGAGGCCCCTAGGAGCTTGTATGCATGTTTTGGTTGAGTGGTATGCATGATTTGAGCTTGGGAGGCGAAATGTGCATAGGAGAGCTGAGTTTCTGCCATTCGGGAGAAGCTCAGGTTCGGCTGCCGAAGGGACTTTCGGCCGCCGAACCCTCTTGTGGAGGCAGCTTTCGGCTGCCGAAGCTTGCCCCCGAAAGAGGACTTTCGGATCTGTCTGGGACTTTCGGCCGCCGAAAGTGCCGCCGAAAGTGCCTGACTTTCGACTCTGGAGGGACTTTCGGCCGCCGAACCTGCCGCCGAAAGTGCCCTGTTCAGTCATTTCATGCATGTATTTCTATGATTATTTCATGATGTTTTAGGGGGTTTTTGGGGAGTATATTAGAGTTATGTTTATGTATGTTTGGTCCCTCATTGGAGTCCACCTGTGTAGGTTCGGACCCGAGGAACCGAGGACCCCCGCAGTGAGCCAGCTGCTATAGAGTTTGTCAGAGCTAGCCAGAGGTGAGTGGAATAAACCTTAAGTTTAAATTAATGAAATATGAATTTTGAGCATGACCATGCATCATGAATGTCATGTGATATTTTAGGTTGTTTGCATTAGATTCCACGAATATTTTGCATTGCATACTTGATGATGTTGTGGATGGGCATTGAATGATCCTTTAGTCCTTGATATGTTATGATGAGGCATGTTATGGTATGGTTGCCGGTTGTACCCATTCTACGTCCCGGCCAGAGTAAGAGAAAGACCAGGTTGTACCCATTCTACGTCCCTGGCATCTTGGAACGTTATGTTATGTTATAGTAAGAGGAAGTCCGGTTGTACCCATTCTACGTCCCGGCATTTTGGAATGTAGAGGACTAGAGGTGACAATACCATCCTTATGTGATATGATTGTGATGTGTTGCATTTCATGTAAGCATGAAATTTTAATATATGTTTTCTCTATTCTGCTCACTGGGCTTTGTAGCTCACCCCTCTCCCCTAACCCCAGATGTGCAGGTACAGGGTAGACCAGGAGGTTAGCCAGAGTTTTGAAGGATGTTTATGTAATAGTTAGGTTGTGGACATGACAATTGTACTATGATGTAATGTAAAAGATTATAGCACGTTATGTAATGAGATATATTGAGGTTATAGTTGTGCTTGACCCTATGGGTATTGTTGTCCCTTTTGATACATGATCTATAGATATGTTTATGATGTTCATGACGGTCCAAGCTCAATGTATGATGAGATACCCCATTGGAGCATTTGATGAGGGCTCCAGTGGTGGTTTATGTTTACGATTATGTAATGTACAGGTCGAGCTTGGCTGATATATGAGAATGTTTACAGATTCTTTTGAGTTTGTTTGATCATGTATGGGATTTTCAGGTTTACAGGTTATATGTCAGGCTTGCTACGGGTCCCGGCGGCCTTACGCCGATCTGGATCCTAGCGCCGGTAGCGGTCCGGATTTCCTGGCTGTTACAATAGAGGTATAGGTAGTCAAGCACAATAGGAAATCATGTCCACTAGGATAGGATGTTGCATCCTGTCTATATGCTGATGTGAAATGCCATGATTTATGCATGGGCATTGTTGTTATGTGATGTTTATATGCTGATATGTACTGTTATGTGTTGTTATGTTGTTTTCCAGTAAGCTAAGATGAGAGGAACTCGTCGATCTTGCACGATTGACTGGAGTCCCACCAAAAAGTGAGGGTGCAGCTGCTCGTCCTCCTGCATTGCCAAGGGCGAGATCTCAGAGATCAAGCAGGGAGGGTACGTCAAGGGACCCTAGAAGGTCTTTTGACGAGAGCAGAAGAGGAACAGATAGAGGAGGAAGGTCAGAGGAAGTGAGGAAGGCCATGGATGTGGATCAGCCAAGAGAGGAAAGCATGGGTATGGACAGGTCGGAAGAGGGTATGGGAGACTCTCAGGGAGGCACTCAGGCCTCGGGGTTTGGTTATCCACCCCATTATCCACCCTTTTCACAGGGCCCGGGGTATCCGATGGGGGGTACGTCGGATTACTCTGGTTTTACCCCATATCCTATCTACATGCCTTACATGCCTTATCCTCCTTTTTACCCACCATATCCCATGTATCCAGCCACACCTTTCCATCCCAGTTCAGCATACCCAGAGCCAAGTTCAGCACCTCCTCCACCACCAGAACCAGAACCAGTAGCCCCTGTTATCCAAGTACCTCAACCTAGCTCAGCTGAGGGAAGTAAAGTGAAAATGACAGAGTATTTGATGTTGGATGCTCCCAAATTCAATACGGGAGATGATCCATTTGAGTAGCTCAGAACGGTTAAGATGATAACTGATGAGTTAGGAGCTGATGATAGCAGAGCCATTGAGATGGCAGGGTTCGCACTCAAATGTAAGAAAGCTTTAGAGTGGTTCAAGAATTATGTGGACCCCAGGTTGGACAGCATGTCATGGGGAGAGTTCGCCAATGAGTTTGCAGGGTGGGCTTTTCCTGACAGTTCCAGGGAGCTGAAAGTGATAGAATTTGAGCAGTTGAGGCAGACTGAGGAGATGAGTGTAGATGAATACACAGACAAGTTCCTGGATCTGCTTCAGTATGTGGGTCAGGCTTATGACACTGATCAGAAGAAGGCAAGGCGATATACCATGAGACTTCATCCCAGGTATTCCTCCTTGATTCTTCCAGCAGAGAAGGAGAGTTTCCACTCTATAGTGGATGCAGCCAGAAAAATGGAGGCGAGTGCCATAATTCAGGGAACAGTAAA
This sequence comes from Manihot esculenta, assembly GCF_001659605.2. Taxonomy (NCBI): domain Eukaryota; kingdom Viridiplantae; phylum Streptophyta; class Magnoliopsida; order Malpighiales; family Euphorbiaceae; genus Manihot; species Manihot esculenta. The sequence goes on from NC_035173.2 coordinate 13,199,880, forward strand.
ACAGCAAGTGGCACAGCCTTCGGGTTCTAAGACCCCCAGTGCAGCAGCTTCAGGCAGCAAGAAATGGGGAAAGGCAAAAGGTACAAAGAACAAGTTCTAGAGCAAGATCAAGTCTGGTCTGGGAATGGATAGTGGCTCAAGCTCTGGCACAGATAGTCCAGTATGTGGGAGATGTGGGAGACCGCACAAAGGAGTTTGTCGGTTGGGATCTACAGCCTGTTATAAATGTGGGCAGGAGGGACATTTTTCACGGGAATGTCCTCAGGCGACCTTTATGGCATCATCCCAGTAGATGAGCTCAGGCAGTGTAGCACAGCCAGCAGCTCCAGCCATACCTCAGAGTAGTGGCAGAGGTAGAGGGAGAGGGTCAGCCTCTTCTTCAGCAGCAGGTTCCCGAGGTGGAGGTCCTGTAGCCCCAGCACGGATCTTCACTGTGACTCAGAAGGAGGCAAACACGTTGAATACAGTGGTGTCAGGTAATCTCATCATTGGGTGTTCTGATGTGTATGCTTTGATGGACCCCGGTGCTTCTCACTCTTTTATTGCTTCTGGAGCCGTGGAGAGATTGGGTCTGATGATCTCTGAGTTAGAGTGTCCTCTCTGGGTCAGTGGATCCAAATGTGACCCTTCAGTGGCAGTATCAGTCTGTCGCTTCAGTCCAGTGTTCATAGAGGGTAGATGCCTTCCAGCTGACCTTGTGGTTCTAGATTTGACGGATTTTGATGTCATTCTAGGGATGGATTGGCTATCTACATATGGAGCTACCTTGGACTGTAGAGACAAGGTAGTTAGCCTCAGAGACCAGGAGGGGTCAGAGTGTGTCTTCAGAGGAGACAGGAGGGGGACACCTAGAGGTTTGATCTCAGCCCTTCAGGCTCGTCGGTTGCTTAGAAGGGGTTGTCAGGGGTTTCTAGCTCATGTGAGAGAGCTAGATAGTCAGGTTAGGGAACCAGCCTTGGTACCAGTAGTCCAAGAATTTCCAGATGTCTTCCCAGACGAGCTTTCAGGACTACCACCTGATAGGGAGATGGAGTTTGAAATAGACTTGCTGCCTGGTACCAGACCTATCTCTATTCCTCCCTACAGGATGGCGCCAGCAGAGTTAAAAGAGCTGAAAGAGCAGTTGCAAGACTTGGTAGATAAGGGTTTCATCCGCCCTAGTACCTCACCTTGGGGTGCTCCAGTGTTATTTATCAGAAAGAAGGATGGATCCCTCAGACTTTGTATCGACTTCAGGCAGTTGAACAAGGTCACTACCAAGAATAAGTATCCCTTGCCTAGGATCGACGATCTATTTGACCAGCTAGCTGGAGCAGGTTGTTTCTCTAAAATAGATCTAAGGTCCGGGTATCATCAGTTGAGAGTCAGAGATATTTGACCAGCTAGCTGAAAAAGTTCCAAGCAGAGCACTGTAGCAGATTCTACAACAGAAGCTGAGCATATTGCAGCATCAGATACAGTTAAGGAGGCAGTCTGGTTGAAGAAATTCATCTCAGAGTTGGGAGTGGTTCCCAGCATTGCAAATCCTATGGACCTTTATTGTGATAACAACGGTGCCATAGCACAGGCAAAGGAGCCCAGATCTCATCAGAGATCTAAATACATACTCAGACGATATCACCTTATTTGAGAGATCATTGATAGGAGATATCAAAATATGCAAAGTAGACACAAATGACAACATTGCAGATCCACTGACCAAGCCTCTTTCACAGTTCAAGCATGATCAGCACACTAGGTCTATGGGTATTAGATACTTGTATGATTAGGCCTAGTGCAAGCGGGAGATTGTTAGTGTATATGTCCTAGGCCATTATCTTGGACCTTTTTGTATGTCGTTTTGGTTATTAATAAAAGAGATTTTTATCATTATTATTTATTTGCATGTTACATAATAATGATTATCATCCCTGGTTACTTATTATTATGTTGATAATAATAAAATATAACTAGTATGATTATTGATTGATAATCATGAGATGATTATGTATATGTTGATATAATTCAATAATCATAGATACTTGTTAGAGAACAAAGTATTGGATGGACCCGCATTGAGATCACTACATGGGTCATTGTCATAAGTGAATCTCAAAGTAGTTATGTCTTAATCTTTTGACTTGAGATTGTCATAGTTTCCAACATAAGGACTGTTATGTTTTGACATAACCAAACATTGTCTTTAATCGGACAATCATAAAGGTTATGATTGAGCATAATAGAAATTATGTAGAGGATAATGAACAATCAAGATAGGATTTGTCCCTCTCTCCGAGAAAGATATCTTCTGGGCCTCTCGATAAGTGAGACTGAGAAATGCATGGCCATGCTCAAATGAATTGATAGTGTGATCAATATCATTTGATTTTTATCAGTCTACTTAGAGATCGAGAAATCATAAGTTTGAACATTATAAGTTTGACATTGTCCATGACTTATGTTCAAACTAGATATCGTGTGACAAAGGGATTAATTTATGTTCTATTTATTAGGGTTTATCGGACTATTGATCCTCATATTAGTTGGGTAGTTATAATGTCTTGCTAGAGACCACTTATGACTTATGGGCCTTGTGGGACTGGGCCTATTGCCAATTAATGTGAGCCTATTGGGTTACACACAAAAGAACGTTGTTAATGTGCCATGTCATATTAATGGGCTAAAAGCTCAAAGCCCATTAATATAATTAATAATAATAAAGTGTTATTATTATTAATATTAATCATTAAAATAATTAATAATAATAAAGTGTTATTATTATTAATTGTAATTATTAATATAATTAATAATAATAAAGTGTTATTATTATTAATTATTTATTATTATAAGATAATAATATTTAAAAGATCTGCAGTCTATCTGTAACTGTTACGGATAAAGGACTCTATCACATAAGATATTTGAGTATCTATGAGATTGTGATAGTGGGCTATGAACACAACTCCTTTTAGAAAAAGGAGTTGTGGGAAAAACAAAAGACTGAAACATATAAATACTCATTCTACGAATTGTAGAAGGTACGTTTTTTAGAAAGATTCAGTCTAATAATTGCAGATTGTGGAGCACATAATCTATCCATCTTTAAGAGAGCTAGCACTCTAGAAGGATAGAAGACGTTCGTGTGGATACCATAGAGGGTGTTCGTTTGGAAAAGCAGCACCATTAGTCCGCCATTGTATCTTCTCGACGAGATTAACAGGTTAGTCTCACATCCTTCTTATGAAATAAACGAAGCACTCGGATTCTGGAAAAAGAAAATTCGAGATTTTTATTTTTCTGCTGCGCAATTTGCTGTTTAGACCCTTCTCTAGGCTAGGCTAGCTGGTTTAGTGCCAGCGGTCAATTCTCAAGGTCGGTGCCTCGTATGATTGCCCCTTGTCCTTTGTTTGGTTCTCTATCTCGTATGCATTTTGCTTAGGATTCGCTTCGTCTTAATTTGGTCTGCCTATTGGCTTTACCAGTCTCGAGCTCATTTTCTTGAGATCGGCATGGCGCTTTGGCGTTTTGGCTCCGTGAACCTTGCATTGGTCTTTAGTAGGCCGCATTGCTACATGATACGGGCGTTGGGGTGCCTCAGTTTAATTTCTTTATAGGTTGGCTATTTTGCGAGATCGAGGTCTTATTAGCCTGTAATCCGAGCTCTTTTGAGAGGTTGGATTCAGATTTTTTTGTTCCAGCACCCTCTTGAGGTCAGCACGGCGCTTTGGTGCTTTTGGCTGTTGTGTGAGATCAAAGTCTCTTTACCTTATGATCCAAGCTCCTTTGGGAGGTTGGATTTTAACTTTTCATTTGTGGTCCAGTGCCCCTATCTTTTATGTGAGGTTGGAACTGCGTTCTTATGTGTTGTTTTTGTGCGTTGTTATCATATGCCACTGTTTGCTGTGAGCATACGATATTTTTTAATAGAAGGCGAAAGAATAGTTCCCTCCGTCCTCTCAGCTCAGTTTTATGGTGCGGGCGGTCTTTTTCCGAGGCCAGTCACCTACCTCACTGAGGGCTTGCTCAAGATTCAGGTTCTTTAGCCTTACTGTCGCTATATCATCTCAGCCAGTTTTGTGGTGCCGGGGGTCATTTTCCGAGGCCGATCACCTACCTCACTGAGGTCTTGCGTAAGATTCAGGCTCTTTGGCCTTATTGTCGCTTCATCATCTCAGCCGATTTTGTGGTACCGGGGGTCATTTTCCGAGGCCGGTCACCTACCTCACTGAGGTCTTGCGCAAGATTCAGACTCTTTGGTCTTACTATCGCTTCTAGGCTCTCTAGCCTTGCACAAGATTCAGGCTCTTTGGCCTTACTGTCGCTTCATCATCTCAGCCGGTTTTGTGGTGCCGGGGGTCATTTTCTGAGGCCGGTCACCTACCTCATTGAGGTCTAGCACAAGATTCAGGCTCTTTAGCCTTACTGTCGCTTCATTATTTCAGCCGGTTTTATGGTGCTGGGGGTCATTTTTCGAGTCCGGTCACCTACCTCACTGAGGGCTTCCTCCTCTCTTTCTAATATTTTTCTGCAAAGTAAAAGCTTGTATAGAGTATATTACAAGTGAATATAATATTAATTTTGACCAACCCTATCTTTTTATGTGATTTAAAGGATTCATTAAATAATAATTCTCATGGTTTACTCATTTTACAGTTTTTTCTCAATAACAAATCTTTAAGCTACTTCAGCACACTACTAGGTTCAGTCTCATACACATAGGGCCTTCGCTTACAATCTCAATTTTATAACCAATCACGATAATGAAAATAATTTGGGTTAAAGAAGTGACCGTGCAACTTAGTTATGACGCCTTTCTTCCACGATTTGTGAATCACCCCGGCGTTGCCCTTCTTTTTCATATCGACATATTCCTCTGTCCAAATTTCGCCGTGTGGCTTTTGATGTTCATGGTGATTCTCGGGTCTTTTCTTGTCTCATGACACCACGGAGTTAGAGAATAAGAACTGCAGTCTTTCCCGAACAGAGCTCAGATCGTTTGGAATGGCTCCGGTGTAATTTTCGCCGTGATTGGCCATGTGAATCTCAGTGGGTGTTATGAAAATGGAAACTCCAGTGACGGAAAGAGCTCCTTCGTTTCCCACAGACGGCTCCAATTGATGTTCTGAGATCCAGAGAAATAGGGTTTATAATAGTTGTGTAAGCTTGGTCCATGAGGAGGATCTCTTTCTCCTTTTATTCCTTTCTTCTTGCTTGCTAGTGATGCCTAACAGCCTCTCTGCTACAGTGATACCCATCTCTGTCGGGCAGGTCCGTATGTACAGTAGTGTCAGTCTCCCTACCTATGTCAGGCGGCCATTTAATTTTCCCCAGTGCGCCTGCGAATAGGGCTGCGAAAGGACTGGACCTGCTTGCTTCTCATCACATCCCATCACCGGGCTGGCTTCCTTCTAACCGGACTTGGGATCACAGGCGACCCGGCCTGCTATGCTTCCCGGGACCCAAGCCTAAGATGTTGGACAGGCTTGTCTAGGTACGTACCGAACTCTAGGCCTGATCTAATTTCGCGAGTCCTGACTCAGCCCAGGTGGGTACGAGAACCAACGATTATCATTATTAATCCTTTATTTATTAAAATCGAAGTAAATTAATGCGAAATGGCTAAATTTTAATTAAATCAAAAAATTATATAATTTAAATTTAATTTTTTAAATTAAACTATTTTCCTTTAATTGGAAAAAAGAAATTATAATCGATCCCATGACTACAAACCAGATAAATTTCCTTAACAATTGAACTAATTCATTTTAGTATTATTTCTTTTCAGTTAAAATATATATAATTTTGTATTAGTCGAGAGTCAAGACTATATCAAGAAGGAGTGGTGAAGTGGTTTTCTTATGAGAACTTTGCTTAGATAGATGACGATGATATCGACCAAGTCTCTACAGAAAATGTAATAGAGGTAGGAAATATTGATATAATAGAGACTCGGGAATACGAACCTGAAATCATTCCTCCTCCTATGTTATCTTCTAAGATTTTAATGAAAAATATACTTTCATATCTTGTTATTATTTTTATTAAGTGCTTGTATGATTGGTACTCGTCCGTAACCCTCTTCCATTTATTACCAAATAAGACTTTGAATAATTTCTAAAAAATTGCTAAGGGATCAACACCTGACTCTAACACCTGGTCACTGGTCTAGCTAATGATCATAAAATAAATAACTTGAAAAATTTACAAAATGGGACCAACACCTAGACATGTGGCCTGACAGATACCCGCCTTGCGGTCTGGGCATGGAATGGCTTAGAGAAATGAGACTAACATCGGTCTTATGGCATGTGAATACCCACCTTGTAACCTGGACATATAATGCCTAGGAGACCTAACACCTAGTCATGCGTCCTAACTGATACCTACTTCGTGGCCTGGGCATGTAATGGCTTAGAAACTTTTTGCAAAATGGGACTAGCACCCCTTCGCGTGGTCTGGCTAACACTCGCCTTATGGTCTGGCATACAATGCCTTAAGAGATCTTTGCAAAACGGGACTAAAACTTAGTCGTATGGCCTAGCTAACATCGTCTTATGGCCTAAGCATACAATGCCTTGGAAAATTTTTGCGAAGTGGGACTTATACTTAGAAATGTAGCCTGGCTAACACTTGCCTCATGGCCTAACTTAAGGTGTTAGGAAACTCAGAGATTACTGCAACCCAAACACGCATCGAAAAAATTAAAAATCTCTGATTTCCTTCACGGGATCCGAGTGCTTCGTTTATTTCGAAAGGAATGATAAGAGACTAACCTGTTAGACTCGACGAGAAAATTATATAGAACATCAACAACGTTCTTTTGTGTGTGACCCAATAGGCTCATATTAATTAGCAATAGGCCCAGTCCCACAAGACGCGTAAATCATAAGCGGCCTCTAGCAAGACATTATGACTACCCAACTAATATGAGGATCGATAATCCGATAAAGGCTAATAAATACAACATGTATTAATCCCTTTGTCGCACGATATCTAGTTTGAACATAAGTTATGATCAATGTCAAATTTATAATGTTCAAACTTGTGATTTCTTGATCTCTAAGTAGATTGATAAAATCAAATGATATTGATCACACTATCAATTCATTTGAGCACGGCCATGCATTTCTCAGTCTCACTTATCGAGGGGCCCATAAGATATCTCTCTCAAAAAGATGGACAAATTCTATCTTGATTGTTCAATATCCTCTACATAATTTCTATCATGCTCGATCATAATTTTTATGATTGTCCGATTAAAGACAATGTTTAGTTATGTGAAAACATAATAGTCCTTATGTTGGAAATTATGACAATCTCAAGTCAAAGGATTAAGACATAACTATTTTAAGATTCACTTATGACAATAACCCATGTAGTGATCTCAATGCAGGTCCATCCAATACTTTATTCTCTAACAAGTATTTATGATTATTGAATTATATCAACATATACATAAGCATCTCATGATTATCAATCAATAATCATACTAGTTATATCTTATTATTATCAACATAATAATAAGTAACCAAGGATGTTAATCATTATTATGTAACATGCAAATAGATAATAATGATAATAAAACCTCTTTTAATTAATAACCAAAATGACATATAAAAATATCCAAGATAATAGTCTAGGGCAAATACACTAACATAAGGTGTCTTATTTAGCGGGACTAATACCCAAATTATGGCCTGACTAACACTCGCCTTATAGCCTGACATAGAATGCCTAGGAACTTTTTGCAAAATGGGACTAACATCCAGTCGTGTGGCTTGGCTAACACTCGTCTTATGGCCTGGGCATACAATGCCTTGGAAACTTTTTGCGAAGTGGGACTAACACCAGATCATGTGGCCTGGCTAACACTTGCCTTATAGCCTGGGCATAAAATGCCTTAGTTAATTTTTATAAATATGGGACTAACACTCGGACATGGGTCTGACATATACCCGCCTTGTGGTCGTAGTATAAAGTGCCTTAGCTACTTTTTGTAAACTGAGTCTAATACCCAGTCATGTACCTGGCGGATTCCCGTCTGGTGGCTCGCCTAGCATATACCCTCATTATGCCTTTTTTAGCAAGACTAACACCCAGATTATGGCCTAATGGATTCCTATCTTGTGGCCTTAGCATAAGATGACTTGTTTAGTGGGACTAACACTCAGATTATGGTTTGATGGATTCCCACCTTGTGGCCTTGGCATAAAATACCTTGTTTAGTGGGACTAATATCCAGATTATAGCTGATGGATTCCCACCTTGTGACTTGGTATAAGATGCCTTTTATAGTAGGACTAATACCTAAATTATGGCCAGATGGATTCCCATCTTGTGGCCTTGGCATAAGATGCCTTATTTAGTGGACCTAATACCCAGATTGTGGTCTGGCAGGTACACGCCTTGTGGCTTTTAATGAATGCTCTTTAATCTTTTTGGAGAAGGCAATTCAACATTCCTTGTTACTAAAGAACACAATACATGAAAAAATACCTCATTAACTATTATTGATAAAATTTTCTCAGATTACCAATATTTCTGGAGTGGAGAATGACTCGGCCATCTAACTTGGCCAGTTTATAAGATCTTGGATTAATAACCTTTGAGATCCTAGATGGTCATTTTCAATTTTCGCTCAACTTACTAGACCTGGTATTACTGAATGTCACGTCCGTTCTTTTAAGGACTGTCTCCTACATTAAACACACATGACCTAACTCTTCTGTTGAATATTCAGGACATCTTCTATGATTTATTTATTTTTCCTTTCCATCATTGGGTTCTTCTGCAATTATATGAATAACCCCTACAAGTTCAGAGTCTAGGGTAGTTTTAGGAGTTGTTACCTTGAGTTTGGGCCTTCTCTCTTCTCTATTCTTTCTGGCAAACTTTTTTGAAGTGTGTTGTCCCTTATTAACCTCTCGATCTCGTCTTTTAACAGTCGGCATTCCTCCATTGTATGTTCGTGATCTTCTTGAAAATGGCAGTACTTAGTCCTATCTCATTTTTCGGCTCTCTCAGGGTTGAGCTTAGGAGGCCATCTAACCTCCTTGTCATTTTTCTTTATCCACATCACAATACATGTTCATGAGTCATTCAATAGAGTATAATTCTTATACTTACTTTGGTTATCCCTTCTTCGGGATAGTGGGTAACTTCTTTGGTCTCCTTCGTATCCTCACATCTCCAGCTTTTGATTTTGCTTTTGACTCGTCCTTTTATCCTCTCTCAACACTTGGACTTCATTATCCAGCCTGATATACTTCTGGGCTTTATCCATTAGCTATTAGTATGTAGTGGCTAGATTCTTGACTAGGGAATCCATGAACCTGACATCGCATGTTCCTTTCTTCAATGCTTCACATGCTATCTCATGATTTAATTCCTCCATTTGTATTTCTTTTGCATTAAACTGTGAGATAAAGTTCCTTAATGACTCGCCTCTCCCTAGCGGATCTTCCACAAGTTAGAGGAGAGTTTTTTAGGAAGTATACAAGTAATAAACTTGGACTTAAATAAGATAGCGAATTGCGTAAAGCTTTGAATTATACCTGAGCTCAGATGTTGGTACCATTTCTGAGCTAAACCTGTGAGTGTTGACAGAAACACTCGGCACAATACGAAGTTGTTGACATCTTGAAGCTGCATGGTTGTTCTAAGATCTAGGTGACTCCTGGGATTTGTTGTCCCGTCATACTTGTCCAGACTTTGGAGTTTGAACTTATCGGGGAATGTCTCTGCCAATATCTCTTTTGAAAGAGGCGAGGCATCATCCAGGCCAAAGTCCTCTTCTTGCTCGTTCTGGTACCTTTGAACAGCCCATACCAGCTTCCAGCTGACATCTTTCAGAGCATCGTCTGATGACTCCTCTTTCTTGAAATCGGCCTTCCCTTTGGATCGCGTTTGGACCGCCTATGTCCGAGTCCTTGAGGTATTAATGGATGCTTTCTGCCTTCCCTTGAGAGCCATGAAAGACGCCTCCCCCCGAGCTTTGTATTGCTCGAGAGTAACCTATAACGTTTTTATGTATTGGAGCATTTGCTCATTGCTCAGATTGTTGAGTCTATTTATAGAGGGTGCGTTTTGTCCACTGCCAGGAGTGGAAGAAATGATAATGCCCTCATTGGTAGCAACAATCTTAGCAGCGGTTCGTGAATTGCTGGCCATTTCGAGAGAGAAAAAAAAAAAGAGATTTCTTTTTAAGAGAAATGAGATAAGAGACGAATTTTAATCCAAATGAACAGAGAGAATTCAATGGACTCCCAGCAGTGAAACCAAATGATGTTGCTAAAACAAAGCTAATGATGTGGTTGAAACAAAACTATGCCGCGATTGGTCAATCTACAAGAAAGAGAATGTGAGGTGGTTAGCATCTACGACAGTCACTCTGACTCTCAAGTTAGTAAACTGAAGAATAGGGTGAGTCTAAGAAATTGCTTAGAAGTCAAGAGTAGTTATGTAAAAATTACGTACCTTGTTCTCTGCGATCATTAGCTTTTATATTATAAGGAGATTGAGTTAATTATTGCATTTTCTGAAAATCCAGTGGGATCACCGGCTAATTGATAGGAGATCTCATCGACTAATTGATCGAAAATTCGATGATTACAAGCGTAATAGGGATATACTAGATCATACTTACTAACGGTAATATTATATGAAGACTCAACTTCTGCAAGAGAGAGCGAGCATTGATGAAAGAACTGGATGTTAGGGCGTCTGAGTCTTCCTTTCTACAGAACTGCGTATCAGCTTATCAGACTTTTACCATATACCCCTATCTTATGATAACAGCTCCTAACCTGATTTGATTATATCAACTATATTTATCAGAAATGTATTTAAAATAAAATTATAATAAGTCAAAATATTACCAACGAATAAAATGTCTGTTGACGTATTTAATAAAATTATCTAATTTTAATATTAAATTTACTGACAAACCTCTGTCAGTAAATTTATAAATTATTCTTAACGATAAGCATTTAAAAGTTACTGATGTAATGTTTTATCGGTGTATTTTATAATTATACTTTTAGTTATTTATTTAGTTTACCGATAATGTGCAGTTGTAAATTGACGACTAAAATGCTACAAGTGCATTTTAATAAAATTATTTAATTAAATTTATTGACAAACCTCTTTTGTCGGTAAATCTATAAACCATTTTTTAAAATTTAATTGTGATAATCATTAAAAGTATCAACAAAACAGTTCGTTGTTTTTTTTTTTTAAAAGTAAAACCTATTAGTTTTATTAATAAAATTCTATCAAACAAAAAGAGATATCATTCCAAACAGACAAACAGTCATGTCTAATAGATTCTCTAACCAAAGTATGAGCTATTAGAGTTGCATGACGACGAACCCATCTAATAGAATTATCAGTTCTAGAGTCTAATAAAGATTTACAATAATTCAAAACCAAATCAAGTTTAGAAAAGTCTAAATATAGAGACTGAAAAATTTGAACCACTTGCATCCATAAAAATACAGCCATTAAAAGGCAAAAATTTCGTAGTAAAGAGCAAAGAGTGATGAAGAGCTAAAACTTCAACAATTACTGGCATACTATTACCTTCCGAGAAACCAGAAACACCACGTTGAAATATACCCTCAGAGTTTTCTACAATAAAACCATAGCCAATAAAAGTTTGAGCTTGAAACAAATCCCCATAACCTGACAAAGCCAACTGAAATTGTCTAAACTTGAAGATGACACACGAATTTGGAGAGGAATGACTTTAGGATCACGAGCAGGGTTGGAAGAATAAAACAAGTTCCTGCCTTGATATAAAGTAGCAGTTGTATTTCCATGCAAAGCACCAGCACGTTGAGCAGCTTCCCAATTCAAGATATGATGCATGACATCTTCCACAAGGTGAGCTGCTGAATTTTGCACCTGGTTCCATAATAATGAGTTCCTTGCTAACTATAATCTCCATGCACAGATCATTACAAAAGTTTTTTAAACCTTGTCTTGAGACTTCAAAATTTGCAGTAAAAAATTAAAAAAATTATCATTAGGCTACAAATCTCCCACTACCCCTAACCTCCAAACTTCCTTGGACATAGGACAATGCAACAAAATATGATTGACACTTTCATCTTCATGGCACCAAGGACATCTAGCATCCACATCCACACCCTTTTGCCTTAAGTTATCCTTTGTAGGCAATATATTTCTACAAGCTCTCCAACAGAAATCCTTCACTTTTGGAGGGACCGAAACATTCCACAAACTAGTCCACAACTCACCCCCCACATTAAAAGATGATCTCCCTAGCAAGTCCATACACATAAAGTATGCAGATTTCACTGTATACACACCCCTTTTATCAAAGTGCCACAAGAAGGAATCTTCCTTATTAGTAATACTAATAGGCATAATAATAATAGCCCTGATATCTCTTGAAGAAAAAAGCTCCATTAAAAGCGCAATGTTCCAAACCCTCCCATTACCTTCGAAAAGATCATAAACGTGCAAATGTGGTTCAATAAAATCGGGGCCATCATCCGCAAAAAGGTATCCTCCTTAGGAATCCAAGGAGCTGAAACCACTAAAATCTTCTCTCCATTACCCACCGTCCACCTTGTACCCCTCCGAATCAACTCCCTTGATACCATCACAGTTTTCCAAACAAAGCTAGCACCATTACTTACATTGGCAGAAAATAAATCACCATTTGGGAAGTACTTTGCTTTAAACACACTATAACAAAGAGTATTAGGATTTATTAAGAACCTCCACAGTTGCTTGCCAAGTAAAGACAAATTAAAACTCCTAAAGTCCTGAAACCCCATACCCCCCTCCTTCTTCCTACTACACATCCTCTCCCATGCTAGCCAATTAATACCCCTCCGCCCTTCTCTTTTACCCTCCCACCAAAAGCCATTGACCATTCTATACAATTCATTCAAAATAGTAATAGGAATTTAAAAAATATTTATGCAATATGCAGGTATAGCTTGCAACACATATTTTATGAGAACCTCCCTGCCTGCTCTAGATAGGAATCTGCTGCTCCATGAATTGATCCTCTTCCACATTCTTTCTTTCAGAAAACCAAAAATTGCTTTTTTGTTCCTCCCAATAAGAGAAGATAACCCCAGGTAGGCACTATGACTCATTGGTGAATGAACATCCAGGATATTACTAATATTAGACCTTACAGAGGAGACCACATTGGGACTGAAGAAAATGCTAGATTTGTTAAAGTTCACCACTTGCCCAAAAGCAGCCGCATAGATATTGAGAATAGATTTAATATTATCTGCTTCCTCTAGTCTAGCATTAAAAAATAACAGAGAATCATCTGTAAAAAATAAATGTGAGATCTTTGGGCATCTAACACCTGCCCTACAGCCCTGCAACCAGCCCCTAGATTCAGCATCTTTAAGTAGTAATGATAAGCCTTCCGCACACACCAAATAGAGATACGGAGAAATAGGATCCCCATGCCGAAGACCTCTACGAGGCACAATAGGACCAATCCAATCACCATTAAAATTGATATTGTAAGAAACTTTCGAAAAGCACATAGTCAACCACCTACTCCATTGTGTAAAAAAATCAAATTGTTCCAACATGCCTTTTAGAAACTCCTACTGTACCATATCATAAGCCTTAGAAATATCAATTTTAAGTGCACAATTACCATCATTTCTACTCTTATTAATTTTCATATTGTGAATCATTTCAAACGCAACCATAAGATTATCGGTAATCAATCGATGAGAGATAAAAGCAGACTGATTCTCAGAGATAATCATAGGAAGGACCTTTTTAAATCTGTTCGCCAAAGCTTTAGCCGCATTCTTATATAACACATTACACAACATAATTGGACGAAAGTCTTTAACAATTTCAGGGCTATCCACTTTAGGTATCAAAACAATCAATGTTTCAGTAAGAGAAGGAGGAAAAATACCTTGTTGAAGCCATATGTGACAACCATCGGAAACATCATTGCCAATCAACTGCCAAAATCTCTGGTAAAATGCAGGATTTAACCCATCCGGCCCAGGTGCCTTGTCTAGATGCATCTGAAAAAGAGCAGCTCTAAATTCCTCATTCGAAAAGGGAGCACAAAGATCAGTAACTACATCACTAATCAAGGGCGGTACCAACTCAAAAACCCGTTCACAATCCACAAAACTACCATAAAAAATAGACTGGAAATAATGCAGAACATGATTTTTAATTTCCTGCTCATCCCCAATCCAGGTAGCCGACGACTCCTTTAATTTAGTAATACGGTTCATTCTTCGTCTACCATTAATTTGTGCATGAAAAAATTTTGTATTTTGGTCCCTATTTTTAAGCCAAAAGCACTTTGCCTGCTGTTTAAGTCTAGCTTCTTCCTGCTCAAGGAGATGATTCCAGTCTTCCTTTAAAGAGGCGTGAGAAATATTACTAGGCCCGTTATCCAATAATCTCTGTATAGTCTTCTTCTTTTGCCAAAACTCCCTATTTTTGCTCCTACCCCACAACGAAAGAGCAGAAACTAAATCATCACATTTCATCAAAAGGTTGCGTGGTATAGAATTAACCCAAGCTCCTTTAACAACCTCAGCCAGACCCTCATCACATAACCATGCATTATCAAATCGAAATCTCCTTCTATTGTAACGACCCGGAAATCGGACCGCTACCGGCGCTAGGATCCAGATCGACTTAAGGTCGCCGGGACCCGTAGCAAGCCTAACATACATCCTGTACAGCTGGTATAATCCCATACATGATCAAACATATCCATAAAACATTTAAAACTTTACCTTTAACCAGTATGACCTGTGTATGCACTATGACTGAACTCATAGAACCCCTAGGGTCAGCATACTCTACGTCAAACTCGGTTCATCACATGTAACAACATAAAATAAAACTCATGTACAAAGGGATTAACCAACTCGGGCCAAGCACAATACTATAACTCTGAACATATAACATAATATCATTACCTTACATTACATCATGTCCACTACTATTCTATTACATAAACATGACCATGGACGTAACCTGCTGATCTCCTGACTATCTCTGACCCTGCAAACCTGGGGTTAGGGGAGAGGGGTGAGCTAAAAAGCCCAGTGAGCAGAAACCATAAAAGAAAACAGTTCATTTTAACATATGCTATCATGGAATACGTCACATCACAAATATATCACCTCAAGGATGGATCTGTCACCAATAGCCCTCTACATATCAATCTCGTACCATAACAAGTCAACAATACTCTATGCCAGGGGCGATACGGCCACGCCTGGACTTCACATACTCTATGCCAGGGGCGATACGGCCACACCTGGACTTCTCATCTCATATCATATCATACATGCCATATCATATCAATTCATATCATGTCATAACATACTGAGGGCTAGAGGATCATCCAGTATCCATCCACATCATTATCATCGTATTATGCAATGCATCATATTCGTGAATTCTAATGCAAACAACCTATTGCATAACATGGTATTCATGATGCATGAACATGCTTGAACATGCTGAAAACATTTGATTTAAAAACATAAGGGTTAGTTCCACTCACCTCTGGCTAGCTCTGGACTAACTCTGAAGCAGCTAACACTGCTAAACACCTCGGTTCCTCGGGTCCGATCCTACACAGGTGGACTCCAGTGAGGTGCCAAACATACTCTAAACAACTCATAAACAACTCCCCAAAAACCCCCTAAAGCATCACTTAAACATGCATAGAAAACACCCATGAAAGGGCTAGACAGGGCACTTTCGGCGGCACCTTCGGCGGCCGAAAGTCCCAGACAGAGACGAAAGTCAGGCAGGTTCGGCGGCACCTTCGGCGGCCGAACTCTCTCTCCAGAGACGAAAGTCAGGCACTTTCGGCGGCCGAACATTACCTTCGGCGGCCGAAAGTCTGCTTTCAAGCCAAAACTCAACTTTCGGGGGCAAGGTTAGGCGGCCAATCCCTGCATCCTCAGGCAGGTTCGGCGGCCGAAACCACCTTCGGTGGCCGAACCTGAGTTCATCCAGAACTCAGCCTTTGTGCATTTCAAGCCTCCCAAACCTTCCAAACACCCCAAACAAGCATCCAACTCCTCAAACACATGCATACATCTTTAACCATGCACAAAGGAGCTCAAACAAGCTTAAACTCCCAAAAACAACATCAAGAAACATACATAGATAGCTTATGACCCACATAGGCCAAAACCACCAAAACAAACCAAACCTCACATACTCTCTCCCAATCATGCATACTCTCTCCCATATGCTCAAGGGGCTTGAAAACTAACTTAAGCCCCAACACAAACATCACATGAACATACATTATCATACATTGGGCATAAAACCCACATAAACCCTAACATGTATTTCTACCCATGCTCAACCATCAAAACCTCTTAAAACTCACTTAAAACTTCATGAAACGTAAAAGAAAAACATAGATCCACACTTACCTCTTGAAGATTGAGGGTTGGTGCGACCCAAAGCTTGAGATGTGGAGAACCCAAACTCTTAAAGTCTCCAAGCTCTCCAAACCTTGATCCAAGCTTTAAAACTCTTCAAAACAACCATATAGCTTATAAAACGTGAAGGATTTGAAGAAAAAGCAAGAAAACGACTAGAGGAGGACATGAACACACCTGAGCTCGAGAATGGGGAGAAATCTCGCCCATTTTCGGTCTGAGGGGCTTTTATAGGTGGCCCGCCGAACCTCAAGTTCGGCCGCCGAAATGGCACAATTGGTACTCACTCTCACCAGACTATTCCCTTAAAGTGGGAGGTCAAGGGTTCGAGCAGTGGGGGAGGCGACCTAATTTCCAAAGGGAAATTTGGGCCAAATCCACTTGGGAAGAACGGGTTCAAGTCCCGCGAACCAAGGGGACAAATCCTGCCCGGAACCCGTGAGGGTGAAGGGATGTTAAGAGCTGCTCACAGTGGCTGGGCCCAGAGGAAGGTCACGGGCTGTGAGCGGTAACAGGGCCGGTCGTACGGGGCCGGGCTGCCCAGCCACTGTGAGCGGTAACAGGGCCGGTCGTACGGGGCCGGGCTGTTACATCTATCTCCCCTATTATCCTTAGGAGCTGTATTAATCACCAATGGTTTGTGATTCGATCTAAGAACATGAACAACCGAGCAGACAACATTAGTGAATTTACGAGTCCAGTCCTCAGTAGCAAGGGCTCTATCAAGCTTCTCTCTCACCAGATTATTCGACTCTCTGCCCTTCTCCCATGTGAAGAAAGAGCCAACAGTGGGTATTTGAACAAGATTACTATCCTCAAGTGCCTGTCTAAACCCCTGTATAAGATAATTTGACAAAGTTGCTCCTTCTTCCTTCTTATCTCTCGAGCATAAATCATTAAAGTCTCCCGAACGAAACCATAGAAGAGAGCTTCTACGAGATAAAGCTCGAATAAGATTCTAAGACTAACGTCGTCGTTACAATTCCGAAAACCCATAATAACCAGTAAACCTTCATTGCACATTACTTTCCTAAAAAATCGAATTAATAAAATTTGAAAAAAAGCCAACCATAGAAACCGACATATGACTCTTCCATATTAACGAAAGGCCTCCTCCCAATCATTATCTATTGACTGAGAAGCAACCATCAAAATGTAAAAAATTATGAAAAAATTCCATACGAAAATTAAGAGTTTTTATTTCCATTAAAAATAAAATGTTTGTCTTGAAACTAGTAACCAAATCTTTCAATGCATTAACTGTCCGATGATTGCCGAGTTTTCGGCAGTTCCAACACAGGACGATCATTGCTTTCGGTTATCCCGATCTTTGACGCAGATTGTCTTCTATGGAGGAAGGGAAAAGAAAAATTTAGATTTAAGGAAGAGGAAAATGTGAGAGCATGAGTCACAGAGAGATCATACAGGGACCACAGAGGGAGAACCTGGACCAAAATTTCCTACAAAACAATTCGTTGCTAATCCCTCTATATTAAAAATATTTTATTTTTTTTATAATATTTAATAGTTAAAATTAATAAAAAAAATTAACTGATTAATTTTTTAAAATGTTAAATATATTTTAATATATTTTTTAAAATAAAAAATTAATTAATAAATTTTCTCATATTATATAAATTATATAATAATTTTCCCTTTCTTATTTTGCAAAATCGTCAATATTTTTGCTGTTAATTTTTTTTAACAGTTTTTTTAATAAAACTAATTAGTAGATATTTTTATAAAAAAATATCTATTCTCTTACAGTATAAAAATAAAACGATCACAAAAATAAAAATACACAATTCTTACATAACTATTCTTCAATTCATAGCATTACATTACATTTATCTTTATCTATCTTTATCTGTAGCTTAATAATTTGAGCGTTGGGTGGACGCCAATCACCTTATATTCTTTTTCAGATTAGCTAATTATAGAACTTAATTTTGATGGAAATTTTATTTCCAATCTCTTGTAGGGATTGATTTTAATGCATATAAATTAATTTGTATTCAATTAAAATTTATTATTTCTTTTAAGGTAAAAAACTTAATTAGATTTCATCATTTTTGTTTGGAGATAACTTATGTATACCATTATCCTATTTGGCACTTACAAATTAAAGCTCAGCAACAAATTATAGAAGGTTGAAAAGAAGCCACCCCAAATTCCTTCTAAATGAAACTTACTATTTCCTACCAAGATGGAAGGAAATTAACGGAAAAAAATGGAAATTTATTTTTTTTTTCTGAATATATCTCTGTAAATTACAAATTTTGAGTTATCAATATGCAAAATTTAATTTGAATCTATTTAATCTAAAACGATTTAAATATTTTAATTTTAATATATTGAAAGTTTAATTTAATCTAATTTAATTTATCAAATAAGATATTTAAATATTAATATGAATTGAAGAGTTTTAAATAGAATTAAATGATAAAAAAATACTAAGTTTAATTATTACTTGTTAAAAATAGCTTAATTAAATAATATACAAGGAATTTTATTTTCATTCTTCGTACATTTTGACTTCTTATGAAACCCAAACAAACAAAGAGTTAGAGAGACGGACACTCTGTTTAATATTTAGAAAAATTACTATTTAATCCTTATAATATGATAAATTTATCAGTTAATCCTTTAATTTTAAAAAATATATTAAAATATCCCTATTATTTTAAAAAAATTACTAGTTAATTCTTTCATTAATTTTACCTATTAATTACTGCAAAATAATTTAAAATATCACAAATACAAAAAAATAAATTAGTAAATTTTTTAAAAATCTGAAGAATCAACTAATAAATTTTTAAAAATTATAAAAACTAAATAATAACATATTTAATGACTAATAAATTTTTAAAATATTAACTTACTAGTTAATCTTTCGATTTTAAAAAATATATTAAAATATCTATATTATTTTAAAAGTTTACTAGTTAATTTTTTTATTAATTTTATCTGTCAATTATTACAAAATAGTTTAAAATATCCTGATACGAAAAAATAAATTAGTATATTTTTAAAAAAATTTAAAAAACCAACTAATAAATTTTTAAAAATTATAAAAATTAAATAATAAAATATTTAACGGTTAAAATTAATGGACTAACTAACTAATAAAATTTTTAAAATATCAAAAATATTTTAATATATTTAAAAAATCAACTAATAAATTCATATCATTAAATAATAATTTTCTATTAATATTTTAAGGTGAGTCACTGTCCTCTCCTACAAGGCTCTATTTAACCATAAAAACTGCTGGACTTTTCTTTACAAAGTTAATCGTTGGACTATTCATTAAAGACATTTTATTTTTTAATAGAAAGTCATAACTTCGTTAACTTAATCAGGCGGAAACATCGGCAAGTACATAAGGTTCGACAGAAGGAGGTTAGCCTTCCACCTACACTTCCACCCTTGCAAAGTCTCAGCTAGAATCAAACAATCTCTTATATAAGCACTCAAAAGAAAAAGGATTTTTCACACCATGCAGCATAGTATTGACGTATAAACTATCAAATTCAGCGACCAGACGAGAAAACCCGAGATTAACAGTAAGCTAAAATTTCAAAAATATTGTTAGAGCGTCTATGACCACTGAATCCCAAATATTTCAAATATTTTTTTTATGATGAAAGAACTTGATCTATTTGATTACGAAAAACAACACTAAAACTCACACAATCAAATGGTAAAATTTCTTTTATAATTATTCACTATCTATAATTAAGGTACAGTCTACAAAAAGTGAAGGTATAATTTAAAATTTTTATATGTCTACGTTAGCACCTGACCCAGCCCCTGCTGTGCCCGACTACTCACTCCCCTAAAGAGTAGGAATAATTTAGCTTGTGGTAGGAGGAGACATCAATATGTCTTAGATGACACATTTCTCTAAATAAATAATCTAAAGGAAATTACATATATATGATACAGCTCTTAGTTTACTTTTATTTTATATTAATTTATTTCAATATTATTTTTTGAAAACTCTATTATTAGAAATTTACAATTTTAGTCTCTGAGATTTTAGGACTCTAACACTCTCTCCCACTTAAACAGTCGCGTCCTCGTTGACTAAACTTCTTGGAAGTCTTCAATTTTTTGTTTGAACACTTGATTCTTTATTACACTTGGCATTGCTGTCATAAATTCCTTTGTGTGTTGTTTGCATAAAAATTGGTATTTAATCGAACAATTGATCTTGGATGCTCTGTCCTTTGGTGTCACAATCCTCTGCAAATGTGTTTGGAGGTGAGTACTTCGATCCTCTATGTGAAATTATAAACGTAGAGTAGTGTGGGAGATACACTTTAAACGAAAATAAAAATAAAAATTGCACTAACATTCTACTTTTATGGTCCGCATAATCTAAAGGAGTTATTGAGCTTTGATTTCTTGTAAATAAATGAACAAATATTTAAATAATAAATTAAATTTGAGTTTATTCATCCTCTGATTGCATAAAAATAACACTTTATATATGTATAAATTTATTGGATGTACCTAAATTCTAAAATAATTTGGCTGATAAAAATCTATACTTTTATATTTTATCATGATTATCACCAAAGTTATAAATTTTGTACCCGATTTTTTATATTTATTGTAATAATAATTTAATTTTAAAATAATTTTGACTACTTTTAAATTAATATATTGATGTGCTGAGATTAAATTGATCAATGTGACCGGAATGATACTATACTGTGATTGGCTAGAATCTGCGAAAGAGGAAACGTGAAGCAGTGGTAAGTGTTCACGGCAGCCACTCTAACGCTAAAATTAGTATCTTGAAAAATAGAAAGAATGCAATAGATTACTTAGAATTTGAGTAGTATTAGAAATAACGTACCTTTACCTCTGTGGTAATTCCTTTTATACTGTTAAAAGATTGAGATAAATATAGTATTTCCTAAAAATCCGACAATGATGTAACCAGCTATTCAATAAAGGATATAGCCAGCTAATAAGTTGGTAATCTTGCGATCTTAGGTGAAATGAGAATATATCTGATAACGGTAACTTTGTAGCAAAACTCAGCTTATTGGGCAGATGTTATGTAATATTATATACGTTATTTATCTTTTTTTAATTTTACCTTAACCCACATAAATGTACCCTTAACTTTAGTTAACTATAAATTTTAAAAATTCTAACCCTTAAATTAAGAATTATATCAGTAAAGCTAATGTGTTTTTAGGGTAATGGTTAACTAAAGTTTAAAGTATGCTTACGTCAATTTAAGTAAAATTTAAAAATAATAAATAAATAACACCATAATGATAAATGTATCAAATTAAAATTAATCAAAATTATTTTTATAAATTTAATTATAATTGCAACAAATGCAAAAAGATGAATACAAAATTAAAATTTTAATTATAAATAAACGTAAAATATTGGACTTTTACATCCAATAGGCAAAAAACAAAATGATTTTTTTAACATTATTAGGAAGGAAAGTAAATTATATATCTAGTTTGATTGCGTTTCCATTTCAAATGAATTATAACTTAAACCATCATCCATATCGAATTAAATTGCATTTGTAAAAAGAAAAAAAAAATCAGTGAAAGCATTATTTCATTTTCTTGGAATTTAATGATATCCATGTATTGTGGGGCAATAACCCATTTTTAATGGGTAAAGATAAATCATTTATAAATAAATTAATAAATTGTTAATAGAAAAACAATCGATAGATTTGTTAAACAATCGATAGATTTGTTTTATTAAAGTTTCCCGCCGTGGTCTCTCTGTGATTCGATGTTCACGCCTTTTTCTCTTCTTAAACTTAACTTCTTCTTTTCCCTTTCCCTATAGAAGACGATCTGCGTCAATTGACTATCAAACCGGCTCATCCCGTCAAAGGTCAGGATAGCCAAAAGCAATGATCATCCTGTGTTGAAACTGCCGAGGACTCGGCAATTCTCGGATAGTTAATGCATTGAACGATTTGGTTACTAGTTACAAGTCGAACATTTTATTTTTGATGGAAACAAAAGCTCTGAATTCTCGTATGGAATTTTTTCGTAGTTTCTTACATTTTAATGGTTGCTTCTCAGTAAATAGATAAGGATTGGGAAGAGG
This sequence comes from Manihot esculenta, assembly GCF_001659605.2. NCBI lineage: Eukaryota > Viridiplantae > Streptophyta > Magnoliopsida > Malpighiales > Euphorbiaceae > Manihot > Manihot esculenta. The sequence goes on from NC_035173.2 coordinate 13,222,421, forward strand.
CCTTTCATTAATGTGGAAGTGTCATGTGTTTGTTTCTGTGATTGGCTTTTCTTCAAATTTTATTGAATCAGTTGTTTCGCAAGATAATGTCCAATGGAGGTTTACTAGTTATTATGGGTTTCCAGAATCATAACGACGACATCAGTCTTGGAACCTTATTCGAGTTTTATCTTGTAGAAGCTCTCTTCCGTGGCGCTTGAGGACAGTAATCTTTTTCAAATACCCACTGTTGGCTCTTTCTTCACATGGGAGAAGGGCAGGGAGTCGAATAATCTGGTTAGAGAGAAGCTTGATAGAGCCCTTGCTACTGAGGAATGGGTTCGTAAATTCACTAATGTTGTCTGCTCGGTTGTTCATGTTCCTAGATCGAATCACAAACCGTTGGTGATTAATACAGCTCCTAAGGATAATAGGGGAGATAGAAGGAGATTTCGATTTGATAATGCATGGTTATGTGATAAGGGTCTGGCTGAGGTTGTTAAAGGAGCTTGGGTTAATTCTATACCACGCAACCTTTTGATGAAACATAATGATTTAGTTTCTGCTCTTTTGTTGTGGGGTAGGAGTAGAAATAGAGAGTTTTAGCAAAAGAAGAAGACTATACAGAGATTATTAGATAATGGGCCCAGTACTGTTTCTCATGCCTCTTTAAAGAAAGATTGGAATCGTCCATTTGAGCAGGAAGAAGCTAGACTTAAACAGCAGGCAAAGTGCTTTTGGCTTAAAAATGGGGACTGAAATACAAAATTTTTTCATGCACAAATTAATGGTAGACGAAGAATGAATCATATTACTAAATTAAAGGAGTCATCGGGTACCTGGATTGAGGATGAGCAGGAAATTAAAAATCATGTTCTGCATTATTTCCAATCTATTTTTTATGGCGATTCTGTGGATTGTGAACGGATTTTTGAGTTGGTGCCGCCCTTGATTAGTGATGCCGATAATGTTGATCTTTGTGCTCCCTTTTCGAATGAGGAATTTAGAGCTGCTCTTTTTCATATGCATCCAGACAAGCCACTTCGGCCGGATGGGTTAAATCCTGCATTTTACCAGAGATTTTAGCACTTGATTGGCAATGATGTTTCTGATGGTTGTCGCCTATGGCTTTAACAAGGTACTTTTCCTTATTCTCTAACTGAAACATTGATTGTTTTGATCCCTAAACTGGATAGCCCTGAAACTGTTAAAAACTTTCGTCCAATTGCGTTATGTAATGTGTTATATAAGATTGTAGTTAAAGCTTTGGCGAACAAATTTAAAAGGGTCCTTCCTATGATTATCTTTGAGAATCAGTCTGCCTTTATCCCCTATCGGTTGATTATCGATAATGTTATTGTTGCGTTTGAAATGATACACAATACGAAATTAATAAGGACAGAAATGATGGTAATTGTGCACTTAAAATTGATATTTCTAAGGCTTATGATATGGTAGAGTGGGAGTTTCTAAAAGACATGCTGGAACTATTTGGTTTTGTTACTTAATGGATTAGGTGGTTGACTATGTGCTTTTCGGAAGTATCTTACAATATCAATTTTAATGGTGATTGGATTGGTCCTATTGTGCCTAGTAGAGGTCTTCGACAGGGGGATCTTATTTCTCCGTATCTCTATTTGGTGTGTGCGAAAGGCTTATCGTTACTACTTAAAGATACTGAATCTAGGGGCTGGTTGCAGGGTTGTAGGACAGGTGCTAGATGCCCAAAGATCTCACATTTATTTTTTGCAGATGATTCTCTGCTATTTTTTAATGTTAGACTGGAGAAAGCAGATAGTATTAAATATATTCTCAATACCTATGCGGCTACTTCTGGACAAGTCACTTCAATAAATATGACATTTTCTTCAGTCCCAATGTGGTCTCCTCTATAAGGTCTAATATCACTAATATCCTGGATGTTCATTCACCATTGAGTCATAGTGCCTATCTGGGGTTACCTTCTCTTATTGGGGGAACTAAAAAGCAATTTTTAGTTTTTTGAAAGAAAGAATGTGGAAGAGGATTAATTCATGGAGTAGCAGATTCCTATCTAGAGCAGGCAGGGAGGTTCTCATAAAATATGTGTTGTAGACTATACCTGTATATTGCATGAATATTTTTTTGATTCCCATTACTATTTTGAATGAATTGCATAGAATGGTCAATGACTTTTGGTGGGGGGGTAAAAGAGAAGGGTAGAGGGGTATTAATTGACTAGCGTGGGAGAAGATGTGTAGTAGAAAGGAGGGGGGTATGGGGTTTCGGGACTTTAGGAGTTTTAATTTGTCTTTGCTTGGTAAACAACTGTGAAGGTTCTTAACAAATCCTAATACTCTTTGTTATAGAGTGTTTAAAGCAAAGTACTTCCCAAATGGTAATTTATTTCCACCAATGTAAGTAATGGTGCTAGCTTTGTTTGGAAAAGTGTGATGGCATCAAGGGAGTTGATTCGAAGGGGTACAAGATGGAGGGTGGGTAATAGAGAGAAGATTTTTGTGGCTTCAGCTTCCTGGATTCCTAAGGAGGATACATTTTTTGCGAATGATGGCCCCAATTTTATTGAACCACATTTGCGTGTTTGTGATCTTTTTGAAGGTAGTGGGAGGGTTTGGAATATTGCTCTTTTAATGGAGCTTTTTTCTTCAAGAGATATCAGGGCTATTATTAGTATTCCTATTAGTATTACCAATAAGGAAGATTCCTTCTTGTGGCACTTTGATATTCTTGTGGCACTTTGATAAAAGAAGTGTGTATACAGTGAAGTCCACATACTTTGTGTGTATGGACTTGTTAGGAAAATCATCTTTTAATGTGGGGGGGTGAGTTGTGGACTAGTTTGTGGAATGTTTTGGTCTCTGCTTGTAGAAATATATTGCCTACAAAGGATATCTTAAGGCAAAAGGGTGTGGGTGTGGATGTGGATGCTAGATGTCCTTGGTGCCATGAAAATAAAAATGTCAATCATATTTTGTTGCATTGTCCTATGTCCAAGGAAGTTTGGAGGTTAGGGGGAGTGGGAGACCTAATGATAATTTTTTTAATTTTTTACTGCAGATTTTGAAATCCCAAGACAATTTCAAAAAACCTTTGTAATGGTCTGTGCATAGAAATTATGGTCAGCAAGGAACTCATTATTATGGAACGAGGTGCAAAATTTAGCAGCTCACCTTGTGGAAGACGTCATGCATCATATCTTGGATCGGAAAGCTACTCAACATGCTGGTGCTTTGCATGGAAATACCACTGCTACTTTATATCAGGGCAGGAACTTGTTTTATTCTTCCAACCCTACTTGTGATCCTGAAGCCATTCCTCTTCAAATTTGTGCGTCATCTTCAAGTTTGGATAATTTCAGTTGGCTTTGTCAAGTTGATGGGGCTTTGTTTCAAGTTCAAGAGTTTATTGGCTATGGTTTTGTTGTGGAAAATTCTGAGAGTATATTTCAACGTGGTGTTTCTGGTTTTTTGGAAGGTAATGGTACGCCAGTAATTGTTGAAGTTTTAGCTCTCCATCACTGTTTGCTCTTTGTGACAGAATTTTTGCCTTTTAATAGCTGCATTCTTATAGATTGTTTGCCGGTAGTTCAAACTTTTCAGTCTACACATTTAGACATTTTTGAACTGGGTTTGATTTTGAATGATTATAAATTTTTGTTAGACTCTAAAACTGATATTTCTGTTAGATGATTCGTCGTCATGCCACTCTAATTGCCATACTTTGGCTAGAAAATCTATTAGGCATGATGGTCTCTCTGTTTGAAATGATATCCCTTTTTGTTTGATGAAATTTTATTAATACAATCAGTAGTTTTGCCTTTAAAAAAAAATAAAAATTTTGATACAATTTTTATATTCCTGAATTTTGTCAAAAAAATTAAATTTTAAAAATGTCTCATACTACTTAAAGATTGAATTAAGATGATTTTATCCTATCATTAAGTAGAAATTTTTTATACCATACGAATTTAAATTTGAAGAGAAGATTTTTTAAATTTAAAATACATAGAGTTTATGTTTTAAAATTTATACATTATATATAATTATTATTAATTATTAAATTATTAACAGTTAGATATAAAACTGGGCAATAATTAAATCTTGTGAATATATATTAACACTTTTGTCCTTATACTATGATTGTAAGTCATGTAAGTCATCTTAATTACACACTTATGAATAGTTCATGTGTATCATAATATCTTTTTAAAGTTTAAAGTTTCACAGATAAACATGGCTATGGCTCTGTTTTGGTTCGGTTTCAGTTCAGAATCGATAGTTTGATTTATTTTTTGAATTAATCCGATTTAAAATGGTTAAAGATGATTTTGATTTTTAACAGTTTTTTCGATTCTAATTTGGGTTTAAACTAGTGAGAGTTTCAATTTTAATTTTAATTAAATTTAAATTATAAATAGTTAATTCAATTTCGATTTAAAAAAAATTTAAAGGTAAAAAATTTAAATAAAATATAAAGAAATAAATATAAATCTTAATTAAATATGTATTTTATTAGATAAATAAATTATAAAATGTATTCATTTACATGATATAAAAAAATAAAATAATATACATATAATATAAAAATAAAATAATATTACATGTAAATAATTTTTTTTACAAGTTAAAAATAAATTTTAACTTAATTATTTGATAATTTAACTTGCTTATGTATTAATTTTAAGTGATACAATTTTTTAGAATAATTTATTTGAAAAATAAAAATTAAATCAGAACCAATTTGAACTATCGATTCGAACTGATCAGTTTCGATTCAATTCCAATTTTGATTCACATAAGAGAAAATCATAATCGGCCCTCTTAATTTAAGATTTCAATTTATGAATCGAAACCGATTAACTAATTTGATTTCCAATTTAACTGATTTGGTTCTAATTCGATTCATGGTCTGAACCGAATTGTGACCATATCAAATCATAGAACATTTTGGTAAAAACTCAACGTTGTAAATATATATTTAGTATACATTCAATCACAACAAGAAACTAAATTCATATGTAAGGCAACAATTGGTTTGTCATACAAAACTTTTTCTCACCGCAAGAGCAGCGTATAAAATTACAATATACCGTTTGTTACAACAGTAAATGTGGTGCTAAAATAAACCCTGATACCATGATAATTTAATCATAATTTAGTATGAGAAATGTTCATAAAGATTTTAAATTTTGCGTATTTTTAAATTATTTTAAATAAAAATATCGTATATTAATAATATTTTTTATAATTGTACACTTTATTTATATTTTCAGTTAAAAAACAATACAAAAAAAATCAGTTTAACATAAAAAAAATTTCATATTACTAAACAAAACCTTTAATTAGAGTGGTTCACTTATTTATATTTCTATTATTTACTCTGAATTGGGTAACTCTATATATATTTTTAGATTTAAATATTATTCTAATTTGAACTTATTTTTCATATTAGTTTTTTAACGGAAATATAAATGGAAGGTATAATTATAAAAATATAATTAGTATAGAGTATTTTTATAAAAGAAAAAATAAGAATAATTTAGAATTTTTTTTTATAGAGGTTATCCCACTTAATATTTACATGCAGCATTTGTAAAAATTGGCTAAATAAACCCCTATACCTTTACAAACTGCTTTTTACTTTTGGAACCTATACGATAATGAAGAAAAAATTAAAAGAAAAAATGGTTTAATTGAGAAAACCAGACCTCTATGTCCAAGTAACGTATTGAAAATTGTTTTTTTTCTCTCCCGGTATGTTTATTTCATTCACTTTAAATAACCAACAAGCTAACAATTTCAAGCTAAATATACTATTTGCAGCAACTAACAAATAAAATACAAATAAAATCAAAATTTATTTAAAATAAGAATTATTCAAAAGCTAAATTAAAGACACGTGACAGATACCATTTCTCATAATTTAATATTTACACGTAAAATTTGTAAAAACTGACTATAAATACTCTGTTTATTAATTATTCATGCTCAAATAACGTATAGTTACAAAATGCTTTGAGCTTGACATGTAAAATTGAGAGTCAACGCAACACTCTCTATCAACTTAAAATTATTTGCTCTGCTTAATTGAATTAATATAAAATTTTACTCAAAAAGTATATTTATAAAAATTAAAATGACAATATGATTTGTAATTAAAAAAAATTTACACAATCTTTAATATTGAACATTGATCATTATTTAAATCTATTCGGATCGTAATTTGGCATCTTTATCTAGAGTTAGCTATTTCGAATATTATTTGCTCTTGAGTGAAATAAGTGCTTTTTTTCGTATAATTGACTATAATTAGATTTTAAATTTAAAATTTCTCAATTCTAAAAACGATTAATAAAACTACAAAAGTTTTATGCGTTTGATTCATATGAAATATTATTGGAGAATCTTTATCCTTTTCTATATTTGAGTATAGCAAAGGAGTCGGCAATGGAGAAGAACCTTAATGGTTGGGATGTGGGAATATAAGTGCGCACGCCTCGTCGTGGTTCTCGTTTACTGCTTGTGCTGGCTCACTATTGGCTTGCGGTTGGGCTTTCATAAAGCTTCGGCTGTTGAAATGTTGACGTCCTGAACTAGTTACTGCTTGTGAATTAATTAGGACATACTTTGGAGAAGACTAAATAAGGTGAAACTAACTAATTGATGTTCATTTTCTCTTTAGTTTTTTTTTTTTTTTTTTTAAAAAAATTTAATGAAGAGCAATGCAAGACCCAATTGATGATTTCCTCGAGGACTGTAATATTGTATATCTGTGTTCTTAACTTGATAGTATTGTATTCTAGTGCCTATTATTTGCAGGCCTTTTACTTATGAATGAAGCTCATACTCTTTTTTTTTTCTTTTCTTTTCTTTTGTAAATTTCACGTAGGACAATATACTCTTCCGTTTTGATGAAAAAATAAACCACATTAACAACTGGGACGAAAAGGAAAATGAAGAGAAGAAAAATAATTAGGTACATCAAATAACATTTGATGCTTAAGATTTCATTTATTAAAAAATAATTTGTATTTAAAAAATATTTTTTATAAAAAATATTATATTTTTATGAAAGTATTTTAAATAAAATAATTTATTTTTTATTATTTTATTTTATTTTAAAAAATAAAACATAACGACAAATTTATATATAAAAATATTAATAAAATTCAAAACAGCATAAATTGTGAAAAGTGTTTTTCTAAAATATATTTTCCGTACAAGCAAAATCTAAGTTTAACATTAAGATTCATATAACTCTTATTTGGAAGGGTTTATTTTTTAAAAAAAAATTTAAAAATGATTTTTTTTAAATTTTTATGTTTAACAAAATTAATAGTGCAATAATTTAATTCTCTTGAATTTTTATGAAAATTAATTTTAAATTAAAAATAAATCTCACAAAATTATTTATATTTTGCAAGAAATGATTTAATTAGTCCTTGAAAGCTCTTTTATTTTTCTTTTTCTTTATACTTTATTTTTTTATTTATTTTAATTCTAAAATTATTTCTTTTTTTTTAATTAATAACTACTCTTTAAAAAATTAAACTATTAATATTTAATACATTTATAATTAATATTAAGAAAATTATTATATTATTTTGCTAACTATTTAAAGAAAATCTTAATTTATATTTTTTAATGAAAAAAAATTATATAATTTCAGATTTAAAATATTGTAAAAATATTAATAATGATATTTCAATCAATATCATTTATAAGAATAAATATTTATATTTAATTTAAAAATAATAAAAATATGAACAAATTAAATTAATTTAAATTTATTAATTATTTATTTAATATAAAAGAGTTCAATTAAATCCTATTATATTTAAATTAATTTTAAATAAATAAATCTTTTTATGAATAAAAATAAATTAAATTCTATTGATAGAATTCAATTTTTTTTCTTAAAAAAAAATAAATCTAACAGCATTAACAAGATTATTTAAGTCTAGCAAATTCCTTCTTCTTAAGAAGAGAATTATTTTTAAAAAAAAAAATACACATTTTTCTCTTTTATTAGAATAATACTTTCCATTATTCTCTTTAAAAAATAATGCCTTCATCTTTTGAGTGAACCAAACACCAGAATCTGCAGAAAAGATTTCCTCGAAAGTATTTGCCAGGGCTAAATGATTAAATTTTGTTAGGAATAGGATGTGTTAATCTCATAAAAGGGTAATGAATCCTGTTATTATAAGCAAGGACAAAGAAAACGGCATGAGGAAAAAAAGAAAAGGACGAGAGATTAAATAAGAAGGCTACACACCAGAGACCAGACTTCATTTTTACAATGAAATATGATATAACTACAAGTTGAAAAGAGGGGAAATGTGAAAAAGCAAAAACAAAACAAAGAAAAAAAATAGTCACTCGGGACTGCACCACAAAATGGAAATGTAAATTTTTTTTCTTTTTTTTTTTTTTTGGCAGCTTTAATAGGTGAAACAAATACAAAGAATTTCCCTAACAAAAATATCACCAGATAAAAATCACCTGCACAATACCATAGGATTCAGAAGCTCTTTGAGTCATTTGGATAATTTTCAAACCTTTTGTTCCAAATTGATTATACTTTTTACTTACTTGAAGTAGTCTTGCCGAAGAACCGTAACAAAATTAGGGGTTTGGCCATCCTCATCTTTCTGCTTCCAAAGTTCTCCATTGCCTTGGATGTACCATGATACTTTTGGAGATAATGGAGTATAAAGATCTGCAAATTTGGAATTATCAAATAAATGCAAACCTTGGAAATTATGTTAACATTATATCAGAAAATTCTATCTAGTAAACACACTGTTTAGTGAGAAATGAAGGAAATCTTTCCAACCAAAAAGAATTTCAATCTCTTCTTCCTTGATCTGGGATGCATTTAGACACACTTCGACTTATGTTAAAAGCTGAAAATTATATCACAATTTTCTTCTGTTTTTATTCTCAGTTACAATCCTAGTCTATACTGCAATATGTTCTAGAATACGCCATGTCTCCAATAGAGAACAATGGAAGAATTTTGATTTAGCAAAGGCGTCCTTGAGTGCCTGAGCTGAGAGAGGTCGGCACAAAAAAGTTTTAAAAGAAAATGCAAAAGAATTCAATATTAAATTGACGCTCATAAGAAATTCAAAATCCAACTATAACAATGACATATAGATTGATAAATAAACAGACATATAGATTGATAAATAAATAAAATCACAATATTAGCATCGCAAAAACTGAGTATTTTTTGAGACATGCACACATACATAAAACTAGAGCTGCCAGACTATTGGCCCATATGCCAAAAATCAAACCAGGCTACCCAAAAGTGTAATGAACTTAAGGCCACTACTTTTTGCTGTTTCCTTTTTAAGAAATAATTTGAGTGTTATCGACTAAGTAACAAAATAAATTTACAATAGTCGAAATGTCAAAACATTACAATTCGTTGCTTTTCCTACATTTTTCTCCTTTTGGTACAAATAAAAATATAAGAAAAAGAAAAGTTAGATGTAGAATGCAATCTTTAAATATCTACTCATTCATGAACAATGCAAAACTTCAAAAAAAAATGTTGCTTTGTGAAAGGCCGTTAACTTGTGTTACGGCTATTATAGGCCTGTTTTCATTACCTACAGCCCCAACCATGATTAAAACAATAACAGGAATAGCCTCTAGATGATGCTATTTTATTCTGAAGTCTTGTTGGCAAGTTCACTTGCATTACAATCAAAGGACCAGGTAATTCTTTTCTAGTTAGTGCAGTTAGTTACTATCTTCAAGCTCTGTGACAATCATTGGAATATAGTAATTCACATCCTTTGATATATTAAAGGAGCCCTATCATAAGGACTATTATATGAAGACGATGACACACATAGATTGCTAGTATCTTGAGACAAATTGGGTAGGTTCTTCAAATAGCCAATCTACTTTCCGGTATATGTCCAAATTAGGGAGAGTTTAATATCCTAGGAAAGAAGGATGAAGTGACTAGATCAAGTGCAAAAGCAGAATACCAAATCATTATTAACAATAAAGCCTAGCGTCTAAATAGTAAATTTTTAAAATTTAAAATGACAAAAAATGTAGAAGAAAATAAGAAGAGAAGGGTTTACATGGTTTAGTTATTGAAAGCCTATGTCCATTTGAAACAAGATCTCTAAGAATTACATTTGTTCACTTGTATGTAAGCATAATGCATAAGAATTCATATTAACAATGGAAGAAACAACTTACAAGATATATATGGTATCCTATAAATCACTCATTAGGGCAAGAATTTATCAAGCCAATAATTTTGCTAATCAATCAAATGATTTCTCATAATCGTATCCCATGAATTAGGGGAAAATTTTCATCAGTTCAACCAAAAAATTGTTATGAACTCATAATTTTGCCTTCGATTAAAGAGAGTGTTGTAATTGTGCCTTATGTTAGTGTGCATTGATTGTGGACTAATACTGCTGTAACGTTGAATTCTTCCTTTTTAGTGAATCTGTAAGTTTAACAATATACATCCACAAAAAATTTAAGAAAGAAAATATCAGGCTTTTATTCTTCTGCTCTCGTCCGCTTATAATTTTAGCAGTTTTGAAGAGCATTAGATGTGCCAAAGTCCTCAGTAAAAAATGGAGGTGTTTTGATTGCAATAAAGATGCAGAAGTTTTTCTTCCTTTTTTTTTCTCTTTTTTTTTTCTTTTGTATTGTGGAGTCCTTGGATGGAAACATATGCATACATCTTCAAAATCAGAGCTTGTCTTTTACTTTGTTGGGGAATGGTTTTACATTTTTATGTGGTCATACACTGCTGAAGTTATTTTGGGGATATCCTCTTGGCATAATCCACTTGATAGGGGGACAATAGTTTTTGGGTTTCATGTTACTTAATGTTTTTATAAGGATCCCTTTTTCCTCCATGGGTGAGTACACTTTTGATCTTTCTCAATAAAATATCTTATAAAATAGAGGGAGAGATTTCTTGGCAAATGAAAGAATGCTTCTCTTTTCTTTTCTTTTTTTTTCTAATTGAAATACTTGTTCTAAAAGGTACAAGTTGTCTGGGAAGCAGAAATATCACCTGAAGGCTAATCTTAATTCTAAAAGCAGAGTGTGAAGGAATCCTACTTGAACATATAAAGGGGTTGGAGTTATATAGGGCTGGAGAAAATGGATTTAGAGCTTGATAATAGGAACTGCAAATCCGAAGAATTTGATGCAAATAATTGGCATAAATACTGGATAGGGAGAAAAACGTAGAAGCAAAAAAAACTGGAGAAACCAAGCAATTAAGGTCTCTAAAGTCTAAACAAAATGGTGAAGATTGTAGCATTTCATATCTGTTCACTGTTGAAAGGTCCCAAATATCGGCTTAACTCCCTAAAGTAACTAATTATGAACACATGCCAAACTCAAGTTGAATTGACAACAGAACTTTTAAGCTCATAAACAAATATCGTGAATAAAAACTGACTTAACTCGAATACAGATGCAATACAAATTAAAAATTGAATTTACTCCATTCAATTTACCTTAGTCACCTAGAATGTACAAAGTGATTAAGCAAGTTTAGGTAAATGGATTCTCTGTCCAATTAGAGACATAATGGTAAATGGTATTTGATATTTCCCACTAAGAAATTTTCTTAAACAATCCTATATGTCATCCAACTGGCAAAATTCACTTTGAGATTATTCATGACTATCACCATGTCTTGTACTCTTCCATAATTTTTCTTCCGTTTTTTTTTTCCTCGAACAGCTGAACCTTTCACCCAAGATATATTATATATTACAGATACTCATGTGAAAATTGTCAACAATCATGCCAGTGATTAAGTTTAATTTGATTCAGTATAGAGTAAGATGAATTGGAATTTGGAGGTTGCTTTTCATATTACAGAATATCGCATGCTAAAATATTGGCCAATTATTCAGCATTTGAGAACCTGGACTGAAAATGTATTTACTGTATTACTAATTGTTTGACCAATGAGGATATATCAGATCATGGATCAAACCCCATGAGTCATTGTTGGTGGGAAGGGAGGGGATTCCGAAGATATCAATAAGTTTAGCTTACATTTGAGAAACCAGCACCGATTCTGCTATTGACAGTTTCCTTGCATTTGAAAATAAATAACTATTATACTACTATATGATTTTGAATCTATCCTTCGCAACGTTTAGTTGCAATTCCATATGCCCATAATAGATTACCATCCAGTTTAAAACAAATTTTATGCAGAATACATAACATATTAAGGTTCATGATACTAGACAACCCATTTAAAAGATAGCAATAGCAGCAACTCCACAATGAAGACAAATTTGAGATTGAATTAGTTCAATCATAAATTCCAATTTTTCAGAATCACACCATCTATTTAAATTTTCAACCTATATAGGCATATCTAAACTAAAAACTATTTTCTAAAATAGTTGTATCTCTCTAAAAAGATCATGGTATTTGATAGGTAGTTGATGATAATAAGCATAGAGCTGAATGGCAAAACGGATCCATATTCAAATATAACAACCCCACCTAATTTGGGTTAAGACTTCGTTGTTGCTGTTGTTGTTAACAATAACAAGCATTTTAAATTAAGATAGAGACATTTTCAAGTGATATTTCAATATCATGTTTGCAACCACACCTATATGCATGAGATGTACCTGTTATGAAAGGTGGATCGGGGTCTCTCGTACTATGTAATACAGCAGTCCCAGACAACACAGTGACAAAACCACAAAGTTCAGATGCTATACTGCTTGCACTTTGGCCAGAATAATCCTAAAGAAAACATGAAACAAATTTATGTCTTGCAGATCGTATCTCTCTATCTCTCTCTGTTCCTTTGAGAACTGTGCATACCTTGAACATTATAGCACTAGCAAGTATTGTAAATGATGTAAACATGGCATAATATATTGGAGAAACAATTGCTGTGTTAAAAGTATCCAATGCCTGCAACCATATCAATGTCATTAGCTTTTACAAAACATTAATTAACTTATTAAAGGGAGGGGGACATGGCACACACACGCAGATAAGAAATTCAAAAAAAAAAAAAAAATACTTGCACAATTCAGAAGTATATGCAACAATGCTGGATTAAGAGTGGCCCCCCACTCTTCCCTTGTAAATTTTCCAAAGTAAACTTGTTCAATTGCCCTTCCAATTCATAAAATTCATGTTTAATTTTCATTTCAATGCATTTGCACCTGCTAAATTTTTAAGCATGCCCCCATTCAATTGAATGGCATGCCCCCACTCTTCCCTTGTTAATTGAATGGCAATAATGTATAAACTTTTCAAATATTTTTAAAATATTATTAACTTTAATTATGTTTATTAGATATTATTATTGCTTTTTTAACATTATTGATTATTATAAGCTGCTATTAAGAAAACAATTCAAGTCTTTTATCTAATTAAACATTATTTAATATTAATTTTCAAAATAAAACCATATATAATGAAATAATGAAATAAATATAAACAATTTCCAAATGCTTCTCCCTTTCTATTTATTTATTTAAAAATGTCAACCTTCATTTCACTATTTATTTTTTATTTTATTTTTGGACAAATAAAGTTAAATAGTTTTTAGTAAGATAAAAGTTTTAAATTGCTTTTCATAATGGTGACTTATACTAATTAATAACAACTAAATTAATTAGAGTAATATTTGATAAAATATAATCAAAATAATGATATTTACAAAAATATTTTAAAGAACATGAATTATTACCACGCAATGATCTTTGATTTTTGTTTCATTTATTTTTAATATTCAATTTATAAAATGTGAGTAATATATATATATGTATTAGAGTAGAAATAATAAAAAGAAATCTATATTAGGATAGTGGGTGGAGAGAAAATGATTTAGAAATATGCAATGGCAGGTAACAAAGACTTTAATGATACAGTAAATAACTTTTTAGTCATTAAGATATAATAAAATTGACAGATATGTCCCTTTATTTTTAAAACTCAAGTCTTTCATCCCTATTTTTAATTAGGTCACACAAAAGTCCCCCCATCCATTAAATTTGCTAGGCAAATGAATTAAATATGGTCAAGATTAAAGAATACTTTTTATTCCTAGAAATACCCTCTTCCCCAAACCCCCAAATCCCCAACCTCTCTATTTTTCTCAACATAGCAAATCTACCCATTACAAAGGTATGAACAGAAATGACGAAATTTTCTTGCTGCTTGTCCACTTAAAATTGTCCAAAACAGTAAACCAAAACCATTTCAAGCAACTCTTCCCCTATTTTCCATTCATAAACAAATCAACATATAAAAATCATTTGTTTTCCATTTCAATCGGCACCATAACAAGGCCTCATGACTCACAAGGATTACTTCACCAAGACTATTTGTTAAGTGTCCTTGAATAGGATCTCGTCACAAGTCGATTAATTGAAAAATCCTCCTCTCACTAAACTGATTTTCCCTTGTTAATATTTTTGCTTTTCTTTGAGGAACCTATTGTGAAATAAATTGAGAACTCGTTTGAGAGAATTCTCTGATCTCATAAACTGATTGAATAATTTTTCGAATGTCTCATCCAATGATCACAATGCCTTTTTAGAGTGAAGGCTACATTCAGATTACATTAAAATTTAAAAATTCAACTAAAGATAACAATTAAAAATCGATAACAAGTTAAGCTTCGAAATAAGATATTGACCCCTAATTTGTAACCATTTTGACCAGAATCTATCAAATAGAAGGATAATACATATCCACAATATTATCCCCCTTCTTGGAGAAAAGGCTTGCCCCCAATCATCTGGTTTGAAAATAAGAGGTCCTGGATCCTCCAATTCCACCCAAAATATGGCTCATCATAACTGTAGCAAAGGCCTTTAACTCAACATTCAACCATTTTTGTCCTACTAAATCATTTAACAAATGGAGTCCTGGATCCTCCAATTCCACCCAAAATATGGCTCATCATAACTGTAGCAAAGGCCTTTAACTCAACATTCAAACATTTTTGTCCTGCTAAACCGTTTAACAAATGGAGTTGAGGTGCTTCCCACACTTGAAGATGCTGGACTGTTTTTTCCTTTAGACTCATGATTTAAACTGCATGTAGATCGTGGAGGCCCCTAAAATGACCAATAAGTTGTCTCCATCTAATTGTCTGAGCGATCCAATTGTTGCTTCTTTTCGAATGTTCGAGCAAAATTCATTATAGTAACTAAAGTGAGAGAGTTATGTAGTTTCACCTCAAGCCGAATAGTTTCAAACAATCCTATGGTAAAAAAGTCAACTTGTTGATCGATTTGAGCAGTTGTCGCCTTTGCTGAAATTGGCACCGATAATCTTCTACTAATCCATCTTGTTTCAGGCTCACCAACTCTCCTAAGGGATTACCATACAAAGGAGGACTAAATTGCAAGTTGAAATTCTCATTGAACATTTGCCATGGCATCCCCAGTTCCTCCTATTCAAGCCTGTAAAACCAGAATTGAGCCTTACTACTAAGACAGAAGGGCAACTAGACTAACTTTATCTATTTTTGTTGTTCGCTGATTGTGGAAAAATTCTTCAGAATGATTAAGCCATCCAAGCGGATCATTAAAGTCGTCAAACGATCATTATTTGTATATCTAGGCACAATGTGCCCCTCCAAACGATCATTATTTGACTGGACAAAATTTTGCTGGTTGCTATTCATTCCATCTTGGTTTTGGCTTGCTCCTCTATTGAAGGTGCGAGCTCAAAAATTTGAAGAGCCAAGTTATTAACCGAGCATTGGTTTGCTGTATGAAAGTATTCACTTCTCTTCTAGAATTGTTAGATCAATCACCCATGACGACCGCATCAATTGTTAAATTCCCTTGAATAGGATCTCGTCCCATGTCGATTAACTCGAAAATCCTCCTTTTGCCAAACTGATTTTCTCTTGTTTATGTTTTTGCTTTTTTTGGGAAACCTATTGTGACATAAATTGAGAATTCGTTTGAGAGAATTCTCTAAACTCATGAACTTATGATTAATTTTTTTGAATGTATAATTTAATGATCTTAATGCCTTTTTTATGGTGAAAGCTACATCCAAATTACCTCAAATTTTAAATTCAAAAATAATTCCTATCTTCTGTTAAAATTTCAAATTTAAAAATTCAAACTAATGGTAATAATTAAAAATCAAACTAAAGATAACAAGCTAAGCTTAGAGATAAGATATTAATCCCTTATCTATTGCAACCACTTTGACCTGAACCTATCAAATAGAACGATAATACATATCCACAATACTATCACAGTATCATATTAGAGATACAAGATAGGGATTGTGATAATTAGAGTGTGTTTCAATTTTCATCTTAAACTCTTTAGTCCCTTGCCTTGATGATAATCACAATAATTGCCTCTTTGGAGCCAATGTTGATATAAACCCCATTTGTGCCCATAAATCCATTTTCGTCAGAGGCCCCAACATGGGGTTGACTTGGATGTGCTTATGGTTTTTTACTTGATGGGAAAACTGACCTTTTGATCTACAAGTTGCCCTTATCATACTCCATTTGTGAAATAGCTCAAGATTTCAATATTGATTTTAATGAAGCCAAAATGCCAAGCTAAAGTAATTCCTAAAAATCTCCCAACCTTATGCGTTGAAATCCCAATCATTTCAAATCGATGAAGCTACTACCACCACTACTGTATTCTCTACTACATCCACTTCCTCTGCCGCCAACATAGTGTCTTCCTCTGCCACCGACATAGCGTCCTCTGGGTTTATGTAATATGGGTCTTCAGTTAAGAGTATTTTGTAGATCTAAAAATTTGGCTGGGATTTTGACACTCTTAGTTTTGTTTAAATGGAATTGTTGGTGTAAATGTATTATGTGGGCTGATTGGGAAAATGGTCCAAGGAACTCCAAATTGAAAGGACAATGATATAAGATGGATAGGGAGAAGAATGAAGAGGGTAATTTAGTCACTTCACATTTTTATTAACTGCATTTTTGACAAAGAAACTTCAATTTGGATGGTTAAAAAAATCAAGATGAGTGTGTTGAGTTTTAAAAATAGAGGGACATATCTATTAATTTTAACATGAAATTGACATTGAGTGACCAGAATGTTGAGGGACAACAAGTGAAAATTACTCCTCCAAAATTAGCCCCCTATTCTATCTGATAGTTCCAACATAACCTTAGATAAACCATAAAAAGCCTCCTTTATTTCTCTCACATATTCAAACACCAAGTCGTCGAAATATGGTTAAGTTGTAATAAGATGTCCATCAAGAGAGAAAGGCTGCTTTAGAATCTGTCAGTATTTTTTAAGAATTCCTTGGCAATTGGCTTTAGAGATAAGTTGGCATACCTCTCTTTCTCTCTCTCTTCTATCTTTTCTTCCTTTCTCTATTTCTCTTCTTTTAATTGCTATAACAACTGAAAGTACAACTTTGGATTCTAAGGTGTCAGGATTTTATGAAAAAGAATAGTGTCAATTAAATCCTGTTTAACCAACTTTGGATTTTGTGGGGGAAAATGAATAGGATATAGAGGGATTACAATTTTCTCGCTAGCAAATACGTAGAATTTTGGTTCACTAGGACTTAAAAGACAATGTATGGATTTACCTGCCATAAATGTAACTTATATATACAGATTGGTGTTGCTTTTGCGTGCATTTAATCATTTTTATTGGCTTGACAACAAAAAAAAAAGGATAAAATTGACCCTTATCAGAAAGAATGAATAAGACAGTGGATAAGCAAAATATATACAGTTAAAAAGATCATCCATTTACATAATTACTTAATGAGAGTTCAAGAAATTTAGAATATATGACCAAAGAATGAACAGCATTTTATATATTCTTATTAACTTAAATAGTTACTAACAAGAAGACAAAGGAACTCTTTTATTTTCATTAATATAGACATGAAATATTATGTACTATTGCCACAACAAAGTGCAATTGAAAAGAGCAAATGTACAAGTAAACTGCCAGAAAAGTAAAAAATTGCAGGAGACAGAGATTTATGGAAGGATATAAGTCCAATTAAACCCCTGTACTTTTACTTAAGAGCCAAATAAGCCCAATTCAAAATTTTGGACCAATTAAGCCCTGTACTGTAACTCAATGGCCAAATAAGCCCTTATCTTATATAATATTATTTTTTAATAATAAAATATTATTTTTTTCATAATAAAAATATTTTTTATATGATAAAAATTCATTTTTGTAATTTTAAAAATTATTTATTATATCTACACATTTTTTAAAATTTTTATGTTAATTAAATTACTAATTTTTTTATATTTTAATTTTTTATTAAAAAATAATATTATATTATGTTACGACATATTTGGCCCTTAATAGAAGTACAGGGGCTTAATTGGCCCAAAATTTTAAATAGAACTTGTTTGGCCCTTGAATAAAAATACAAGGGCTCAATTGAACTCATATCCATTTATGGAATCATCTAGAGCTATTAATTAAATAAACGCAGTACATGTGTTAAAAAAGAAAAACTAGTTGACACGTAATAAAGGTTTAGTGCAATAAAAATAAGAGGAAGAAAGGATGCAGTACACAGCTACCAGCATCACCAATAACACCAAAATGATTTATCTGAAATATTGCCATAAAAAAAAATGGGTCGGATAGAAGAGCTTATATGATACTAACCATGTTTAGATAATTTAATTGAGTGATGATACAGGTAATTGCGACCATTGCAAAAACCCAAGTCTGGAAATATTTGGCCTGGTTTATACCCTCCAACGTTAGTTCTATTGCAATACCAATAGCTTTTATGCTCATAACCTGCAAAACAGAAAAAAAATTGCTCCTTTTAAAATAGAGATGCAAATGTCCCATCAGGATTAAACTGTTAAAAACACATTTGCTAACACAGAATGACAGTTCATTTTAGCTTATTATGTAATAGCTACAGTTTACAAATAACTCACTGTCAATGATCCAATCATGGAGCATATCCCGATATATATGAGGATGTTAGTCTGGCCATAGCGGGGAGCACAATACAAGATCAGTACCAATGCTACAGCTACCACAGAGGCTGTATACAAAAGAAATGCTGGACGAGAAGAGCATCAAACTGATTAGGTGGAGAGCCAAAAACAAGAGAAAAAACAATTCAACAATTCCCCCATCTTTTTTGTTGTATTTTTTATATTTCTTTTCGGAAATACCAGTAGAATACCTGGTTGGATAGCTAATTCCCAGATTTGTTCAACTGAATTAATGGACTGCTCTTCAGGTGCATGTAGTACAATCACCGTGGAACCAACTATGCACAGGAGACAACCCAACATTCCCATCTTCTGCAGTTTCTCCTTCAACAAGAAATGGGCTAATACAGCACTGCACATTTTAAATGCATAATGAGAAACACGACTAAGTAATTCTCAAAGGTTGGTAGTTGAAAACAAATAAAAGGATTACTGGAAAATCCCAAAAATCAGGGCCCATGGTCAGCACATCAAATTTGTTTTGCTCCCCACTTTAGGTTAAGTAATTGTCAATGGTTGGTACCATATAAATCCCTCTCTTAGCACTTTACTGATTCATGTAATGTCATTCAATCTGCTTATGTGCTGCCTATGGGGCGAAGTTGATATCCTTAAATATATATTTCATTATCGATCCATAATCAAGCCAGTTGTCATTCAATGATTGTTCACTCATACTTTGCCACATTTTCTGCTCAAACCATGGTTTAGAAGTGAATTTTAATGTGAGTAGATCAGTAGAAAGTAAACTAAACATATAGAATCAAGTGATGGGGTGAGAGTATCTCAAGGCTCAAGAACCCAGGACCAAGTGCTCGTCAAGGTAATGAAATTCCAAGACCTAGAGGAGACACTTGAACCCATTGAAGCATTAGATTCTTCTTAGAATTAGTGCCAAAGGTGAGCATTGTAACATGAGGGTAACAAGGCAATGGTGTAATAACCATTACTTAAGGGGGGGATGGTAATTTGAGCTTGAGGTTAGCAGTAGATAGCTACCCTATTCCAAAGGCAATTGCCTTCAAGAGGATAATCAGACTGACTAACAGTGAGGATGAGGGAAAAGGCGGGTGGTCTAACACGTCCATCACATTGAATCCATCTATAAGGTAATGTTTCATTCCCCACTTCAATGAGTATTTTGGCGTAGATCCATGTGTACTTAGCAGAAGAATAAAATGTTTAATCTATATCAGTTCTATGTACACTAGCAGAAGGTGACAAAATTAAACAAAATGGCACTCAAATGCTCGTGTAGGTATCAGGAAGACATTTTAGTTGTCAAAAAAATAGCTGTTAATGCTTTTGAACATTTGAAAAATACAAAAATAATAAGATAAAAATTACCTAACAATGATACTCAAAGCACCAAGAGGCGTCACAAGAACGGCAGGAGCATAAATGTAAGCTACGAAATTGGAAATCTCTCCAACGATCACTGCCAGTTTACCAAGTAAAAAGTCAAATCTAGCAGGTACAGAATACAGCTAAAGGGAAAGTCAGAGATATAATTCAATTCAATTAAATAGATCTAAAATGGGTTATATTATGTAACTACTAGCTGAAAATAACTCCATTGCAAATAAATGAACATAAAAAGTGGTTGTAATAGAAGAAGAGGAAGAAGAAGAGTGAAGCTTAGCTTACTGGTAACCATGCCCACCCACCAGAGTGGCTCCAACAGATAACCATATCCTCCAACGCCTTCGCAGTAGAAGAAAAAACAAAATTAAATTAGAAAAAGAGAAAAGAAGCAAAAATTTCGTTAAAAAATAGAAATTAGAAAGATTACTAGCACGAGGGCCGTTGACGCCGGCCCTCCTGAGCCCCTTCTTCTTGATGATGAAGCTAGAGCCTATAAAGGCACTGGAAACCACAGCCAGTATAAACCCTTTCAAATTACTCGAGTACATCTACACATTAGATTGAACTTAGAAATGAATCGATCGACAACAAGAATTGTAACAATGCGGTTAATTTATAGGATGGTATTAATATGGTGAATTGGGGATTTTTGAGGGATTATGATCCGAAGAACCCTAGACGACGACTGCTGTACAATTGTATGTGTTCTCTCTCTGAGTCTTAATGAGTTATTTTAAGATGGACAACTACAACTGTGGAGGAGAAAGAGGCTCGCTCCTTATGAAATCGCAATTTCTCACCTGCCATTCCTCTTCGACGCTGTCTCTGCTGCTGTCCTTTTTTATTATTTTTATTATTATTATTAAGATAAATTACAGTTTCATCCCTATACTTTAGTGAAATATAAACTTTAATTTTTCACGTTTTATAAATTTTACTATTAAGTTCTTAATATTTAAAAAATTATAACTTAATCACCGCAGTTAAAATAACAATTAATTTACCGTTTATTCTAATTAAAATTATCAAAATATTTATATTTTTTATTTAAAATAATATTTTTAAAATTTAATTAAATCTATAGTTTAATTCTTTAATTTAATTTTTTTTTAACTAATTCTAATATTATTATAAATTTAACTTTAAATATTGAACTATCTACAAATATGTACCTGAATTTTATAAAATGATCTGCATTATATATTTATTTACAAATAATACTTGTAATTAATTAATTCCTACATATTATAATTATTTATGGACAAGATCTTATATTTTATAAATTGATCCTGAATGTTTTAATTATTTATAAATAATTTTAATAATTTTATAAATTAATCACTACATATTTTAATTATTTATAAATAAATTTATATATTTTATAATTTAACCCTTAAACATTATAATTATTTATTAATATGCTTTTTATTTGATAATTTGATCTCTAAATATATATTTATTTTTAAATAAATTTTTAAAATTTATAAATTAATCTCTAAATATTATAAAAATTTGTAAATAAACCCTATATTTTTATGAATTTGCCATAGCAAAATCAATATTTAGAAATTATAAATAATTATAATTTTTAGAAATTAATTTATAAAAATATATGGGCTTTTTGTAAATTATTTTTTTAAAATAAGTATATTATTTAAGATTAACTTATAAAATTGTAGGTACTTATTTGTAAATAATTAAATATTTAAGGTTAAATTTATAATAATATTAGATTGAATTGAAAAAATATAAAAATTAAATTAAGAGATTAAATTGTAGATTTAAATAAGCATTTAGAGATTATATTTTAGATGAAAAATATATACTAAAGGGCATTTGGTCATTTTTATTAGAATTAATGATAAATTAATTGTGATTCTAAAGTTAGGATTAAATTGTAATTTTTTTCAAATATCAATAACTCAACAGTAAAATTTTAAAAATATGAGGACTAAAGTTTACATTTTATTAAAGTACAAAGACTAAATTATAATTTGCCCTAATTACTATTATTTAGAATATTAAATAAATAATTAAAATTTTATGAAAAATACCATTTATATTTAATCTTTTTTTTTTTACAATAAAGATAAAACTTTAATATTGCTCACCATTTTAGCTAATGAAATAAATTGAATTTAAAAATTAATAATAAATTATAATATGATCCTTAAAGTTTTATTTGATTAATAAAAAGGTCCTTTAAAATAAATATTTTTAAATCATATACTTATTTATTATTATTAAATTTAATCAAGTTATTTTTTAATTATATTATTTTTCCCTTTTAATAATTAAAAATTATATGAATTAATTTTTAAATTAAATTTCACATATTTAAATTTTTATTAATAAATATTGAAATAATAAATTAATATTTTAATTTAATTTTAACAGTATTTAAAGGTCCTTTTGGCTTTTCAACTTATTTATATGATTTTAAATATAATTAAGTATCAACTAAATAATTTATATTTCATACTTAATAATATTAAAATTTATATACATAAGTTTTAAGAGTTAAAAGAAGATTTAAATACTATTAAAATTACTTTAAAATATTGTTTCGTTATTCTAACACGTGTTGATAAAAATTAAGTTATATTAAATTTAGTCTAAACTTAATTTCTATGCTCTTTTAATAATTGAGTTGAAAAAATAATATAATTATAAAAGAATACAGTCAGCAACCGCTCAATTTCATTCAAAATCGAATCGATCTGAATAAATTCAAAATTAAAATTTTGGTATTTATAAAAATCGAATTGATTTTGATTAGAAATCGAATCGAATTGAACTAGTCTAATTCGGTTCAATTTGATTCAATTTTGATCTATTTGAATTTTTAATAATTTTTTTATTTTTTATCTTTTATTTTTAATATTTTAAAATTTAATTAAAATATTTTAATTTTAATATAATTCTAATCCCTCTATATTATTGAAAATAATATACTATTATCGAAAATAATATACTATTATCGTTAATCGATTCGGTTTGATTTTTTTTATTTTGTCTGATCAAAACTAAACTGAATTGAAATAATTGAAATTTTTAAAATTAAAAATTAAACTGAACCGAGCTGAAATAAATAAAAATCAAATTAAAATTTTAAATTAATTTGATTCAATCGGTTCAATTTTGAATCGAATACTAGTCTTACATGGTACATTATTTTCATTAAAAAGGATCTTATTAAATTTAATAGATATTAATTTTTTCGAACATGTTATTTCTTTTTGGCGAAGGTTATTTATTTTTTATTTGTAAAATTTAATATTTTATTATTATAATAAATTATTATTAATTATTTTTATATATAAATTTGCCAAATATTGCAGCCATTTAAGAATCTAATAATTAGTATAATAATAAAAAAATTAATCTTAAATATCACTAAAAGAATAAAATAAAATACTAATAATATTAGAATATCAACTTTCAACAATTATATTATTTACCAGCATAATAATATTTCAAAGTAATGATAAATGAAGCCAGCAAAAAAAGTTATTCAACAATTTCATTCACATAATTTTTTCTCACCTTGTAAAATTTTTAACACTTTACAATTTTAAGTTTATGGGAAATAGGTGGAAGTGAAAAAAATAATTATCATTTGATATTATCATTTAATATTTAAAAAATTATTATTATTTATTGCAAGAATTATTTAAAATAATTATTTTTTATAAATAATTATTAAAAATGTTTATAGTTAATCTAAGTAATTTATTTTCTTATTTATGAAATTTATCAAATGAAATTTCAATATTTAGAAACTTTTTTATATTAATAATATAATTTTATATGTATTATTAAATTTTAATAATATAATATATTTTAAATTTAAGTAAAGAAGCATCTAATTAATTTAAAATTTTTAAATATTAATATATTTTAATATTGAATATGACTCGATACTCGCTCAAAAAACTTTACATGCCAGCAATCTCTCATTAGACCCGGCGATAATATGTTTATAATTCATACCCAACATGCCTAGACATCTAAGCTCGGTCACATAGGACCTCATCCTCATATGATAGAATATGAAGACTCGCCCCTCGCCCATCATGAGACGGAGCTTGTCATCTTCATATTCTCGTTGGTAGTTGTTATACCTAGATCATCAAGATCCCTACAAATACGGGATTTAAGGATAAGAGATCCCTACAAATACGAGATCTCTTATCCAATAGCGGGTAAACTCTTGATTCTAAGAAAAATAACTAATTAACCTTTCTTTCTTACAGCATAAAAAAGCAGCAAGCATGCAAAGTTTCAAGTACGATTTTCTAATACATTGAAGTTACTTCATATTTATTATTTCACTCGCCCATGTAATCAGACACTCACTTGAGCATCTAAGTAGTTGCCCACAAGACACTAGCCGCCTCACATTTTCTTTTTTCTTATTGCCAACTCACAAAATAGTGTTTCCAACAATATTATTTAGTTTTATTATAGGGATTCAAAAGAGTTTCTTTTCTCATTTGGAAAATCCGGCTTGCCTTATATTCCATTTTCTTATTCATTCACATTCTTCACTATCCCCAATGGCCAAAAACTCACAGGATATTTTTAAATTTGTTGCAAACAGAACAATCGTTGTTCCCACTCCATTGAGAAGCGAGCAGAACACTCCTCCAATTGCGATTGAGATGGACCTTAACGCTATGAATAATGAACAGATGGTATAATATGTTATGAGATTGCAAGCCAGGCTAGAGCAATACAAGGCCAGGAAAGAGGCTTCCCAAGGCATTGCTAGGACAAGAGAGGAGGCCTCTCATGGGACACCCAAAGTTAGAGTAGAAGCACCTCACGAGCTCATACGATTACAAGAATTGGGATTGTCAATTCCAAAGGTAAGAGCAAGTTAAAAGATTAGGAATCCTTAGATGAAACACTAAGAAATGTAGATTGAAAGTTGATGTGTGTAGTTTAGAGGTTCTAAAAGGAGTAAGAAGATGATTTCGCGTTGGGAGATGTCTCACTCTGTTTGACGAAATACTGGCGAAGACGTTTTCTCAAATGAAGTTGTCGAGCCTGGACAAGTATGATGAAACTACTAATCTGAGAAGCCATTTGGCCATCTTTAGGACCATGATACCACTGCAGAACGAACGTCAATGATTTTGTCTTATATCGAGTCTTCTCATCTACTTTAACAGGTCTGGCCTAGAAATAGTATTAGCACCTGAATCCATGTTCTATCAATAATTTTACCTAACTTGCTATGGCCTATATATATTACATGCATCCCTCCAAAGAAACTCTCCTTCGACTTTCAAAATATCCGGCAGTACGATGATGAGTCTTTAAGGAGTTCTATTTAACAATTCAACTCTGATATGATTCATCCATATTAATATGTTATCTCTATTTACCTCTATTGATTAGAATAAAGACGTTGATGATAATAGAGTTACGAGTCACATACCATAGGACATAAGATGTATAGGCGATGAAGAACATATTGAGCTTATCATTATCATTATTAACTCGTCTAGATCATAATAATGTACATGATCCTTAAACCCGAGATAATACTTATCTCCTATATGTATTTTATTTTTCTTGATATTTAAAATTTATGGTCAAGATAGCTGGACTTGATTGGAAAAGGTTTCCATTATAAGTTCTGCTTATCGAGAATTAAAATTAAGGGTTGGTCATATAATTTAAAGTATTGAGATTTGACATTATTATGTCCTAACTAGAATCGGGATTTGACAACGAAAGGATATAAGTGCATGTTAATTTATGGTTGTAGTAACAAGCATATATATGTTAACTATATGTATCTCGATACTTTCGGTTTGTGAGAATTACTGTTTGATCTAATAAAAAAATATAACATATACTAACCTATCTATACTAATAATGTACTATCTTATTGGTACCATGACTAGAGACTATTTAGGTATTAATATATATAGGAATCTCACATCATGAACTGTTCATAATTTTCTCTACACTGAGTTTTGTACTACCAAAAGCTTTATTATTAGATTAAGATATTTATCAAATAAATGAACTTAATCATAAGCACTAACCAATAAAGAATGCCATTAATTATAATTATGTTTATTAATCATTCCTATTGTATTCATTTTTTAGGATACACTACTACCATATCTAGCTTATAAGACACATTTTTCATTCTACTTTCAAAAAAGATGTATTCTCTCTCCCTATATATCTCATGCATACATTGTGTCATACTCGAATCATTTTAACATGTCGAAATATATACTTACACCTCTAAATTTTATCAGAAAGCCTTATAACACCTTAAACTTTAAAAACATCCTATTACACGTCCAAAAACTATACAAATTGGAATTAAAAGTAATCTCAAGATCTCAATTAAGTAGGTAATTTGAATTTTTTTTATAGTATTCTGACCCGGAGAAATTAGTCTTGAACTTTACGGCAGACTTTAGACCGGACCTAACTTTTGCTACCGACGTCCGAGTGAGACCCACAATAGCTTTTCGGAAAGGAAATTTCGAGACACACGACTTTTAAAAGTGTGACGATGGCTACATGCTTATTACAAAATTCGAGGCGAAAATTTCACTATTTAGGGGTCAATTTTGCATTTTAATTATTTTTTTAGATATTTTTATAATTTTGCATGTTATAATTTTTTTTTCTATTATAAATAGTTTTTCCTTGAATATTTACTATTTGAAACTCACTTTTTAATTTTTAAAAAATTTTAATAAGACTTTTTGGTTTCTAATCTATCATTTTTTCTATATCGTCTTAGCCAAACGATATTGGTTAAAACTCCTGACGGAATCTAATTAGTCCTTTATCATATTCTTAGATCAATTTGAATTTTTTTTTAAAAAAGATTTCTTAAATGTAGAAAATGTATAATGAATTTAAATTTCAAAATCTGTAAATTATATGAATATTATTGTTAAGTTATTGACTACTAATTTTTAAATTATATAACACTTTGAGTTTTGTAGATATATATCAATGCATTTGTAATTTATGCTATTTTGTACTAAAATTATAAAATTATATTAATTATATTTTTGAATAATTCAGATATATTATAAAGAAGTTTTAAGATGCGATATAAATTTTTTTTGATAAAATTCAGAAATATAATTATATATTAGCTTTTGACATTCATGAGCTGAAATGAAACCAAATTTTTTTATTACCCTTTTAAATTATATAAAAATGAAACCAAATTAAAATATTATGATTTATTTTGTATATTTTAAATTAGTTTTTATTTTAAATAATTTAAAGAATCAATAGCATTATTTTATGATATAATAATTCAATAATGTAAAGTGAAGGTAAATATATTCATGCATTTTCACGTTTAAAGTACAAATTAGCATATTAGCAGCAATCGACCATCTGTAAAGATTTTAAATAAATTAAAGAATTAATGACATTATTTATATATAATAATTAAATATTATAAAGTAAACTTACAAAAGAATTTAAAGATTGATATATGAAGCATAAATTATTCACGTTTAAAATACTATCTGTGCGTCATCCGCGCAAATTTGCTATTTTATGATGGCCGATGGGCATGAAAAGTTCAATTTCATCCCCATATCATTAAAAATATTAATATTAAAAAATTTAGGATATATATTTTTCATAAAATTATTACTATCGTTAAATTTTAAGGTACCTTCACTTTTTAATTATTTTCAATAAAAATTATTATGATTCATTTAGGGCTATTTAGTTTCTCTATTGAATACAACTAATTGTTGTATTTGATAGCTAATTGTAACAGGTAGTTGATGGATATTCTAATTTATACATATTAGATATTTGGTAAATTATGTTTAATGGTATATAAAATAACTAATAAAGGTAATGTTACCGGAAATCCTTTCAACATAACCTAGCAACCTATGAAAAAGAGAAGTGAGGTGGTAGATACTTAAAAATAACCACTCTAACACTCACGTCAGAAAATGTATTTGCTTAGACGAGCGAAATGATAAATGAGAGTAATGTATGTAAGTAATAGAATATATACCTTGAACTTATGTTTTGATTTGCTTTTATACCGTCTTAGTAATTTTTTCTAAGAATTTGGATTGTAACGGCCAGTGGATAAAGAATCTCGTGAAAATTGAAATTATGAGGATTGCTCCATAACAATCTTCAACAATAAGAATCAAGATTCGTAAAAGAGCCTGCCAGCTCTTTTGGGTGGGTCTTCGTCATAACCAAACATCTAGTCATGTGTGTCCCGGACTCCACATCTTGAGTAATCACGTCTGGATGTTCGAGCTTCCTGCTGCTTACAGAGTCGTTGCTTGGACCAATGGAAGGTTGCCAATATGTAACATATTTTGGATGAATATTGATTCATATCAGAAGTCCTTCCAAAATTCTTCGATTCTTCATATTCAAATTTCCATAATTGGCACCCACTGCCTGAACGTGCAGCGCAACTAAATTGGCTTCCTGTCCCATGTCCTTTTGTCTATCTGAGACGTTTCATTACCTGACATCCATTAAGGCCATTCGTCGTTATCCTCCTTACTTCACATTATTAGCACCTTTTTTTACATATTCTTGTCATTCAGGAATCTTATTCCTTTCCAGCAATGTTTTTCTTGAAACTCCTCTGCAAAGGTAATTCTTACTCTATTTTTACTACCTTCTTCGAAAATAAACAGATCCTCTTCTTGTTTTTCCTATGGGCATAGCTCTTCTTCCAGCTCCTCCTCTGATGGCTCCATTGAAGCTCTAGCACCAATAGCCCCCCTATGAGCCATTCATGACAATGAGGTCCTGCTAGTAAATGATATCACATTGGTGCTATCAGAGAGAGACATAGAGTGCCTGTATGATACCTTTCATATCCCCCTAGACACTTTTACAATCTACGCTCCTCACCAGAACGTTTGTGCTAATGACCATGTCCCTACTGAAGACACGGTTATAGCGTATGAGGAGCAATTAAAGACGGGCTTTAGATTTCCTATTGATCCTTTTTACTTTGACATTCTCAATTTCCATAAGCTTTCCATCGCCCAACTACACTCCAATAGTTGGTGCATTTTATTGGCATTACGGTTTATATATTTTAATAACAATATTGAGCTGAGCATTACCCTATTCTCCCAACTACACCAACTGGGTACCAGGTCAACAAGGAGTACTGGTTTTTTAGTGAAAAGAAATGTCATACAATTTTTAACCGACTCCCCTCATCCCTTAAATGGTGGAAGAATATGTATACTTCACCATAGGGTGTCTAGGGGTTTTAGGAACCTTAAGAAAAGCTGGAATCTATACGTGGAACTTAGAAAAGATGGGGTGAGACTTAGGAGAGAGGAGGAGGAGGTGATGGGTGTCGAAGCCACAAAAAATAACCTATTAAAATTTCAATAATTAAAAATTGTATATGGTGGTAATAGGATCGAATCCACGGGGAATTGACACTATGATTTTCCTAACAATGACTTGGGCAAATCAACAATAAAATAAAATAAGGGGGGATTTTGATGATTAACTAAAATAAAAAATGAAAGTAATAAAAGAAAGTAGTAATTAAAAGAAGAATCAATCAATGAGAAAAAGTTCTAGTTGAAATGTATGATCCATTTCAGTTTGAGAATTGATCATCGATACTTTAATTCTTTTATTTGTTTCCATAAATTAGTTTTGACTATGGAAGACACTCCACACAACCAAATCTCTCCTTAGATTTAGATTAACTAGGAAATGTTCGCTAATCAATCACTAGCTAACAAGTCGCCAAGGAACGTCCTTGGAAGTTTTTACTTTTCAACTGTTAACTGCTTTAAGAAATAGAAAAACCTAATTCTAACTAACCAACCGCGTGGTGAATTTGAATTAGATTATGCAACTTTTTAGTTGTTACACTAATTATTACTCGTGTTTGAACAATCTAAGCAATTATTGACTTAAAGTATTCAAACTAATATTATATTACCTTGCAATCAAGAACAATGGGCCCTATTAATCCAAACAACAAAGTAATAATGATATGAAGAATCAAATTCCATAAATATTGAAGAATAAAAGATTAATAATAAAGTTTCAGATCTCCCAATTTATATATAAACTAAAATTTCTCCTAACTTCAACTAGAAGTAAGTTTTCAGCCACTAATGGATTTCACAAAGAAGAAACAAAAGAGAAGAAGATGAGAAAGTGGTTGAGCCAAATTGGTTGTGCTTCCAGATCGAGGATTCTAGATGATCTCCATTCCCCTTCTGCATCCTTATTTAGCTCTTCAAAGTTATTTTCTTTGTTGAATGAGCATTTGGCTATAAAATCTGCTAATACTTGAGCTTTAATCATCGTGCAAGGCTTCTATTGTAAGCAGTAAGATCCCATCTCAATTGGCCAAGTTAACACCCGTCCTAACATTTCTAGTCGCTGCAATATTCTCCTGAGGCTGGTCAGTCACCATGACTTCTTGTTGATTTTCTAGGTACACCTTGAACTTTCGAACTACTAGAAGGAGTGCTAGTGCAACTTTTTCGATGTTAAGATATCTGACCTCGTCCCCTTTCAATACCCTGCTTATGTAGAATATTGGTTTTTGTATCTCATTTTCTTCTCGGACTAGCATTGCACTGACTGTCAGATCGGAAGCTGCCAAATATATAGATAGGTCTAGTCTTCCTTATCCACAGGTCGGCTGAGGTTCTTTGGAGAGCTTAAGTAATCTTTCAATTCGTTGGAGGCATTCTTCAGTCCATTCAAAATTGGGAGATTTTCTTAGTTTTTTGAAGAAATGTAGACACTTTTCTGTTAACTTTGACATGAACCTATTCAACGTGATAATCCTTCTAGTCAACCTCTATACATCCTTAATGCAGGTCGGCTGGGGCATATCCAGGATAGCCCAAACTTTTTCAGGGTTTGGTTCTATATCTCGAGCGCTGACTATATATTCCAAGAATTTTCCTCTAATAAAGAAAGCACATTTGGTTGGGTTAAGTTTCATTTGATATTTATCAAGAACAGTGAAAATCTCCTTTAGATTCTCCACATGCTCTTCAAACGATCGGCTCTTTATTATTATGTCGTCCACGTATATTTCTGCATTCTGATCTATCTGCTCTTTAAAGATTTTATTCATCAACTATTGATAGACTGCCCCTATGTTCTTCAATCCGAATGCATCAATCGGTAACATTAGGTGCCATCTTCAGTTATGAATGATGTTTTTTCTTTATCGGCTTCGTGCATGGGGATTTGATGGTAGCCAGACATAACATCTAAAGAAGACAAATACTCAAAATTAGCCATAGCGTCGATCAATTTATTAATATCAGGGAGGGGATAACAATCTTTTGGGTTGGTCTGATTGAGGACGATCAAATCCATACACATCCGGTATTTACTATTAGATTTTTTTACAAGAACTAGGTTGGCCAACCATTATGAGTATGCCACTTCCCTTACAAATTTAGTTTCTATCAGTTTTTCTATTTTAGACCTTGTAGCTTCTCTCTTTTCAGCTCTATACATCCTGTTCTTTTGCTTGATTGACTTCACTTTTAGACTCACGTTCAGTTCATGGGATATAATTTGCAGGTCAATTCTGGGCATGTCAGCCGACTTCCAAGTGAAAGTACTGGCATGTCCTTCAACCAGAGTTTCGAATGCTTTTTTCTGCTTGGCGCTCAAGTTTGCATTTATGCTGAAGGTTTTCTTAGGGTGCCTTCACTCAGAGCAAAGTTCTCCAATTCTTTCGCCGGCTAAGTTCTTTATTCCTTTTTCTCATCTCTCACCTCTTCTTCCTCCTCCCTGGCCACGACTGCTCAGTAAATAGCCTGCGATTCCTCCTGTCTTCCCTTGAACGTGGCTATTCCTTCTTCAATGGGGAACTTCATACACAGGTATTGGATGCTGGTGGCTACTTCGAATTCATATAGCATTAGCCGACCAAGGATTGTATTGTAAACCAGTGGTAATTTAACCACTAAAACCATGGCATACTATGTCTGAGTTGTGGATGGGATCCCTAAAGTTAGCAGCAACTTAATCTTTCCCTCCGTCGGTATCGAGGTTCCTTCTATGTCCTTCACCGGAGCCTGATCCTTTACCAGGTTTTTCTTAGGTATCTTCATGGCTTGGAACATTCGGTAAGGGAGGAGGTTTACTTTACTACCATCATCCACTAAGATCTTTTGTACTTTGAAGTTGTGGATTATGGCTTCTACGACTAGAGCGTCATCATGAGACATTTCTATTCCTTCTTTGTCAGCAGTTGGGAAATGAACCACTCCAGGGATGTGCTCAGTCATTTGCATCACTTTTGTCTCCTTCTACCTACCGCCTCTTCTCCTTTTCCTATTCACTCTGAGAGGTTGCTCTGCTTTCTCTCTAACTATCATGTTTTGACTATCATGTTGATGGTCCTACTCGACCCATCGTTCATGGGCCTTGCTGCCTCTTCCCTGGTCGGCTTCCTTCTTTCCTCTAACCTGTTACCATGGGCGATGTCCTTCTTAATGAAGTTTTTCAGATGGCCCCTTTTTATCAACTTATTTGTCTCATTCCTCATTTGGTAACAGTTATTAGTGTCATGGCCATTTGTTC
Organism: Manihot esculenta; assembly: GCF_001659605.2. Taxonomy (NCBI): domain Eukaryota; kingdom Viridiplantae; phylum Streptophyta; class Magnoliopsida; order Malpighiales; family Euphorbiaceae; genus Manihot; species Manihot esculenta. The sequence continues at coordinate 13,255,370 of NC_035173.2, forward strand.
GATGGAGTTGACAATACTAATTCGGTTCTTAGGATTTAGGGTCAGACTGAAGGGGTTGAGGCCATTGTATCAAGTTCTTATCTTGTACTGCTACCAAGATCTCCACTATGGAGACTTTCAGAAGGGTGACTTCTCTTTGCTGAGGGGGGTATGGGCCGCTGATTGGCTTCTCGGTGATTGTTATACTTGTTTAAGGCTCCAAGACCTCGGTCGGGTCTCTTGTCTACATGTTCCCTCCTTCAGTGCTCGCGGTCATCTACGAGTTGAATCTTTTTCCTAAGACTCCTTTGCGAATCTGCTAGTCATCAAGGCATCATCCTGCCTTGATGTATTTCTCAGACTGCTGCATTAGATCTACCAATATGGTTGGCGGCTTTCTACTCAAAGATCTAAAAAATTCAGCAGAGATTGTTCCTTTCTGCATTGCCTCTATGGCTCTAGATTCATCGAGGTTTGGGCTCTGAAGGGCTTCCACGATAAAACGAGCCACATAATCTCGTAGAGTCTCATCTCTCCTTTGCTTTACTGTTTTTAGGTAATTGGTCTTTCGTTGAGCTGGATACTAGTTATGAATCTTCTTATAAATGAGTTAGCCAGATTATAGAAAGTTTTGATGCTTTTTGCTTTCAGGTTGTTAAACCATATCAAGGCTGCTCCAGTTAGGATAGTTAGGAATACCTTGCAGAGTAAGGTATCAGAATGGATTTGCAACTCCATGAAAGTCTTACAGTTGATTACATGGTCTCTAGGGTTTCCTGTGCTATTGTATGCTCCCATGGTCGTCATCAATAATTTTTTTGGATGGTTTCTTCTTGAATGCGAGTTATAAAAGGGGATGACATTCTCAAACTTGTTTGCACTCTAGCTTGGCTTTTAAGCTTAGCCAATAGCTCTTCTTTCAACCTTTCTAGTCTCTTGTCTACTCCATCCCTCGTATTGACTTTTTGGTGCTAGTTGGGGATCTTGAGCTAGTTCCTTCCCCTTCACTCTCCATCTCATACCCTTCTATTAAGCTTCTTACTACATGACTTCTATACTTAGTCGAGGGTTCCCTAACTGGTTCGTCCTCCCTTTTTCTTCTGGTTACATGGACGGTGGTCACTGGCTCATGGTTTTCTATCTCAGGAATAAATGTGGGTGTGGGTACTTGGTTAGGAGTCACGGTAGGCATTGGGTTTGTGATCATTGGCAGGGTGAGGCCTTTTGGTTGCATAATCTGGTTCATCCAAATCATGGTTTGTTGCAGTTGTATTGACATGGTTCTTAGTTTGATAAAAGAGTTTGTGGGATGGTATTTGTTGATATGGAGTTGCTGGCAGAAGGGATGTTGGACATCATTTGAATGGAGGGGAGTGGGAATAAGGCCATTGGAAATCCATAAGGGTTGGGAGTTTCTAGGATTTGGTTCTCATTTTCGATGGGTGTTTGTAAGTTGTTTTCTTGATTGGCAATGTGGATCTCAATGGGTTTTGTTTAAAAACTCTGGTAATAGAATAATCTTCTTCATTTCCTACAAAAGGTGCCAATTGATGAACTGAAATCCGTTACGTTTATCAGGTGAAGACACTTGGATCAAAATTTGATCTGACGAGGAAATCAATGAGTCGAAATTAGTGGTTGAAAAGTTAATAGAGTTGAATGCGTTATTTCGGATGGATTAAGGTTCTTGTAGTAATGGAAGTATGAAATTCTCTGAGGGATTTCAATCTGTCGAATTAGAGTTGATTCTTGGGTATATATATACTGATCGTTCTGACACCCTTACATCACGTTCTATCATATTGGACGAGGACACCCTTTGGCTAGTGTGTCAGGCAGCCCCTTAATGGTGGGCAATCAACTAATAAATGCGGAGCCGATTAACCCATATCCTGTCCATTCGTCTGCGTTACATCAACTTGATCCATAACATGTGCATTTATAACCTTGGTAAGGATTAGTGGAGCCGACCTCCTCCATTAAAAGTTTATATTTATCCCCTGATTATATCAGGTTGTGCTTAGCCTTCATCGGAATTGGTTCTCTTCTATTGCCAAGACCCATTTGAACCGTGGACACGTGTCTTAATTATAGACAATCTTATATCTTATATTTTATCCAAACTAATCATAGGATATAATTCCTGTTAAGCCATTTTTAAGATTGTCATCTCATGGATTGCTTTATGGTTTTAGACTTAATTTGTGTAAAAAATTAATCCATCAAAACTAAATTACAAAAATCATAGTTGGTGACTTTATTATATTTATATACAACTAGCTAATAATTAATCAATAGACCTATGGTTGAAACTTGATTTTTATAGTAATTTCATATCATAGTGCTATGGTTCGTTAAGAAAAATAATATATATATTATTTTAAAAATATCACATTAATATTTTTTAGCAATTAGATTTACTTATTTTTAGTTGGACTTATCGAATGACTTTTTAACATTTTCAGTATGAGGAAACTACATATTTTTATGGAGTATTATAGCAGGACTTACATTTTCATAGTCTCTTTTTTTTCTTTCTTTGAGCAATTTAGTTTTTTTTTCTAGTCGGAGAACTTAATTCAAGAGTTGAATATTGATGAAAATGAAGTTGTTGAGGTTGGAAATGGAGTTGTATAGTCTCAACAAGCTGAAGATTATTTTATATTATTAATCGAAGAAGAAGTAAAAAAGGAAAATAGGAAAATTACCACTCTTTCACTAAAACTGCTTGGGAATGGATTAGAGCAGAAATAAAAAAACAAAATGAGGAGAAAATACACTCTAAGTCCAAGTAAAAAAGTAAATTTAATTGAATATGGTTCGATCACAGGTGAAGTTGTTGCAGGCGAAGATGTCTGGAAAAAGTTATACGAGGTCTTTTTCAAAATTATTTAAACATTTTATTATTTTTTTTAGTAACAAAGAACCACCTGCTTGGTGGAGCCCAACCATCCTTATGGGGTGGAGTCCAATTACTAAGAGAGTAAACTTCGACTCAAAAAACCTCTCGTTAAACACCTGAATAAGTATGTAAAGTGCATTCGTGAGAGTTTTTTATGCACTTTTAGGGAAAGTTTACATTTCAATAAATTAACATTTGCTTTTATAGGTGAACAAGATGGCGAGGAGAAAAAAATATGGATGGAAAGTATACAAGGAGCTATGCTAATTTATGGTGATACCAGTATTACCGGAGCTCACGCCTATGTTGCTACTAAAAGCTCTTCTACTAGTAAAGATGAAGATACTGATAAGGAAGGGTTTGATAATTCTAATGAAAAAGGTGAAGATATCCACATAGACAAAAGCATAAAAATAATATAGAAAATAATCATCGCAAAACAGGAGATCAATTTCAAAATGTAATAGTTGAAAGTGAAAATTTCAAAAAAAAAAAAAAAAAAAAATATTAGAGAGAAGGATGAGTTCAGGAACATCATTCACTTCAGTTGGAGATAGCGGAGAGAGTTGCGAGACACATTCAAAACAAGATCAGAAATTTGTTATAAATTTTCTTAATGTACTAAATGCTTTTGAAGGAATCGATGGATCATTTTATGTTAAGGCCGCTTGATTTACTCTAAGGGGCGACATGGAATGACACAAATTCTTCTCTTTTCATAAAAAGTAAGTTTGAATCATTGGTACCGAGTACCTTTAAAAACTTACCCCTTAGTGAGTTTGACCAACTCAAATTCAAATTAGCTGAACCAATGAATTTTGAATATCGAATAGTTTAAAAAAAAAGCCACTCAATTTATATATAATGATCCATATTTTTTACCATGTTGGATGAGAGAAAAAGAGATCGATTTGCTTAATATTTAAACTTATATTCACAATAATTAATAATACATTTTTCTATGTTTTAATTTTTATGTTAATCATACTATTTTAATACATTTTGGGATCTTATATTATGTTATAATAAATTATTATAGATTATGAAGTTTCTCATAATATTTAGTTTGATTTATTTTATTGTAATTTCTTTGTTTCATTATAATATCATTTACTATCTTAAATTTCTTTTTTAATTGTAACATAATTTTTTTAGGTTTATAAAAAGAACTCATGAATGGATTTGGAGAAATTTTTTTCAGACTTTGAAGAGAAGGTTGAACAGTTGATAACCATCTATTTGAATAATGAGTATAATCTCATGTATAAAAATAAATCTCGTCCTCGAATAATTTCAATACTAAATGGCTAATTGAAATATTAAATGGTCATCCTCTGAATTATTTCGTATGGAAAAATAAATTTTCATAAATCTTTGCGAGGAATTAATAAGCAGAGTAGAATGAATTTTTTTATTAATAAATTTATAAATTTTATTTTAATATATATATATATATATATGTGTGTGTGTGTGTGTTCAATTATTATTTGAAATGTAAGTTTATTTTATTATTAAATATTCAATTGTACAAATTGTTAATGTGGTTTCATTGTAACAATTTATAAAAGAGATTAATATAAAAACAGTTTTTAGAAAACATAAATTAAAAACAAATAACAAGTTTTTAGTTTTCAAAAAAAAAAAAACCAGAAAACATAAAAATTTAGAACCAACAACAAATCCTAAGAGAATAGTCTTCTGTGAACTGTAAAACAAATATAGAAGGATACCTTGTCAAAGACAAAAATATTTACATTAAATGAGGTGTCGGAAGGAAAACAACTGCAACGATTATATAATTTATGTTCCAGCAAAGACAGTTACTAATAAATATGAGAACAAACATCAAAAACATGTGCTGCAAAAACATTCATTCTAAAGATAAACAAAAATGCAGGAATTGCTTAAGCATTTTGTTCTCTCACAAGAAGTCCCATCATCATCTTACAGGTTTTGTACTAGTGATCCAAGTCTCCACAAGGATTCACTGATGTTTCATCGTGGTCTGGAGAACTTTCCACAACTTCAACTGAACAAGTTTTGCACTGGACAAGCTCTGCTTTAACCTTTGGTGACTGTTTCATTAATCGTTCCTGCTCAGATGGTTTCTTGAGATGTTCCAGCAGTTGTAAATATTCATCCAATGTTTAATGCAAAATAGGTTAAGGTTAAACATCATTCATCAAAATCAATAGCCCAATAAATGCTTCACGTATGGCTTCCCATATGGAACAATTAATCATGGAAGATTAGACCCACAAGTGCGTGAATTGTTAAAAGGCTATCAGAAACTCAGAATCTTGGTTTAGATTAGAACCCATATTCAACCTCAAGCTAGAGAGGGTCCACCAAATTTAGATTACAAGAATGGTGGGTAACGTTGGCTCCAGCTATGTCTACCGCTATTCTGCAATCTTTTAAAAAGAAACTATAACAGAGAAGAGGAGACATCAGGGGCCTCCCTCTATTGATGCAAGCGCTTCACTGAAAGTGCCTCGCCTAGGCCAAGCAAGAGGCACCCAACACCTTTTCCAGCGCCTTAATAACACTGGAGACATCTGTTGCACCAACCATATTATCCTATCAAAAGAGTGTTCCAAGATATGCCTAAGTGGGGATTGAAGGAAATACTTAAGGGTTCAAAAGGAAAAAACCTAAATATGGTCCATGGTAGATTCAAAACGCAAATAAGTGGACTTAATTTTCAGTTGAGTCGCATCACTTGTTTGTGTCTTGAGTCCGCTATATACCACCAAGGCTAGGCAAGTTTTTCCTTCTAACCCATTACATTTTAGCTTTGACGAAGGTGCACAAAATTAAGGTTGGGTTTTACCAAGTTGATTAGCTACCGCTTCAACTCTTAGTTGACTGTTGCTAACTATTTCTTTTCATTTTTTTTTTTTTTTCCATATGGTGACTAGTGAAGGCTATTAATGTCATTTGAAATAAGAACAGTGAGTTTATGTGGAGTGTAATAAGCATATAATGCTATAGTTAACTCTATACCACTCACACCATGAAAGGATATTCTCTCCTCCATCCCTTCTCATTAGCAAAGTCAATGCGCTTTTGTAATCTGATCAGCTCTTTCTGAATCCACTGTAACAAAATTTTCCAAACATTTAGAAGAGGAGAAAAAAAAAAAAAAAAAAAGGAAAAAAGGAGGCAATATGATGGTTCAACAAAAGCAACAATAAAAAGAATATCCTTAAGGTTGAAAAGGAAAAAAAATATATATATATATAGAGAGAGAGAGAGAAAGAGCAAGTAGCACTTATATGTTCTAAAAATAAGCAACAGTCCCTTAAAGTTTGACCCAATAATCAAATAACCCTTGACGTTTTTCAAGATTTAAAAAAGCCCTTCAAGTTTTAGAAAGTATCACATAAATCCTTCAAATGGAAAAACAAAATCAAATAAATCCTTTTCCTATTTTGAAGACAAAAAAGCCCTCAACTTTGAAAATTATATCAAAAGAGACTGGACTACAACTTACCTCCAATTCAAATTCTACCAAGACTGTGCACAAAGATCTTTTGGTGCACAGGACCCTCTCCAACTACGATGTGTATCTAATCTGTAATATCCCAATGGATATCTGCTGCATCCTAAAGTAAATTGATAAATTTTTACCTAATAGGTGAAAAAGCTTCTCTATAGGTTCATCATCCGTGTCAGAGTCAACAACATGATCTAACGAGAATTGATTCTAATTGTTCTTTGAAAATAATCTTCATCATCATTGTAGGCATTATCTTCTTCAATGTCGATAATAGTGTTTAAAGAGTGGTACATTTTATGGAGTGCGAGAGAAATAATCAAAATTTAGAGGCTATATTTTGAATTCACTATTTGGAGAGGAGATGGAGGCTAAATATATAAAACGAAACATTTTGGTCCTTTGAGTTCAAGATGAACAAGTAACTTAAAGATCACAAATACCAAGCAAGGAATTCGTAATAAAAAGTTGAGGTAGAACATTAAGAAAAAAAATATATATGAATGTGAAGCAAAGTTATAGTTATTCTATAAAATTTGAAGGGTTTATTTGCCAGGAATGACTTATTTGATCTACTTTTAAAGTTTGAACAATTTATTTGATCTTCTAAAATTTAAAGGCTTATTTCGACCCTGAAAAATTTTAAGGACTTATTTAGCCATGAAGCTAAACTTCAAGGGCCTAAATAGGCCTCGTCTAAAGTTAATAACAATGCTAAAAGTCGACCAATCTCAAAAGCTATATGCAGAAAACAAATTTCTAAATACATCTAAGTTGGAAAAACACCAAATGCTGCAACACGGGCATTGAACACTGGACACCCTTTCTTATGGAGGGAAAAACTGAGAAAGCTTTCCTCCCAAAAAAATAGAAATAAATAAATATTTGGTCATTCATTCAGATCCTTTAAAACCATTTAAATTTGAATTTGATATGAAAAACTTTCTCATCTCTCTAAGATAGTTGCACCATCACTCTCAATAAGCAACCTTTTGACCATAAATCATGAATTCTTTCTTTAGAATTGTCTAGCATAACAATGAATTTCACATACATTACTACTAGATTTCTATATCAGTAGTAACCTCGAAACAACGCCTCTATTGAACAGAGAAGAATTACATAAGAATAAGAAAGATCTTAGAGAATAAAGGAAAGAAATACATGAGAAAGATATAAAAGAATAGAAAGATTAGAGGGAAACTTGAGGAGACATCTGACATATTGTTCATTCTAGAAAACAATCCTCAAAGCGTTTCTTTCTATACAGTCGCTAGCTAGTAAGTTTCATTGACTTTCTATTAACAGCTCTAACTACCAATGCATTTCCTCCAAAATCCAACTGAATATTTTTTTTCTCCAAATCTATCAAAGTATCAGCAGCAGCCAAAGAATCAGGGTTTCAACCGAAATAGAACAGGTATTCTCTTGAAGGGAATAAAGAAAAGAGTAGAATAGAATAGAGAGGAAGATATTGTGGGAGAGAGAGAGAGAGAGAAAGAGAGAGAATAGAAGAGAGAAATATTTGACATTGTATTCAATTACTGAATAATCAAAGCTTCACTATTTATACTTCAATTACTGAATAGAAGATATTGTGGGAGAGAGAGAGAGAGAGAAAGAGAGAGAATAGAAGAGAGAAATATTTGACATTGTATTCAATTACTGAATAATCAAAGCTTCACTATTTATACTTCAATTACTGAATAATCAAAGCTTCACTATTTATACTAACTTTGTTACACTAACTGCATATCAGCTCCTATAACTATCTTTGACTTCTCCTAACCGCCTACAACTCAACCAAATCTCCCTCCAAAATAACAGTCCCGTGAGACTAACTACTACCCCTCTACTTAGCCTGCCTATGCTTCTATCTCCTGTATGTGACAATACCCCTTCCTTTAGAACCTTCTTGTCCCCAAGAAGGTTGAAAAGTTGGAACCAGTGAGCATCATGTTCAGCTTCTGTTGGAGCAATATAACACTGTAACAAGCAAGTTAGAGACTCATTTGGCAACAAATAGCTTCAGTGAGGGCCTAATTTCCTCCTTTGCCTTCTCCTCATTTCAAATTCATTCTCTCTTGAGCTGAAAATGATTGCAATAGCCAAAGAAATACATCTTCATCCTCTGTCTTCTCCCAATTTCAAACTCATTCTCTTTGAGCATCATTTGATTAAATGATCTCAACTCAAATAAACTTCCCCCAAGAACAAGAGTACCTTCATAATGAAAAGTTATAGGAACCATAACAGCACCTTGTTGTAACCTTGCCTTTCCAACTGCAATCTGAATGGGAAAGAAAAAATGAGAATCACATGCATAACCCAGTACTCTTCCCTTTAAGAACAAAAAATTGGAGTTTCCAACTTAAAAATTTGCATAGTAATTACAGCTCAAATTGGAAGCTTCATCCAATGTTTCAATACACAGTACTTCCTTGCATAAAGATTCAGTTCCTAATCTCCCAAGAAGAACCTTCTCATTAGTGACTTGCTGCCTATTGGTGAGTCCTGCTTCCTCTCCTTGTACATACCACAATTCCAATGTGACTTTATTAGTTAATGCTGTAACATTTTCAGTTTCATTTTCTATAAAACTCTCCAACATTTGGGGTTTTAAAACTGAATTTTCTTTTTCCTCAGCTGTAAGTGAAGCATGAACATCCGACGATACTACATTGAGATGTTCTTCTACTATGCCCACACCTTTAATGGATCCTTGTGCCTCTATTTCTGTTTTTTTTAAGGGGGGAGGGGGGTCGAATAACCTCTATTTGAAGAATTTTGGAAATTTCTGAATTGTATTTCTGATATTTATTACAAACTAATTACATCCCTGTTATACAAGTGTAATCAAGCCTAACCAGAAAAATTTACAAGAAAGGCAACAAATGATTCCTATAATAAATCCCTAAATTAACACTAAGATCCCCACACAATTAAGGGACAAAATACAGTCCCAAATTTGTCAACACTCCCTCTCAAGTAGGCATAGATATCACACATTGAGTATAAGCCTAGTGTTTGTAATAAGGTCGCCGATGCTCTCTCTAGGAAGAATGAGGAGCAGCTGACTCTCTCCATACTCTCTTATCCCATGTGGCTAGATTGGGACTCTCTCGCTAATGATATTGCTCAAGACTCTTCCCTCCAGAAAATCATTTCAGAATTGCAGGTTGACCCTACCAGTCATCCTCACTATGTATTAATCCACCACCGGTTATATTTTAAGGGTCGTTTAGTGCTCCCTGCTACTTACCCCTGGGTCCCAAAGCTCATCACTGAATTCCACTCGACCCTACTTGATGGTCATTCTAGAGCTTATAGAACATAGCGCAGGATAGCTGTTTCTTTTTATTGGCATGGAATGATGAAGATGATCACTGCCTATGTTGCTTCTTGTTTAGTGTGTCAACAAGTTAAATGCGAGACTCAATCTCCGACTGGTTTTTTTGCAGCCCTTGCTCATACCACAGGCTATTTGGGAAGTTGTTGGTCTTGACTTCATCACAGGATTAACTTGTTCTAATGGGGTTGATTGCATTTTGGTTATTGTTGACCTGTTGTCTAAATATGGTCATTTCCTTTCTTTAAAGCATCCTTTACCAGCTAAGAGTGTAGCTGAAGTGTTCACTCGGAAAGTTATCCGCCTGCATGGTATTCCCAAAACCATAATCAATGATCGAAATCCTATTTTTTTGAGTTCATTCTGGTCTGAAATATTTTGTCTGTAAGGTACTCAATTGTGCTTTAGTTCTGTCTACCACCCTTAAACGGATAGGCAGACAGAGGTTTTCAATCGAACTATTGAAACATACTTGCGTTGTTTTTCTTGTGAACAACCCAAGACTTGAGCCAAATGATTTGAGTTGGGTAGAATATTGGTATAACACAAGTTTTCAGAGTGCTATTGGCAAGACCCCATTTGAGATTGTCTACGGTCGATCCCCACCTTCACTGACTCAATTTCTTCTATGAGAAACCATAGTAGAGTCTGTAGCCTCCTCCTTGGCTGATTAGGATGAAAGAATTTCATCCTAAGGCAGTTAAAATTTAACTTGCATAAGGCCCAACAGCGGATGAAACAAACAGCAGACAAAAAGCGAAGGGACTTGGCATTCCAAGTCAGTAACAAGGTGCTTCTCAAGCTTCAACCTCACCGGCAACAGACTTCTCATGTTAATAAAAAATTATCTGCACGTTTTTATGGGTTGTTCGCCAAAGCGGGTGTTGTTGCCTATAAGCTGGATTTACCTTCCTCTTCTCGCATTAATCCAGTTTTTCACGTCTCTCAACTCAAGGAGTCCTAGGAGATCACAATTCAGTTTCAACCCTACCAGCGGATATACTTTACCAATGGTACACCCAATAGCCATTTTTTCTACCCGCACCATCCATCGCAATGGCAATTAAGTACAACAGTTATTAGTTCATTGGGAGGTGCAATCTGTTGACAATGCTATATGGATTGATCTAGAAGATTTTCAGGGCCAATTTCCTACCTTCAGCCTTGAGGACAAGGCTAGTCTTTCAGGGCAAAGTAATGTTACGGGTGCTAGTGATCCAAAGGGGCCTAAACCATTTAGAGTGAATTCTAGAAGACTCAAAAGGAATAACAGAAAATGATGACTTAGCAGGCATCTTGGGGCAGAGGACAACTAATGATAAGAAGAGAGAATCGTCTGTAAATAGAGAATGTAAGAATGAGAAGGGCATATTATTGATAGTAATTTCTTATAGACTCTAGAAAGAGTGACTGGTTATTTGTAATCAGTATCTTCTTGTTTGGCTATAGCCATTAATATCAAAAAACGCTCTCTTTCCCTCCTCTTACATACCTATATCTTTGTGCTATTATTCCTTACTCTACCATAGTGTTATAGATATGTACAACTGCAGATTAACTTGCCTTAATAGATAGCATGATTATAGGATTAATGGAAGCATATCTCATTTTGACTGTAGAGTATTTCCGCACTCAAAAATCTTGTAATCTATATACGTGTAACAATCATTCAGAGAAATATATAGAAAATTCAAAAATCTTCAAAGTCTTTACACAACTTAAACAGAACAGATATTCTCTTAAGGGAATTAAGAATGGAGTAGAACAAAATAGAGAGGAAAGATAATGCGTGTGGCACGAGAGAGAGAGAGAGAGAGAACTATTTCATATTGTATATTTGTATTCTATTTTTGAATAATCTCTTCTACATGTATGCTTCACTATTTATACTTTGTTACAATAACTTACTATCAGTTTATTTGACTTCTCCCAACCACTCACAACTTATAACCAAATCTCCCTCCAAAATGACGGTCCCATGGGACTAACTGCTATAGCTCCACTTAGCCTGCCTATGCTTCTAACTCCTATATGCGACACAAAAATCCCATCAGACATTTCCCCTATACCTCCTCCTTCAGCACATATTCTTGTCATCAATAATATGATAACTCAAGAAATTGGGCTAGCATAAAGATTCTAAACTCCTAGATGATTCCTCCACTTTAGCTTAGATATAGATTATTAATGTAAAAAGGGTTAATTTCTTCCTTTTTTCTTCTCCAAATTTCCTATGCTTGTTCCTTCCTGAACTTGCTGTAGGCTACTGGTTTCCAAAAACCTTTAGGATGCCACCATAATCTGCTTCTAAGATGTCAGGTAGTTGTGTAATCGTGGCACCCATTTTCTTATTAAAGATGATGCAAGATATAGATTCACAAGTCTATGGACAAGGAACATACCTTCATTGCCAAAGAATGTGAGATTCCAAATAATACTGTTGATACCTATCTCATCTTGAATCCCTAATAATTGAGGGTACCAAATTGCTTGAAGGACCACACTGAACTAGGGTGCTTGTTGGATCAAGCTACAATGTAGATTATTTCCTTGTCAAATTTTTCTTCACTATTGTGCCCCTTTTTCTTATCAAACACCACATATTATAAGCTATTCTAAATGGAGCTTGAGTTGACTATATTATAGAATATTGGGCATGATTAACTTCTGCACTCCAACACGAGGAGGAAATATTATGAAAGGTCAATCATGTATATTTATAAAATTTGTGTATTATTAATTAGTTAGATTCTAGGGCATAATACAAGTTATGTTCTTGACCAGGACACATTATATAATATATATTTTTATCAAGATCATTATGAAGAATCCATAGAGAATTATATATCACAATAAGAAAAGAAGACAGAACCTAGAGTTTTCTATCAAAAGGATTTTTCATTTTTGAGAGAGAAACAGAGAGAAGACAAGTAACAAATTTGCCTTGGCTCTTTTTCTATAAATTCTCCTTTTTTTAATTAATAATTCCATAATTTATAAAAAGGAAAATATTAAAAAAATAAAATATATATATATAAAATATTTTATTCATTTGGCAAAATGGTGATTAATTTGGATGAAAAATAAAGGTGTTAGTTTTATTTGGCTATGTACAACCCTTAAGGCCTGTTTTGGACATTAGGCAATAGTCGAATGGGCTAATTTCCCATAATTCCCATAAAAATTTTAATGTAGAAAAAGGATCTTCAATTTCTGGATAAGATCCAACATTTTAGTTGCACAATACTCTTAAATACTCCATTTCTCTTTATAAAGTCTTTATCTTTCATTTTCCACACAATTTACAACTCGCTCACTGCATTATCCCTTTTGTACCCCTCTTCAACTTTTTCTCTACTTCTTGAAAGTGCATATATATTTTGGGACATTTAGAAAAGGAATAGTGAACAACCATTTTGGATGCAAGGAGTGGAGAAATAAAATAAATATCTTAACTTTCATAAGTATGAATTAAATCAAAATTGTTCCTAGATTTGTATTTCCTTCATAACATCACCCTCTAATCCAAATGTGAAGTCTTTGACCAAGTTGATGCTTGGGCTAGTTCTAATATCTAAGTTCTGCATATTTTACATGCCAACACTAATCAATTGATAAGGGTATGAAAAAGATTCAAAACGAAAAAAGAAGTATTCAACAATAATTCATCAAGTAAAAGATACTTACATCTTTCATTATATACTCGTGTAGATATTTAGCCTTTTGTTCAAGCTCCACCTATCAAGTATCAAATAATGTAGTCTCATCAATTTTTTGAGTAACCCAAATTTTCATCCATAGTAGAGAGGTATTATCACACAAAGTTGGTAAACTTAGTAATTGCATTTAATTCACATAAGAAAAAGACTAGATAACATACATCCAATTCTATCATAAAGTTTCTTCTTTATTTTAGTAAGTATATTCAATAGTGTGTTGATTTTTGTGTTACAAAGAAACAATTTTAATTGGATATTTGGATATTAAATCTTATTCATTTTTCTAAGTGGCTTAAAAGAGATACTTGCAATGCAATACAATACACGCATCTTTAGAAGCACCACCTTAAATTTCTTTGCCAAATAACAAAAGGAAAGAGGAAATAGATCTTATTACAGTCAACTCCAATTCTATTTGTTTCCCCTATTTTTTTGGCGTAGTTATAGTTTGCAGGCATTGTAACTCTTGAATTACTTAACTCAATTAAAGAATAACTAAAATAGCAAGCAATAGAAAGTTTTAAGTACTATACTCAACTAAAGTAGCTCACAAATCTAATCAAGTATTTAATATCTTTTAAATGATTTGTGGACGGCCAAATGTCTAAAAATCCAAATATTTTCCTGAATTTTCAATTTTAGCCAAAAACACTTAATTTTATCAATCTGATCCTAAAGAAATATTTTCCTTAGACATTTGTCTAAATTTTACAAGTCATTTTATAGGTGAAATTACATGAAAACGCTAATGTCATGCTAATTAAGAGAAAAGCATATTTAATGGGGATTCATATTTCTCATTAAAAACTTATTTTAATGATTAAGACACTGGTAGAGTAAGCAACAGTAAATCAAGGATATAGGAACATAAATGAAGGAAGAAGAACAATTTCTAATATTAATGGCTGTAGCCAAACTGGAAGACACTGATTACAAATAACCAGCCACTCTTATTAGAGTTTACAAGAAAAGACTATCAATGACATGCCCCTCCCATTCCCAAAATCTTTATTTATAAACAATTTTCTCTCCCTAGGTTAGCTGTCCTCTCCCCAAAGATTCCTGCTGAGTCATCATTTTCTGCCACTCCCTTTGAGCCTTCTAGAATACACTGTAAATGGTTTAGGCTCCTTTGGATCAATAGCGCCCATAGCATTACCTTGCCCCGAAAGACCAACCTTGTCCTCAAGACCGAAGGAAGGAAATTCGCCCTGAAAATTTGCTAGATTAATCCATATAGCACTCTCAACAGATTGCCCTTCCCAATTAACCTATAACTATTGTACTGAAGTGCCATTGCGATAGACGGTGCGAGTATAAAGAATGGCTACTGGGTGTACTATTGGTAAAGCATCAGTAGCTAGATCTGCTGGTAGGGCTAAAACTGAATTGTGATCCCTTATGACTCAGTTGAGATACGTAAAAAGCTAGATAAATGCGAGAAGAGAAAGGTAAATCCAGCTTATAGGCAACAACGCCCATTTTGGCAATGACTATGAATGGCCCATAAAAACATGTAGATAGTCAACTATTGTCGGTGTGACCTAAGCTTGAGAAACACCTGGTCACCCACTGGGAATGCTAAGTCCATAAAAACACCGTGTAGGCGGATAACTTCCCAAATGTACACTTCAGCAACACTCTTAGCTATTAAAGGATGCTTTAAAGGAAGGAAATGCCCATGCTTAGACAGTCATTCAACAATAACCAAAATGCAATCAACCCCGTTAGAACGAAGTAAGCTTGTGATGAAATCAAAGAGCAACATCTTCCCAAATAGCTTGTGGAATAGGCAAGGGCTGCAAAAGACCAGCCGGAGATTGAGTCTTGTACCTAATGCATTGACAAACCAGACAATAAGCAACAATGATCATTTTCATCATCCCACAGCAATAAAAAGAAGTAGCTATCCTGCAATATGTTCTATAAGCCCCGGAATGACCACCTATCAATGTCTGAGTGAAATTCAGTGATGAGCTTAGAGACCCGGGGGAAGTGGCAGGAATCACTAAACGACCTTTAAAATATAACCGGTGATGTAATAACACACAGTGAGGATGATCAGTAGGGTTAGCCTGTAAGTCTGAAATGATTTGCTGGAGCAGTCTTGAGACCCAATCTAACCACGTGGGATAAGAGGACTAAAAGAGTAAGCTGCTCCTAATCCTTCCTAGAGAGAGCATCGACGGCCTTGTTACAAATATCATGCTTATACTCAATGGTAAACTGATAGCTCAACAGCTTGGATAACCATTGCAGTTGAGCAGAAGTTGAAATAGGTTGCTTGAGCAAATGGAGAAGACTACGCTGATATTTGTGAACCATAAATACTGTCCCATTAAATAAGGTCACCAATGGTGGACAGACATGACTAAAGCCACTAATTTCCTTTCATAAGGAGACAGCCAAAAATTTGGAAGACAGGGCCTTGCTGAAGAAAGTGATGGTTGGCCCTCCTGCATCAACACAACGCCTACCCCTGAGCCTGAGGCATCACAATCCATGACAAAAAGGCTTACTAAAATCAAGCATCTGTAAAACCGGAGAGGAAGTAATAGCAACTTCTAGATTCCAAGGAAAACCCACACCCTTTTACAATAAGGTAGCTATCACGCCTACCCCTGAGCCTGAGGCATCACAATCCATGAAAAAAAGGCTTAGTAAAATCAGGCATCTGTAAAACCGAAGAGGAGGTAATAGTAGCATTTGGATTCCAAGAAAAACCCACACCCTTTTACAATAAGGCAGTCAGTGGTTTAGCTATCAGACCATAATCACGAATAAAACGTCTATAATACCCGGTGAGCCCCAAAAAACCCTAGACAGTGGTGGGCGAGTTAGGTTGAGGCCATCGCAAAACACTTGAGATTTTGGAGGGATCCATAGCAACAACCTGATCTGAAATGATATGCCCCAAGTATTCCATAGAGGTTCTGCTCAAACAACATTTTTTTTATTAGCATAAAGCTGATTGGAGCATAATAATTGCAAAACTAACCTAAGATGCTCCAAATGAGAGTCCCTGGGGCTGTAAATTAAGATATTGAAGAAGACAAACACAAAGCGACAGAGGTAAAAAAATGTTATTCATAACATATTGGAATGTAGCCGGAGGCGTTAGTCAATCCAAAGGACATGACAAGGAACTCATAATGACCAAAATGTGTGCGAAATGTTGTTTTATGGAAATCGTCAACAGGTAATAGCCCGACTTTAAATCCAACTTCAAGAAAAAACGAGCCTCGTGCAATTCATCAAGCATTTCTTGAATTACAAGAACGGAATAGCGGTCTGGTATGTAGCTTTGTTCAATTAGCAGTGCCCGGCTTTAAAGGGATACAATGATCAAAGGTCCTCTATGGGGAAAGGTTTTTGGGCTCGGAGAAAATTTCGTCCTTCTCTTCATCAAATTCAGACAATAGAGTTGTGATATCCGATCGAGGAGACTCAATTTCAGAAGAATCAGTGACAGATTCCCTTGGTAAAGGATATGTTGAATCCCACATCGGTTGTGGAAAAGGATAATGTGCCCCTTATATGGGCCATAGGGGCTCCTCCCCCTTAAGCTAGCTTTTGGGATGAGTTAGGTCTGACCCAAATTTAACAGAATCCATTTGCCATAACAAGGGCACACCCGACACATCCTTAATTTTATGGATGACTTGGGCAGAGAGAGGAGTATGACAGAGAAGAATCTCCGCTTAATGTAATCCAAGAACCTCCAGATATGAAAGACATTGTCATATACCGCCAATTAATTTGAACATCTTCTAATTCTTCCAGCCACAAAACACTGAGGATCAAATCCACACTACTAAGAGGAAAAACATAACAATCGGCTGTCATGGCGAAAGATTAAGCCTGCAATTGGAGGTTGCAATAAAGGCCAGTGGAAAGCACTCAATGGCCATCGCCTAATTTAACTGCAAAAGGAGAAGTAGAGTGCACTGGCAATTTTAAGCCGTAACAAATTTCAAGGAGATGAAATTGTGGGAGGCACCACTATCTACCGTAATAACGATAGGTCGAGAAAGAACTGAAACCCAGAATTTCATAATTTTTGAGTGGGTACTGCCGCCGATAGAAAGAAAGGAAGTTCAATAAGGGAGAAGTGGACTTCATCGATGCAAGGGGAAGAGATGGGTGAGACTTTTGTTTCAATATTGTCAATTTTGTCGTCTAAAGAGGAAGACTCATCTTCGACGGCAATGAGAGCTCGAAGAGATTTATCGGGACATTCATGCAATGGAGAGTAAGGCAGTTTGCAGTGAAAGCAAAGGTCCTGAGAGCAAAGCTCCTAATATTCTTGGTGAGAATAGTGGTGGGTAGAACGAGGGCAAAAAATGGGTGAGGATTTGTCTAGTGGAGGTGGGAGGAGAGTTCGTTGACCAGTGTGTGTAAAGAGAGATTTGTCGGGAGGATGGGAGGGTTGATAATCTTTGGAATGTGTTGAGAGTCTACTTAGGGCCTTGTTTGGGGTCATGGGTGGATATGGGTTTAGGAGAAAAAACATAGGTGGAAGGCATATGGGTAAAGCCCATTAAAGGTTTAAAAGAAAAGGGAGCCTGAGGAGAAAGAATTGGAACCTTTCTACAAATCAATTTCTCTTTCAACCTCCCTGAAAATTCGCATGGCATAATACAAATCCTACGTCTCATGAGAATGCAAGTGAACCTAGATGTCTACAGGCAACCCATTCAAAAAATATTCCAAGGAGTGAACATCAGAGAGAAGTGGTACCTAGGCTTCTCATCACAAAATCATCGATATACTATGCAATGGATCCAATTTGGCGCACCACAGCCAAATATTCAAAAGGATTATCCATAGCCTCTATTTGGTAGCGAATCATCAGCTCAGAAATAACCTGTAACCAAGAGAGGTGAGAAGCCAGCAGAGCCCCATCCATGGCAACTAGAGCAAGAGAGATTTTCATGTTATTCGTTGTATGATTAATTTCAAAATACTGTTTAGCACGAGCAATCCAACCCACTGAGGCATCTCCACTTTCTCGGATAAAGACGAAACAGATAAGGAAGGAGTGGTTGTGGATGTAGAAAGATCAAAAGGTGATGATGTCACAGGGGGCGAAGGAGGAATACAAAAATCATTAAGGGCGATGGCCCTACCCTTGATAAAAGAAGTCAGCAAGGCTTCGAGCTTGGAGAAGCGCCGGTCCTAGCACCGGTGCGCCATGCAACTCGTTCTAATCGGAATGCTTCATAAGCATCTTCCAACGCCATTGTATTCCTCTCCACCTTATCAACACAGGATTCCATTCGGGTTTTGGGCATGGACGAACATGGGCAAGTCAAGGCCAACTTGGTAGTGTAAGGAACAGTAAATCAAGGATATAGGAACACAAATGAAGGAAGTTGAACAATTTCTAATATTAATGGTTGTAGCTAAATAGGACGACACTAATTACAAATAACCAGCCACTCTTACTAGAGTTTACAAGAAAAGACTATCAATGACATGCCCCTCTCATTCTCAAATTCTTTATTTATAAACGATTCTCTCCCTAGGATTAGTTGTCCTCTCCCCAAAGATTCCTGCTGAGTCATCATTTTCTGTTACTCCCTTTGAGCCTTCTAGAATACACTCTAAATGGTTTAGGCTCCTTTGGATCAATAGCACCCGTAATAGAAACCAAATTCAACTTAAGTAATTGTTTATACAAATGAACTATTGCCAAAATGAAATTGATGTCAAAATTTGAGTATCAAATTTATAAAATTAAAAGCCTTGGCTAAACTTGAAAAGTGTTATAACGTATATTAATTGTACAATTTTAGATATTCAAAAGGGAAAAAAACTTATTTTGAATTGGAACTTGAGCCCACTCAAATTCATTCAAGTTTGAACTTAAATCAATACTAAAAAATTAAAATAAAAAAAAAACTTGGACTTAAAAAGTGACCGAATCAAGCCGAATGGAGTTCAAGAACAGCAAGTCTACTATCACAGTAAGTTTGAATATGAAAAAGGTAAAAATTTGTGCCCATTGGTTGGGCAGTTGGAAATTATCTTTTACCTTTTAAGTTTTCGACAGTTGACTTGGGATGTTTAGTTGACATTACTTTTATATCAACTTTTGAAAGATCAGCGATCAACAACTCAGTAATAATTGTCCTGCTGAAAACTATAATTTTTCAGCAGTCAGCTTTTGAACCTTCAACAGCTAGCAGCTAACCACCGACATTTGACTAACTACAAAAGTTTAAGCTATTGAACCAAAAACGCCCATACTTCAGTTTCAATTAAGTTTTGAGCTTTGAATTTTGAGTAATATACTATATTGAATTGACTTAGCTCAGTTACACCTCTAGGCATTGGTTTAGTATAGCACAAGTTGGTTGCAGAATCTAGATTTAAAATTCAGTTGCAATTTTTAACACACAAAGTTGTGCATACATCTAGCATGTAACATTGTATGGATCCCTTTTATATTATATAATGAATGATAGAGGCACAAATTTTTATTACGAGTAGCCTAAAACTTACAACTGTTGGCTTTGGGAGGAATTCCTTCTCCACTTTTTGTTTCAAATCATCAATCTCTTCCTGCAAACAGTCATTCGCAACTCAAAATTTAAATAATCTAAATAAAACATAAAAAAAAATATATATTTTGTTTGCATATTGGCTTAATAGAAACTCAAAGAAAAATTACATTCCCATTCCCTAGGTTTTATTATAAGTATGATTCATGACGACATTAGATCAATTCCCATGCTCTTATCATAACAATGAATTTTGGAAAAACGTCATCCAATCATGGGCTAAATGTAAATTTTTTTGTTAGTTGTTGACCTTAGTGTGATGTTAGCATGAAGACAATATTGTTCCAGCATAGCATCAGCAATTCCTAGTCATTTTCTTTTCAACTCTGCTAAAGATTGATCTAGGATTTTTTTTTTTTAATTATTCAATTGGAAAAGAAATGCTCACCACTGATGCAAAATAACTTAGGTTAAAGGAACAATATACAAATATAGAGAACAAAGAATATGTGTTATGAAGTACTACATACTCAAATGCATGTCTAAATTCCTACAATGACTAATATTGTTATATCCTTCATAAGTGCAATGAACTCGAAAACTTCTGAAATTCTTGATAGAGGAGAATTACCAGTTCTAATCCTCAATGGCACTACACCATTAAACAGTAGAAATGCAAAAGAAATTTTACTACTTTCACAAGGAAAGTCCATACTAAGACCATAAATAAATTAAAAACCAAAAACTAACTAGAAAGTAAAAACTAATAGACCAACACAACAGAAATTCCTAACTTCATATTTACAAAAGAAGGATTAAAAAAAAGGAATTAATAAGACATAGAACATTGAATAAGAGCTAACTAACATGAACATATTCATAAAATGCTTAACATATTCATAATAATTCTCATTCATAAATATTTGAATGGAGGATTGCAGTGTTTTAGCTCACGTAATGTGTTTCCGGCTAATTTCTTTATTTTTTATTTAAATTAAAAATTAAAGCTAAATTTCATGAATTTTTTAGCTAAATTTCTTGATATCTAGATTTAACCCCAAAACCAAGAGCTCAATTTCTTTGATTTTTAGACTAAATTGAAATTTCTATGCTAATTTGGATAAAAAGTTGAAAATGGGCCAAATTGAACTTCCCCAATAAGTACAAGAGTTAAATTGAGCGTTAAGCTATTTTTATTCATATCCAAAGTGCATGTGGGCACCACATCAGCGATTACACACAACCTAGACATATTTGATACAATTGAAATACAATAAGTAGCTAGGAACAAAACTGATAGCGGTTAAAAATACTGGATCAATTAAAACAAGGTGCAAAGTGGAGGAAATACAGTTGAGAAAGTCACTAGGCTAAAATAACAAGGATTGAGAAGGGCGAAGGAGCTGCACTAGAACAATGGAAACCCAACAAGAAGAAAAGAAGGAAAAATAAAAAAGGCAAAAGGGAGAAGTAACTACATGAGTTTTGTGTGTTTTGTGCAGTTGCATGTTGTTCTTTCCTTACCAGCAGGGCTTTGGTGAAATTGGATCTTTCTATTTCCATCCATTCTTTGTTTTAAGTTGGTGTGGAGGAGAACATGATAAGCTCACTTATGATGTGGATTAAACAATTAAAACAAATACATTCAGAAAGAAAATTTTTTGAGGCGCATGCTTGAGTGATTAACCTCCTTTGTTGTGTTGAAGGCCTTGAAGCACCTAGTATTCCAACTCAAGTACCACTTTAATAACTAATAGCTACCTAAGAGAGGTACTGCATTGAACCCAACAATGACTGCCAAACAAGATTCCCACATCACCCAAAACTAGTATAAGGGGGACAAGTCAAATAATTTTTCTTTTTCTTTTTCTTTTTCTTGGAGAACAAAAGTCGAGTAATTTTAATTTATCATGGTGCATCAAATTGCATTTAGCTAGTAATATTCTGAAAATGGAAAAGCTTCAAATCATTTGAGCATTATTATAGTGTGTTTAGCACTCATATATCAATAAGCTTAGCATGTCTACGATGGGAAGATTTTGGGTACCTCACAAAAGTCGGAATCTGACAACATGGAAATGAAAACATCTGTTGGAAAATTGGAAACCCTTAGAACAATATCACCATCATTTTCACTAGTTGTTGAGATTTGCTTAATCCCTGAGAGGATAAGAAAACAAAAGGAAAGGAAGAGAGAGTATTGGTATCAATATAAATGCAAGGAACATTAAGAAAAAGCAAATGAATGGCAATCTATTGGATGTAAATTGCCACTAATGAATATCATATTTCAGATTAATGGAGTTAAGAAAAATTAAAGGATGAATTACCATCAGATCCCTGTACTAAAATTAACTATTAGTCCCTATTTTCAAACAACATCCCATATTTTGTAAAATAAAACTCTTTAATCCTATTTAATTTCTATCAAAGAAAACATAAGTCAACATATTTTAGCCTTGCTCAGAAAGACGAAATAGTCTAAATAAAGTAATAAACTACAAGGACATTGCAGTGACTAAATAGTACAAATATTTATAGTTAGTTACACAATATTTTCTTTGATAGAAATACTAAAGATTTTGTTTTACAAAATACGTAGACATTTTAATTAAGTTTTAAAAATGTTAAGAGCTAAATAGTTAATTTTGATAAAATACAAGGACTTTATAGTAATTTATCCAAAAAGTGTAAACAATTAACACCAATATAAGCCACCACCCACATTTACCATAATATAGTAGGTTATAAAAGGCCCAGTTGAAATTCCTACCTGTTACTTGCAAAAGCTGGTGAGAATTTCTCAACCAGCAGTCTCTTCGGTCATTTTTTACTCTCACAAAACTTCCTACTACCTTTTGTTCAAAACTCTGAGGATCTTTTAACAACTCCTGCACTAAACTTTTTCTTAAATAGACAAGTCTGATATTCTCTGAAACAATAGACGCAAAACAGCTTTCTTGGACTCTTGGATCTATTTCCAACCCTTGCAATTTTCCATTAGAACTAATGGTTTTCTGCTTCTTGTGAATTGTGAAGGTCTTTTCATTTTTTCCAAGGGCACAGATCTCAGCTTTATCCAATTTTTCATCATCATCATCTGATAGGTCTAAGTTCACAACAAAATGAGCTTCTAGAAGATTATACAGTTTGTTCTTATTCATAGATCTCCTCCTAAAAACCGAATAAAGCCTTTCATCACACAGGATCCTCTTCCTTTTTCTGGGATCCAAAAGTCTTTTTTCTTGAATATATTCACAAATAATTGAATGAACATCATATCGCGATAACTCTTTTTTCGTATCTTTACCAATAGATCCAAGAAACTCAATAAGAGGCTTCGACCCCCAACCCATAAATTCCATTTTCCTGGACCCCTTGCCTTTTACAATTCTTTCAAATTCTTCAGTATCATCGAGCTCACTATCAGACAATATCACTGTAGTATCTTTTTTTCCCTTGCCAATCATTTTTGGCTTGGAGCTACACTTGGAGAGCTGACCCTTCTTCAACCTGGCATCTGCTGAATAGACATCCTCCAAATTCAAGCCTTCATCTTCTTTTATGATATCCCAATATTCCAAGAACAGGCATTCATATGTGTTTCGATCTTTTAAGTCTATCTTGCCCTGCATATTAATAATGCCACAGTGAAAAAGAAAGAAGCATCCTATAACTGTGTCCACTTCCACAAAAAAAAAAATAAATAATAAAATAAAGATTAGATACTAATGCGATTAGATTTTAGCATTCTTAATTAGCTCCTAAAGTACCTATTTCATTTGAATTCAATTTTAGGCTACAACTATTATGTTCATTTAGAATAAATTCCTCTTTCTTTTTGTTCGCTGGTCTGCACTTCACAAACTAAATTTGGGGAAAATTAGATTATGCAATTTATGCAGGTAACAATCAAAGAAACTTCATTTATTGAAAATTTCTGAATTTTCTTAGTGAGGAAATTGTGTATGAATTGGAAAATTATTAAAAGGATAACTAAGGCTTATCAAACTAATTTTTAACAAAATCACTCAGCATCTATATTAAATATTTTTTCAATACCTTTTAGCATACTTAACAGAATGATTGACTTGAAATATAATAAATAATGGAATAACGAAGGGGATGAATTTAGATGTTACAACACATGAAACCAATAATGCATCACATCCCTACTGCTTTTCCTCTCAAGAGAAAAATATAAAAAAATGATTACGCTGGTCAATCATAGTGCTAATGACATAGATTAAATTGATGTCAGAATTTCAGATGCAATATATTCAATATGATAAACAACTCCAGTGCATTCCCTTTTCTCTCATAATCCTACATTTAATGAAGTGCTAAAAATAAAATTAAGCATCTTGTGTATTGATTTTCTTTTCAAAACTGAACAATTAAATGATCCACTAATTGAACAGAAGCTAAAATAATAAATATTTTTTTCCCTTTTAACCATCACCAAGTCACAAAATCAACTATATCATAACATATATTTTTTCCCCCTTCTCATTTTCACCAGTTGACAAAATCATATTTTGTACAGAGTATCACTGGGTAAGCCAAGAGCTATCACTGGTTATATTCATGTATTTTGCCGGGCACTTCTACAAGGCAGCATATAGCCTTCGTAAAAGTAGCAATTTGTAAGCAATTGCATCCTGTTAATTAGGAAAAAGAAGCAACTGAGAATTCACATCTTTCTACAGCACTTACAGGATAATTTACATACCCCATCAATGTCCAAATCCTCTTTATCTTCAACAAGCAATACAAGCTCCAAACACTCGTCGCATAGCCCTTTCTTCCCTCTAACAGGTGCAAACTCAGCAGCAATGAGGCATTGTCCACATACAGCATTAGGACAGCAGTAGCAATAGAATTTGGGGGATTTATGACACATCAAACAAGAATGCCGATCTGCAATGTTAAACCAAAATATCTAGTATTTGGAATATATTGGAAAAAATAGTTTTCCTTCAGTGAACAAGAATATAAGAACAGTTTAAACATATAAAGACAGCAATTTTTTTTCCTTTTCATTTTAATAAGGAAAAGAATTTTACAAGCTTACCTTTGGCAGTCACTGCCCAGCATTTAAGTGGTTAGTAGACTACTAGGTACTGATTACGTGCCTACACAACGAAGTGGTTTTCTATCTTTTCCTTTACAACAAACAGTTACATATTAAAGTGGAAAACAGACTTTCCTTTTTCTTGGCATTTGTTAACTGCAGCCAAAAAAATCTCTTTCCTTTTTACTTTATTGCAGTCTCATTTGTCTCATTTTTATTATATATAAAAAAATGTTAATATTTATTTTCAACAAGCATTACCATACAGTTGGTTAGGAATCATTTCAATTACACCACACACTCTGAGTAAATATATTCATCTGTAAAAGTAACTCTGAGTGGCTTACCACAAGTCCAATGTTCTCCAATGGAATCATCCTTTCCCACACACCCTGGATGATAAACCTTCAAACAATCACTGAAGAGAGGAGACAAGTTACTAAGGTAATAGAGACAGCAGTATATGTTGAGATGCCTAGTGGTGAATTCACACACATGCACATGCATATAAATGCAAAAAAAGGGAAAAAAAGGACACAGGAAAATTAACAGTGTTGTTTTTTACAAAACAAGCCCATGCTTTACTTTAAGTGAGTGGAGGCAGCATATATGTGAACATAGATGTATGCCTATTAGGCCTCAAAGCTCATGTGGACCTGTTTGAGGTATTTGGACTGTGATAAAGTAGGGGAGAAGAGAGGAGAGAATCAGAGAAAGGAATTTACTTACTAATAGAATAAGGAAAGACAAACACACAAATTATCAAGAACAGAATGAAGAAGGCACCAGAGGAAGGGATTCCGTATTTCTGAAAACAGAATCTCACAATCACAGAAGAAATAATCTCTCCCCTCACAGAGATAAGCTATACTATGTGACCCAACCCCAAAATGGAGTAATTACAGGCTATGTTACTTGGACTCGGATACGGGTGTCAGAAAATGGGTCTACATCCCTATGTCTAACTTGTCAACTTTCTAAATAGAAAATACGGAGATATGGATCTAATTTTAGATATGGGCGCTTGGATACGTTTATATTATATAAAATAAACTAGAATAAAAAATATATAAAGTTATATAGTAAAAATTATAGTCTAAATGGATTACAACCAAGAATATCATCCAAAATACAACTACATAACTATTTTTATATAAATATGTGCTCTTCATCTTGAGAGAAAAGAATACTTTACTGACTACACATGAATATGTCACTCAAATGTCTAAGTGCATAAATATGTATATCGACACGATTACGGCATAGCAAAATGAAGAGTTAGAGTATTAAAGATTACAGGTTTTCTCTCAAACCCCCCCCCCCTCTATTATTTTCTATATATAAATATTTGAGGTGCTCTCTTCATATGTTTGCTGCATTCTGGTATAACGGAATTACTGCCAGCTCATGCTATTTCATGTTTGAACTTCTAGAATATACTTTCCACGTGTGCTTCTTTTGTATCCTGCCCCTTCTTGCTCTCTTCTCCTCTTTGCATGCTCTTATCAATACCACCCACATCAGAAACAGCCTTGTCCTCAACGCTGAAGTCAGGAAATTGGCCACGAAAATCACATTCATCAATCCAGGTTGCTTCATCAGCAGGATGGCCTTCCCATTTAACCAGTAATTGTTAAGTAGGAGTTCCATTGTAGTCCAACATCCTGCGATTCAATATTTCCTCTGGAAAAACAGGAATTGGTTCTTTAATAGCCAATTTAGGAGGTAGAGTAGCAATAAACGGATGGTCACCAATCACCTTTTTGAGTTGGGAGACATGGAAAACGGGAGGGATCCGTGCATCGGCAGGAAGTTCCAATTTATAAACCACGGTGCCAAATACAAGCAATAATAAGGAAAGGTCATAAAATCTAGGTGAGAGTTTTGGAAACCTCTCTTTCTTCCTCCACTTTCTGCTTTCTTCCTTGACATTCTTCTCTGTTCTTGATCCTCTTGAATCTTTTTTTTCTTATGTTCTTACTCTCTTGAGACTCATTATCCTCTATTTTCCTCCAATTTTTCGCTTTTTGTGAAAGTCAAAGTACCAACAGCAGAACTTGGAACTGGAAGAGATTATTCTGGGTATGCTTGAAGATGAGAAAACAAAATGGAAAATTCTGAGAAGTCAATTAAACTAGAAACAGAACTTCAGCGGTCTGAATCAATTGTTCCCGCCAATTCCTTCTTCCTAATAGGTCTGTAACAACCTCCAGACATCTACATTGAATATAACTCCCTTCTTAACTACTACTACACTCTTATATATAAGATCTACATATTAATGTTTTATTATTAGCATGTTAAAAGAAACAAAAGTAATTTATTGCATCTAGAAAAATAAATAACATAACTATAAAGAAGGGAAAGTCATGAAATAAATAAATAAGCTAAATAAAAATCAAACCGAATCGAAAAGAATAAAAAATCGAATCAAATTTCTGAATTAATTCAATTCGGTTGGTTTTTTCAATTTGAACTGAATATTGCTCATCCCTAATTATCGCTTACTTGTAAATATGATATTTCTTAAAGTTTTTACACAATAAATTGTCAATTACTATATATATCTTTTCCTTTTGTCTTCCATCTCTTTCCATGTTTATATTATGTTATAGTATTATTGCATCTTTTTATCTTCCACCTCATTTAATTTCCATATAATGTTATAGCAATAAAAATGCATTATTGCTATCAAGTATCTTTCCTTTACCATAGAACTTCATTGCATTTTACATTTCGATACTCAACTCTGTATCCAATCCAGACACTGTAAATATTTCAATGTCAGTGCATTATAAATTTTTGTTTATTATTTTAGTGTCATGTCTGAAATATGTTCAAAGAAAAAGATCTCTATTTTCATGGTGCAAGACAATAATTGGAAGTCCTTACTTGATGAATCATTTTAAATACAATCTATTGGAATGTATAAAGGTGAAAACTTTATTTGGATAAATAACAAAATATAAAAGGTAATATAACAAAAAAAGAACTTCATATGTGGTCTGCAACATATATCTATCATATATATATAATCAATTCATTGAAACATGCAAGTTTATTTGACTAAATAAACTTTCATGTTTCAATAAATTGATTATAATTATTTCAATATATTTTAATAAGAAACAAATAAAGTTCTATTGAATTTACAATAGTTAATTTTTTTCTTGACAGACTTTTAATCAATGTTATCAAGGTGAGAGGCGATACTAAGGTAGGCAATAAGGTCTTCTATTGCTTTAGGTGAGAGGCGAGGCAAAACCTTTTTGAATTGAGGCGCCACACTTATGTACATATGTATATATAGTGTATAGATATACATGTATACATATATGTATAGAAGTTATACTAAATAAATTGATTATAATAATTATTTCAAAAAATTTTAATAAGAATCGAATAAAGTTTTATTGAATTTGCAAAAATTAAATTTTGTCTTCACGAACTTTTGATGACAATTATTTTCACTTATTTTTGTTAAAAACACGTTTTATTTAATTTTCATTTATTGATGTCACATCATTGATTTTGTCACGTGATATATGTCAAATAATTATTTTTGACCAATGGAATATCATGTGGATTTATGTTAAATCTTTAGATTTTACATACATTATATATATATAGATCTTTATTCTAAAAAAAGAAAAAAGTCAATGTCTTCCGATTTGCAGTACTTAATAAATAAATAAATTTTACAGGAAGATTACAGGGTATATCCAAAATACAAGAATGCATTTTTCTAATAAAGGCATTTTTATGGGGAGATTATTAGGTATATCCTATATTGCATTGACATACGAATTTTTCAATAAATCATGGAGGTGGATTCTAGATTATGTTAATATTTAGTATTATTGGGTGTATATAAAAATTTCATTAGTATTTCAAGAATATTATCGTCTGACTTTTTTTGTCCACTTAACTAAATTGGACAGCCTTTTGAAACAAAAAAGGAAAATTGAGGGAAAAAAAAAAAAGACAAAGCAATAACTCATTTCTACCCAAAAAAAATAGCAATTTCTTTTTTTTTTAAATACATGCTAGGGTGTGAGATTCTATAAAACTAATGGGTAAACATGTACGCATGGATTGATTTAAAAGGGAAAAAATTGAAATCGGCAATTACATTTTTAAAAAACAAAACTAATATTTTATATGCTGTGCTATTTTATAACGGACTTAATATTTCATGCTTATGTAGAATCACTGCTTCGGAGAGAATATTCGTCATTGAGGTCAGCTTGCAAAGCTCTGTCTTGCACATGGCCACAATAAAAAGACAAAAATACCCTTATAACAAACCAAACAAAATAGAGGGAAAAAGAGGGGCCTGCACACTCCAGTCCAGTGACGTAAGGAGAAATTCAGCAAAAGGAGCAAATCAACCAAAAAGAGACAATGTAGCAGAAGAAAAACAATGGCTTTGAGAAGAGGAGAAAACTGACTTGAAATCGCAGAGAATTAGGTCTCCACCGTCTTTGCAGACGAAACACCAATCTTCGCAGTCTCTTTCTTTAACAATCTGCCGTTTCTTAAGCTTTGTTCGGCTCTTCATCCCGTCGGAAAATGCAGCTTCCCCAAAATCCTCTCCTCCGTCGGGTGAAATCAGGATGCAACCAACACCAAAACCTCTCCTTTATGGAATTAGAAAGCGACAAATTTGGGAGAGAGAACTAATGAACCTTTATTCAGGTTCGGTTTCGGGAACTTTGGATTCCAATAATACCCCTACTTTGTATCCGTATTAATTGCACTTTAATTGGGAGAATTTGGTAAAATTGTTGATAACTTTTGTCTCCCAAAAAACTTTTCTTGACTAGGACGTCATTTTCAAAACAATTACATTCTCCATCTTTCCATTTTTTTATTATTTTAATATTATTATTTATTTTTTATACTATAATAATATTTAAATTGATTATTATAATTTTATGTAATTTTATATTATTTTTAAAAAAATTAAAATATTTTTTATATTTAATAAAATTTAATATATTTAAAATAAATATAATTAAAAATTTTATTTTTTATATATATACAAAATAAAATAAATAAAAATTATGAGACATATAAAATAATATTATAATTTATATATTTATAATTTATAATTTATAATAAATAAATTATAATTAAAAGTTAAAGGAGAATTGATCGATTCAATAAAAATTTGATTAAATTTAGTTTATTTTTTAAAATTTATTTTTTAAATAAATCAAACTTGAAATTAGTAGTATTTGACTCATTAAAATTTATGAGCCGGCTCTTTAAGAGATTCATGAACTTACTCATTAAGCATACTTCTTAAAATGCCCGTGAATGGACTCATCAAGCAACCTCGTAAAATGTTCATGAATTTACTTAAACTTGTTAAAAAACTCATGAATGAACTAATTAAGAGATTTACAAGTTAAATTAATTTATAAGTCCATTAAATTAATTTATAAGACTTATAAATAGATTTAATAATACTCTCGTTTATGAACTTATTAAATATAAATATTATAAAAATTGTATATTTCTAAAATATAATTATGTATAATTTTATTTTAAATTTATAATAAAAAAAAATTAATATTATCACTGTATATAAAAAAATTTAATATATCAAATAAAAATACATTATTAATATAAAATAATAAATACTACTAATAAATATTAAGTAATATTATAATATTTTTTCATATGAAAAGTTATAAATATTCTATTTTTAATATTTATTTGTATTATTTGTATCTCTTCCTTAATTTTTGAATTTTTAAAAAATTAAATAAAATTAAACTATGTAATCATATATTTATATTCTTGTTTGTGTAACTATACTAATAATTTATAATTTATCTTTAATTATATGTCTTTCTAAATAGATATTTCCCTTATACATTTAAAAAATATTTACATTGACTCTCTTAATAAGCTATTTTTATTATTATTGTTTTAATATGCTTATATATATTTTTTATGATTATTTTTATACTTAATATTAATCCATTTAATTTTATTGATATGTCCGAAATAAAACTGTGCGGTGATTGACTAATATGCAAGAAAGAAAAAGTGAGATGATTGGTAACTACAACAACCACTCTAATATTTAAGTCAGCAAACTGAAGAAAATGGCAAATATAAGGAATTACTTAAAAGTTAAAAGTAATTGTGTAAGAAATTGTGTACCTTGATCTCTGCAATCATTAATTTTTATACTATAAGAAATGGTTTTCATACTTAATATTTTTCACCTAATTTTATTGATATGGCCGAAAAAAAATTGTGCTACGATTGGCGAATCTACAAGAAAGAAAAAGTGAGATGGCCGGCACTTATAGCAGCCACTCTGGCGCTCAAGTCAGTAAATTGAAGAAAAGAACGAATATAAGAAATTACTTAGAATTTAAGAGTAGTTGTATAAAATATTGTACTTTGGTCTCTACGATCATTAGTTTTTATACTATAAGAAGATAGAGTTAATGATCGCATATTCTGAAAATCCAGTGGGATCAATGACTAATTGACAGGAGATCCCCTGATTATAGGTGTAATAGATAGTTGCTGGATTATTTCCTGCTAATGGTAATTTCATGTGAAAACTCAACCTATCTAGGAGAGCGGGAGTCTTGATGCAGAACCGGGTGTTACGGTTGTAATACCCGGCTAAACCCGGCATCGGAATTCTTACCGTTCGGTGGGATTCAAGGATGTCAGAGGTTTCCTGAGAATAGAGTGAAGGTTTTCTAAAATGTTTTAAAGTGCTTTAAGCTTTTGATTAAGAAAAGAGTTAAGTTTTGAGGAGAAGTGGCCAAAGGAGTTTCTGTCAGGTTCGGCCCCCGAATGTTAAGTTCGGCCGCCGAAAGTGCCCAATGTTCGGCCCCCGAAGTTTATGTTCGGCCCCCGAAAGTTGCATGGTTTTGCATGCAGTTTGGGCAGCCGAAACTGGGATGGTCGGTTCGTTGTGCACACTCCTCAGTCCGTGGTTTGGCCAGGTGTTCGCCTCCAAATCACCACAGAGGGTTAGGCCACGTCTCCCATGACTCATCTGCAAGCTTTAATCAGCTCATGCAGAGGGTTTGGTCATTTGCAAAGGGTTTGAACGTTTTGAAGGTTTTGAGAGAAAAGTGAGGTTTTGGTAATAGTTGAAGAGGAGTTGCTGAGTTCAGTGTCCAGGTTGTTCCTCTTCTGGTTTTAGGAGGTAAGGGAAGCTTTTATGTTTCTTTTACTAAGGTTTAACGGCTCCAAAAGTGGTCAAGGGTAGAGATGCATGAGGTGTATGCTTAGGTTGATGTGTTTATGGAGAAGTTTGATTACATGTTATGTTTGCTGTTTTGTTGGGGTTGATAGGTAGTTTTGGACCCCTTGGAGCATATACTTGAGTATATGCGAGTTGAGGATTGGAGTTATGCATGTTTAGAGAGGTGAAAAGGATGGAGGAGCTAGGTTGCGGGTGCAGCTGCGTTCTTAGAAGAACTCAGGTTCGGCAGCCGAAGGAGCATTCGGCCGCCGAACCTCTTGCATGGTGGCTTAGGCTGCCACAGCTTGCCCCCGAGTGTGTTAAGGTTCGGCTCTGTTTAGGGGTTTCGGCCGCCGAAGGTGCCGCCGAAGGTTAGAGACTTTCGTCTCTGGAGTGTGTTGTGACCCCCGAACCTTGCCCCCGAAAGGGTTCGGCCGCCGAAAGAGGAGATTCGGCCGCCGAAGGTATGCAAGTTTCGTCTCTGGACAGGGTATTCGGCCGCCGAAGCTGCCGCCGAATGTGTTCTGTCTAGCTGTTCTTTTGCATGCTTTATGTGATTGTCCTATGAGCTTTTAGAGGGGTTTTGGGAAGTTGATTGTGAGGTAATAAGAGTATATTTGCCACCTCATTCGAGTCCATTTGTGTAGGATTGGACCCGACAGTGCAGGGAGGTCGTCAGGATTAGCAGTTGCAGCGTCAGTCAGGTTTCTGCTTGAGGAGCAGAGGTGAGTAGAACTAAACTTAATCTTTTATTAAAGAAACATAATGCTTTAGCATCGTTCATGCATCATGAATGCTATGAGATGTATTAGGGTGATTGCATTAGAATCACGAATATGAAGCATTGCATATTATGTGATCAGAGATTAGGTGGACCCAGGCGACTCCAATAGCCTAAGCTTCGGCTCCTGTCATTGTGTCAGGTCAGTTGGGCAAGTACATGTTGGAATGCCCTGTGTAGCTCCTTTGGGGGGCCAGTTTTGACAGAGGGTATTTTTGGGGTCATGTCTACCTTAATGGGGATTGGACCAAGGCGACTTCAATAGCCCGACGAGGGAGTTTTGGGGTCATGTCTAATCCAAGATATATTGAGATGTTTGTTCTGTGATGCATTTGCATATATAGTGCGTATGAATGAACTGTTTTCAGTGTTTCTACTCACTGGGCTTTAGAAGCTCATCCCTTTCCCTTAATCCCAGTTTTGCAGGTTCAGTATTGCAGGGAAAGTCAGCAACAGCAGAGTGTTGATTAGAAGACTGCTTGTGTATAGCTAGTATGGACATGATGTAAATTAAA
The DNA here is from genome assembly GCF_001659605.2 of Manihot esculenta. Lineage (NCBI taxonomy): Eukaryota > Viridiplantae > Streptophyta > Magnoliopsida > Malpighiales > Euphorbiaceae > Manihot > Manihot esculenta. The sequence goes on from NC_035173.2 coordinate 13,288,922, forward strand.
GAAAGATATGTAAAGGCATGTAATAGCTAGTAAGTCAGTATGAGATGGTTTAGAATGTGCTTTGCCTAGTGTTGGTTTATCCCTTGTGTATGCATGTATCCTGTTTTACAGTTTCTTGATGAGAAATGGGTCAGACCAGACTTGATATATGTTGTGTTTCGAAAACCCAGTGAATAATAACTGTGAGGGAAGACAGGGATTAATTCCTTTGACCCAAGACCAGTGCAGAGGAAAGACCAGGTTTGATTCCTGTGATCCACAGAGTAGACCACTAGAGAAGATCAGGTTTGATTCCTGTGACTCTATGGTAACCAAGTTAACTTATGATATGCTGACCCTTACAGAGTGGGTTCTATGCTGCAGAGCGCATAGGGTATGGAGGTTACTTGGTAAAGCATCACTGGTGTGTTATAGTTAGCCCGAGGGCTAGTTCAGATTAGTACATCTGAGCATTTGGGTTCATATGATTGGACCTACAGCGAGTGTTTTAAAGGTTAAGTCTGGTTGGTTTAGAGAAAAGTCGGATCATGTATGGGATTTTAACAGGTACACAGAGTTCAGGATAGGCTTACTACGGGTCTAGGCGGCCTTAAGCCGATCTGGATCCTAGTGCCGAGCAGTTTGGGCCGTTACAGAGAGGGTACCGGTTTCCGGGCTGTTACAACGGTGACTAAGTCTTCCTTTCTACGGGTAGGATTGTGTATCGGCTTATCAGACTCTTACTACGTGACCCTGTCTTATGGTGACAGCTCATAACTTACTTTGGGTGATTGTTGTATTATATCAGAAGTCCCCCCGCTAGTATTCGATTCTTCATATTTGAAGGTGATAGTTGTCTACACGATCTTGGGTATGTGGCATATCTAGATTGGCTTTTCATACTTGCGTTACTCTGCCTGCCCCTGAGTATAAATGACGATTGCCTTGTTCTTCGAGCTGCATCTAAAACCTACCGTTGAAATTGCCATATAAAATCCCTACTTCTCCTCCAAATACCACTTTTACAAACAACTGACTTATTTGCTTTAGAAAAGATTCGACCACTCACTTTTCATTCACACACTTAAGGTAATTCCTATTCGTTTTCAGCTTCATAGCAACGAATAGAAATACTTCTTCTATTGCTTCTAGTGGAAGTTTTGCCTCAAGCTCCTCCCGACGGTTCCATTCATGCTCCGGCTCCAGCTCCCATCAATCCACTTAGGGCAGTGCATGAAAGCGAAGGCAGCCTGATCAGCGACATCCCTTCCATACTAATTGAGAAAGATATAGAACGTCTTCACGATAAATACCACATCTCTCGAGAAATTTTTTGTGTCTTCGCTGCATCCCTAAGTGTTCACGCAAATGACCAAATCCCTACGGAGGATAGCATCATAGTTTATAAAGAGCAGCTGAAGGTAGGTCTTTGGTTTCCCATGGACCCATTTTTTACTAAGGTCCTTCAATTCTATAAGCTGTCAGTTGCCCAACTGCACCCCAACAGCTGGAGGATCTTGGTGGCCTTCCGGTTCGTTTGTTTTGACAATAACATAGAGCCCAACATTGCGCTTTTCTCCCAACTATACTAGCTGGGTACATGAAAGAATGAGGAGTTCTGGTTCTTCAGCGGGAGGAAATGTCAGACGCTCTTCAACCGGATCCCCTCATCCTTAAAACGATGGAAAAATAAATCTTTTATTCTTCACTATTGGGTGTCTAAGGGTTTTGGTCCCCTCGAATGAGCTGGAACATATATATGGAGCTGATAAAGGATGGGGTCCAGCTATGAAGGAGTGAGGAAGAGGCTTTGGACCTTCTTTAGACGATAGCCACATCCTAGAAAATAGACATCACCAAAGAGGTGAGGAACGCCATTTTATCTTGGCAAAGCCATCTCCAGGCGAGTTAGACTTGGGGTCCTCACCCACCCAGTCTTCCCAGCCTTGGGGAAAGCACCTCCCTGGCTAGCGAAGAGGGTATTTTTCTTTTCAACCTCTTTTGTACTTCAAACTGCCTTACTTGCTAACTTTTTCTATATGCAAATAGGGCTGAATCATAAAACAAGTTCGCTAAAGCGGCATATGCTGCCCAAAAGGGTAAAGCTGTTGTTGGTATGACCTGACCTCCACCTAAGCGAGCTCGTTGGGCTGAGGAGGGCATCATGCTTCCTCCTCCCCCTCCTACTCCTGCTGCCGGGCACCAGCCCCCACTCAACCATAGTCTTCCACGAGGCGTGAACCTAACGCAGTTACTGCCTAAGCCAGAACTTCACAAGGAAAGGTTGAAGTGGAAGTCATATGGCCTCAGGTAATCCAGTTCCTAGCACTGACCTTGACCCGAGTAAACTCTCTTCTCGAGAAGCCCCGGCTGTCAATCCTTATAGCTAAGAATGCCTTGAGGCCCGTGGATTATCATCAGCTGAAGGCTATCAAAATAGACGATCTTTATGATAATATTATCCACTCTGCAATGGAGTGCTCTCTATACTTATATGGCCAAGGAGTGTAACAAGGCTCTGAGTTAAGAGTTCAGTGCCCAAGAGACAGACAAAGGTCTCAGGCAAGAGGAATGCTCGAGGTTGAAGGCTCGATTCGAGGAAGTGGAGGGTACGATAAAGGAGACACTCGAGTCGGTGGACAAGCTCCAAGCAGACCTGGATCATGCAAATACTTTGAGAATCAGGCAAAAGCAGCCGAGGATCAAGTGTTCATGCTTCAACACCAAGTCCAGGAGCTGCAGTCTCAAGTTGAGGAGAACTAGGCTGCCTCCAATAGAATTGTTGAACTAGAGGCCAAGCTTCAAGAGACAGTGGCCTAGGGAGGGGAGATGTTCGTCGAGGGATAAGACTCTGTCAAGAAGGAGCTAGTGAAATGGTTTTCTCCTCAAGACTTTACTTAGATAGACGACATCTTCCAAAGGAGGAGAGAGATGAGGACGAGCAAGAGGAGGAGGGACAAGCTAAGGACAATCCCATCGGCCAGGTCTCTATAAATGATGTAATAGAGGTAGAGAATAAAAATGTAACAGAGACTCGGGAGGATGAAACTGAAGACATCTCTCCTCCTATGTAATCTTTTATAATCTTTCAATGAAAATATTTCTTTTGCATATCTTGTCATTATCTTCACTGATTTGTTCAGGACCCTCGTCCAATCAAGACTTAAATAATTATTTACAAATTAGGCTAAAGGTTTAACACCCAATCAAAAAACTTAGTAAACAATGTCTTTGCCAAAAAATGATTAAAACAAGCTCACTAATATGACATAACATTTGGTCACTAGCCTAACTAGTGCCCTCTTCGTTGCCAAACTTGGAAAATTTGTAGAATGGGACCAACAACGGGACATGTGGCCTGGCAGATATGTGCCTTATTGCCCGGGCATTAAATGCCTTAGTAACTTTTTGTGGGGCGAGATTAACACTCGGTCATATGGCCTGACAGATACCCACTTTATAGTCTGACATAAAATGCCTTAAAAACTTTTTATAAAGTAGGACTAATATCCGATCGCGTGGCCTATCAAATGCCCATCTTCTAACCTAGCATAAAATGCCTTATTTAGTGGGACTAACACCCGGATTAGGTGTCCTGGAGGAACTCACCTTGTGGCCTGGCATAAGATGTCTTGTTTAGCGGGATTAACACCCAGATTAGGTGGCCTGGTGGAACCCGCCTTGTGACATAACATAAGATGCCTTTTTAGCGGGACTAATTGTAACGACCCGAAAATCGGACCGCTACCGGCGCTAGGATCCAGATCGACTTAAGGTCGCCGGGACCCGTAGCAAGCCTAACATACATCCTGTCATACCTGATAAATCCCATACATGATCAAACAAATACATAAAAACTTTAAACTTTTCACATATGTACCAAGCTTGACCTGTGCATGCACCATAACTGTATACATAAAACCCCTTACTGGAGCCCTCATCAAATACTCCAGTTGGGTCAACATCTTATAAGTTAAGCCTGGTTCAACATGTCTCATCATTAAAACATTTACATCAAGATCATGTACAACAGGGATTTACAATTAACAATAGGGCCAAGCACAATACTAATCCTCATTACAATACTTTACATTACATCATTTTACATTTCATTACATTACATGTCCACTAACACTCTATTACATGACATAACCATGGCCATTACCCTTGCTGACTCCCTGTGCTATCTCTGGTCCTGCAAACCTGGGGGTTAGGGGAAGGGGTGAGCTACTAAAGCCCAGTGAGCAGAACAGTAAAACAGTTTATAAAGGTATGCCATCATGAAATGCATCACAACACAAGTAAATCACCTTAAGATGGTATTGTCACTAATAGCCATTTACATATCTAATAAATGTCCGGCCCTCGACGGAGCTCCTCAGGACTTCCTCTTAAACATAATATAACATGTCCAACTGTGCCAGGGGCAATACGGCCACACCTGGTCTTCTCTTACATATTGCCATGGGCGATACGGCCAGACCTGGTCTTCTCTTACATATACATATTGCCAGGGGCGATACGGCCACACCTGTTCTTTCCATCTCATAACATATCATATCACATCGAGGGCTAATGGATCATCCAATATCCATCCACATCAACAATATATTATGCAATGCATCATATTCGTGAATTCTAATGCAAACAACCTAATACATATCATGGCATTCGTGATGCATGGATCATGCTAAAAAGATTTCATTGCTTCAAAATAAAAGAGTTGTGTTCTACTCACCTCTGGCTGACGCTTTACTGACTCTGTAGCAGCTAGCTCACTGCTGACCTCCTCGGTCTCTCAGGTCTGATCCTACACAGGTGGACTCAAATGAGGGACCAAACATACTCTAACATAACCCTAAACATCTCTCCAAAAATTCCCTAAAACATCACAAAACATTCATAGAAAACATGCAAAGGAAGGCTAGACAGGGCATTTTCGGCGGCCGAAAGTCCCTCCAGAGCCGAAAGTCAGGCACTTTCGGGGGCAGGGTTCGGCGGACGAAAGTCCTTCCAGAGCTGAAAGTCACCCACTTTTGGGGGCAGGTTCGGCGGCCGAAACTCCCCTCTAGAGCCGAAAGTCCAAACTTTCGGGGGCGAGTTTAGGCGGCCTAAAGCTGCCTCCAGGCAGGTTCGGCGGCCGAAACTGGCTTCGACGGCCGACCTGGGCTCTCCCAAAGGGCAGAACCCGAGCCTCACATGCACATCCAGCCACCCCAAAGCCTCTCAATTCATACCAACTCACACAAAAGCATGCATAAACAGATTTTCAAGCATTTAGGGGCTTAAAACTAGCTTATACCCCAACAAACATCACATTAAGCATACATTTAACATAAAGGGTACATAAACCCTAACATCCTACATCTACTCTAAACATGCATTAAAACCCTTAATCCCTTCTTAAAACTTACTTAAAACATGAAAGAAGAGGAGGATCTACACTTACCTCTTGAAGATCGAGAGGAGATGCGATCCCAAACTTGGAGATGTGGAGAAAACGAACTCTGAAGGTCTCCAAGCTTCTAAAACCTTGATCTTAGTTTAAAATCTTCAAAACATGGTAAAAAAACTCATAAAAACTCTGGGAGATTTGAAGGAAAACATAAAATCAACCATGGAGGGTCAATAACTCACCTTTGCCCGAAAAAGGAGAGAGAAAACTCGCCCCTTTTCGGACATGAGGCCTTTTATAGGTGGCTGGCCAGACCACCTTCGGAGACCAAAGGTGCTTCCATAACTCCACCATGTTCGGCGGCCGAACTTGAGGTTCGGCGGCAGCAAAAGGGAGCCACCTTCGGCGGCCGAACATGAGGTTCGGCTGCCGAACCTGGCATTTTCCTTCAAAACTTTCTTTTCTTTCAAAACTCAAATTTCTTTCTTGATCAAACCATAAAAACATGTAAAAAATTTTAGAAAACTTTTATTTTACCCCTTCTAGAATGCTTCCGACATCCGAGGAAATTCCGGATTCCAACGGAGATTCCGCCGGAAGGTAGAAATTTCGATGCCGGGGTCTAGCCGGGTATTACACTAAGAAATAGATTATGGAGGCTGATGGATACCCACCTTGTGACTTTTGACGAATGCTCTTTAATTTTTTTGAAGAAGGCAACCCTATCGTTCCTTATTACTGAATAATACAACACATGAAAAAATATATCATTAACTGTTATTTATAAAATTTTCTCAGATTTCAAATATTCTAGGAATGGGGAATGACTCGGACATCTAATTTGGCTAGCTTATAAAACTCTGGATGAATAACCTTCGAGACCCTAAACAGTCTTTCCATTTTTTGCGCAACTTAACAGACCGGGTATTACCGCCTGCTACATTTATTCTTCTAAGGATTAAGTCCCCCACATTAAAATCACGTGACTTGACTCTACCATCGAACATTCTGATTACAACCTTTTCTCGTAAAAATTCAGCTTGATCCAAATTGAGTTGCATTTCTTTAGGAGGACTTCCTGAAATCTCAAGGTATTGTGTCCTGAAATTGCTTACATGAATTTTCATGGGGATTACTACTTCGGCCTCGTACATAAGAGAGAAAGATGTTTCCCCTGTGGCTGTTCTCGGGATTGTTCTGTATGTCCAAAGTATATGAGGCAATTTCTTAGGCCAGTTGCCCCTGGCTTTATCAAGTCTTTTCTTTAGCCCTTCTAGGATGGTCCTATTTGTAACCTTAGTTATTCAATTATTCTGTGGGTGATAGGTCGAATTGAATCTCAAGTCAATCTTTCATTTCCTGTAACAATCTTTGAACTTAGAACTCGCAAACTAAATTCCATTGTCAGTGATTACTACCTTTGGGATTTCAAACCGAGTGAAGATGTTTCTGCTAACAAAAGAGATTGCTTATTAAGTGGTAATGGATTGAACTGCTTAAGCCTTAGCCCACTTACTGAAATGATCCACTGCCACAATTATGAATTTTCTTGACCCAGTTACTTTTGGGAATGGGCCAAAGATGTCTACCCCCCATTGAAAGAAAAGCCAAGGGCTTCCAATTGCTGCTTGCATCTCTCTAGGAGTTATTAGAATGCTTGCATGCACTTGATATCGATGACACCTCTGGACAATTTTTTTGCATCTTGCATTATCATTTGTTAGTAATATCATTGTCTGAATGCTTTCTGATCGATCATCCGAGTTCCTTTGTGACTTCCACAATCTCCTTCATGAATGTCTTCAAGGATTTCTTGGTCCTCATTTTCCTTTATGCATCATAGCCATGGTTGAGTTTAGGATTTCCTGTACAACTAACCATTAATTAGTGCATATTTATAGGACTTTCTTATTACCTGTTTAGCTGATAATTTATTGACCGACAGTTTATCCTCTGTCAGAAACCTATACACGGGTGTCATCCATGATTCTCCTTCCTCTATGGAGAAATATTCTTCCTTGTCGGTTGCGAGTTTGTGTAGCTCCTCAAACTAAAATGGTTAGGTCAAGTGTTGTTCACCTGCCGCTGCCATTTTGGCCAGAAAATCAGCTTCTTCATTGTCACCTCTAGCCAACTGGTAAAGCTCGCAGTTACCGTGCCTATCTTTGATCCTCGTCATTAAGGAGTGAACCTTCTATTTGTATTTGACAAGATTCAGTTCTCGAATTTTAAACTGTCTCTAGCACTAATTAACAACCAATTGAAAGTCACTAAAAATAATTGATTTCCGTATACCTATTTCCACAATGATTTTTAGGGCCATAATCATAGTTTCGTACTTGGCTAAGTTGTTGGTAGCGTTGAAGGCGAGTTTTGTCGCGTAGCAAAACTTTATCTCCATTTGACTCTGTAGGAGGATTTCAATTTCGAAACCCCCAGCTCTGCAAGCACCATCCACCCAAACCTTCGACTCCTCAATAGGCAATTCAAGTAATTCCAAAGTCTCCAATGGCTGAGTCATCTCTGCGATAAAATCGGCTACCGCCTGAGCCTTCATTGCTTTTCTTAGGACATACCTGATATCGAAGGCTGATAGTTGATCAGTCCAAATTTAGACCATTTTATTATGTTGTTATTAATGTTAATTTACACTTTTTCTGCCTAATTCTGTAGTTTTGATCTTATTTTGCAGAAAATGGTGTAAAGAGGTAATTTGGTGAAAATGCTCTTAAAACTACCTAAAATAGGATGAAGAAGAACAAGCATACTTGCACAAGCCAAGTTGCAACTGAAGAAGAGATAAATAAGGAAAGTACATTCAGTAAAGTAATTTGAAATTTAAATTTCAAATCTTCAAGAAGCCTCTCCCTTATTGAGGAAGCCAAATCTCAAGAAGATACTTGCCTCCCAAGTCTTCAACATTCAAAATTCAAAATTCAAAAGAAGGCTCCACCTCATCAAAGGCAAACTTGGGCAGCAAGATAAACTTGGGCAACACCTTCACATATAAAAGAACCACAAAGGAGCCGCCCCACATCTTGGTTCTTCTCCTCCAACAAGTGGCCGAACGCCCATCTCTTATTCATGTCGATTGGCTTCTTCTTCTTCATATTTTTCTTTTTGAGTTTTGTTTCAGCCATGAGTGGTTGAAACTCTTTTTTCTAGTTGAAGATTAGGTGAAAGTTTGATTTTTTTTATGGATTGGGAGATCTGAACATACATTGTTTATCTTTTGTTTTTTAATATTTATATAATTTCATGCTTAATTCCATTGTTGCTTTGTTGTTTAGATCAATAGGGCCCATTGATTCTTGATTGCAAAGTAATAATCTGTTAGTTTGAATAGTTTTAAGTCCGTAATTGCTTGGATTATTCAATCACAAGTAACTCTTGGTGTAAAAACTAAGGAAATTGCATGATCTAGCAATATCACTATGCGTTTGGGTAGCTAGAATTAGGTCTCTCTATTTCTTAATGCAATTGACAGTTGTTAGATGCCAAAGGCCCAAGGACATTCCTTGGCAACTTGTTAATTAGTAATTAATTGGAGGATGTTCCCTAATTGATTTATGCTTAAGAAGGGATATGGTGGTGAGAAGCGTCTTCCACCCCAATAACTAATTTATTGAATCAAATAAAGGAATCTTTGTGTCAATGATCAATCCCAACAACTAAAGTGGATCCAATTCTTCAACTAGCGCATTTCTCATTATTGAATTTCTTTACTTTTATTATTTGCTTTACTTTATTGCTTTCAGTATTAGTTTAATTCATCAATCTCAAAACCCCCTTTTTATTTTACTTTTAGTTTATTTACTTGGTCTTGATAAGGAAAATAGGTAAGTATCAATTCCCTGTGGATTCGATCCTTTTGCCACTATCTACAGTTGTAAAATTGTTGATAACCAAAAAGGTTATTTTTGACCGGCTTCAACAATCGTACAGTCAATAGTATCACTACCTAGGTGGACAATCGCCCTGATAGTTTCGGCCTATGCAATATCCTTCGCAGGGATAATCTGTTCCGACTTCTATAGTGTGTGACTCAAAATAGGGACGCAGCTTTGTTGCAGATATTAGGACTGCAAATGCTAATTTTTCAAGAGAATGATAGTTCAATTCTGCCCCTTTCAAGACTTGGCTGATGTGATAGACTGAGCTTTGTTCCTCTTTGTTCTTACGAACGAGCACCGAACTTATTGTTTTCAACATCACATACAAGTATAAAAACAAAACATCGCCTTCGATGGGTGAGCTTAGCAAAGGGGGAGATGATAAAAAGGTTTCTAAACTTTCAAATATTTCTTTGCACTCTCCCCTCCAAATAAACTTATTTTTACCTTTTAAGACTTTAAAAAATGCAAGACACCTTCTGGCTGAATATGATATAAACCGGCTAAGAGTTATGACCCACCCATTTAATTTTTGTATTTCATTAATGATTTTTGGTGCATGCATATTTTGAATGACACTAATTTTCTCTGGTTTTGCTCCTATGCCTGTCTCTAAGACTATTTACCCTAAAAATTTTCACGCTTTTACCCCAAAAGTGCATTTGTTAGGGTTTAGTTTCATACCTATCTTATCCAGTTTGTCAAAAACTTTTTGGATATCATCTAGATTATCTTCTAAGGATCGGCTCTTTACCACCATATCATCCACTTATATCTCAACTGTTGAACCCACTATGTCTTTAAAGATGCCTAACACTAGCCTTTGATAAGTTGCCCCTACGTTCTTTAGTCCAAATGGCATCACTTTATAGCAGAAAACTCCTATATCGATAATGAATGATGTCTTTTCTGCATCTTCAATGTAACGACCCGAAATCAGACCGCTACCGGCGCTAGAATCCAGATCGACTTAAGGTCGCCGGGACCCGTAGCAAGCCTAACTATAATACCCGGCTAGACACCGGCATCGGAATTCTGACTTTTCGGCGGAATCTCCGTTGGAATCTGGATGTCGGAGGTTCTTTGAAGGGCAAGAGAAAGGTTTTCAAAATGTTTTTAAGTGTTTTATGGGTTTGAATGCAAAGGAATTGGGTTTTGAAAAGGAAAAGACCAAGGAGACAAATTGCAGGTTCGGCCGTCGAAGGATAAGTTCGGCCGCCGAACATTGCAAGGTTTCGCCCGCCGAAGGAGAAGTTCGGCTGCCGAACGTTGCATGGTTTTACATGCAGCTTAGGTCGCCGAAGAAGAGGCGGTTTGGCCACTTATAAAAGCCCCGTTGACCAGAAATGGCGTGTATTTCACTCTCTTTTCGTGCAAGGGTAGGTTCCTGCTCTCCTTAGGGTGTTTTCATGATGTTTCTTCAAATCTTTTAAGGTTTTCATGAGTTTTCTCCTTGTTTTGAAGAGTTGTGAGCTTTGAGCAAGATTTTGAAGCTTGGAGACTTGTGGAGCTTGGATCTCCATATCTTCACGTTTGGGGTCACACCAACTCTTGTTCTTCAAGAGGTACGTGTAGATCCTTAGTTTTTATGAAGTTGTAAGTGAGTTTTATGGAGGTTTTTGGGTAGAGATGCATGTTTAGGGTAAAGTGGGTTTTTGGTTGATTTGTGGTCAAAGCATGCTTATGTGTTTAGATGTGTTGTTTGTTGGGGTTGTAAGTTAGTTTTGGAAGTGGCTTGTTGGTGCATGAAGCTAAGTTCTTGATGAACTCAGGTTCGGCCGCCGAAGCAAGGTTCGGCCGCCGAACCCCTTAGGAAGGCTGTGATGGCCGCCTAACCTTGCCCTCGAAAGTTGAGTTTTGGCTTGAAAGCAGGCTTTCGGCTGCCGAAGGAAGGTTTGGTCACCGAAAGTGCCTGACTTTCGTCTCTGGAGAGGGACTTTCAGCTGTCGAAGGTGCCGCCGAAAGTACCCGAGTTTCGTCTCTGGAGAGAGGGTTCGGCTGCCGAAGGTGCCGCTGAAGATGCCCTGTCCAGCTTTTCTTTGCTTGTTTTCCATGCATGCTTAAGGATGTTTTAGGGGGTTTTTGGGGAGTTGTTTATGAGTTGTTTCGAGTGTGTTTGGCACCTCATTCGAGTCCACCTGTGTAGGATCGGACCCGAGGGACCGAGGAGGCCATCAGTGTTAACTGTTGCAGAGTCAGTCCAGCGTCTGCCAGAGGTGAGTAGAACTAAACTTAATGTTTTAAATGGAGAAATGAAATGTTTTTAGCATGTTTCATGCACCATGAGTATGCAATAGGTTGATTGCATTAGTAGTCACGAATATGATGCATTGCATTATTTATTGATGATGGGGATGGACCAAGGCGACCTCAATAGCCCATGATGTGTTAAGTAAGGAAAGACCTGTGTGAGCTCCCTGGGGGGGGCCGGGCGCTGACAGAGGGAGTTTTGAGGTCATGTCCAATCCGAGATGTGAAATGTTTGTGCTGTGACGCATTTCATGAAAGCATGTTATTAATGAACTGTTTTCATTGTTTCTACTCACTGGGCTTTTTAGCTCACCCCTCTCCCCTAACCCCAGTTTTGCAGGGCCAGAGTTAGCTATGGGAAGTCAGAGTCAGCAGAGTGCTGAGTATGAGTTGGTTATGTGTGGACATGATGTAAATTAAAGGATTAGTTTGTAATGTAATGTATAGAGATGTAATGTCATGTAATGGATAGAGTTGTGCTTTGCCCTAGTGTATGATTAATCCCGTTGTACATGGATCCTGTTTTACGTTTCTTGATGAGAAATGTGTTGAACCAAGCCTGATGTATGTTATGCTGACCCTAGGGGTTCTATGTGTTCAGACATAGTGCATGCAGGTCAAGCTTGGTAGATGGAAGGAAAGTTTTCAGTGTTTTTTATGTTTATGTTTGATCATGTATGGGATTTATCAGGTACACAGAGTTCAGGATAGGCTTGCTACGGGTCCCGGCGGCCTTAAGCCGACCTGGATCCTAGCGCCGGTAGTGGTCCGGGCCATTACAGAGGGGTATCGGATTCCGGGCTGTTACACTAACATACATCCTGTCATACCTGATAAATCCCATACATGATCATACAATTACATGAAACTTTAAACTTTTTCATTCACCAAGCTCGACCTGTGCATGCACTGAAACTGAATACATCAAACTCCCACACTAGAGCCCTCATCAAATGCTCTAGTTGGGTCAACATTACATTAATCAAGCTTGGTTTACATTTCATTAAATAAAACATTACACAATGATCATGAACAAAAGGGATTAACCATGAACTCTAGGGTCAAGCACAATACTAATCCTCAATACAATTCTAAACAATATCTTACATTACATTATAATACATTATCTTTCATGTCCACAACTAACTATTACATACTTAAAACTTTTACTCTTGCTGACTTCCTGGTCTAACCCGAACCTGCAAACCTGGGGGTTAAGGGAAAGGGGTGAGCTACTAGAGCCCAGTGAGCAGAATAGTAAAACAATATATTAAAATTCATGCTTTCATGAAATGCATTACATCACAAATAAATCACATCAAGGATGGACTTGTCACCAATAGCCCTCTACACATTCCAATGGTGCCAAGGGTGTAGAATGGGCCTCACTGGTCTTTCTCTTAACATAACATAGCATAACATTCCAATGTGCCAGCGGCGTAGAATGGGCCTCACTGGTCTTTCTCTTACATCGTGCCAGGGGCGTAGAATGGGCCTTACTGGACTTCCATACCGTATCATCGTCATCATATCATATTGAGGACTAATGAGTCATCCAACATCCATCTACATCAACATCGTAGTATGCAATGCAACATATTCGTGAATTCTAATGCAAACAACCTAGTATATATCATGGCATTCGTGATGCATGAACATGCTTGAAAATTATTTGCTTTGAAACATAAAGATCCATTCTGCTCACCTCAGGCTGACTCTGAACAGACTCTGAAGTAGCTATCTCACTGTTGGGATCCTCGGTTCCTCGGGTCCGAACCTACACAGGTGGACTCAAATGAGAGACCAAACATACACTAACATGACTCTAAACATCTCCCCAAAAACCCCCTAAAACACCATAAAACATTCATAGAAAGCATGCAAAGGAAGGCTGAACAGGGCACTTTCGGCGGCAGGTTCGGCAGCCGAAAGTCCCTCCAGAGCCAAAATTCAGTCACCTTCGGCGGCAGGTTCGGCGGCCGAAAGTCCCTTCTAGAGCCAAAAGTCCAAACTTTCGAGGGCAGGGTTCGGCAGCAAAAACTGCCTCCTCAGGCAGGTTCGGCAGCCGAACATGGTTTCGGTTGTCGAACCTGAGTTCTTCCAGAATGGTAGAACTCGAGCTTCTCTCCCAAATTCAACCAACCAAAGCTTCCAACCAAACCAACTCATGCAAAAACATGCAAAAACACATCCTCAAGCATTTAGGGGCTTAAAGCTAACCTATACCCCAACAACATCACATTTAACATACAATAACATACATTTCATCATATAACCCACATAAACCCTAACATTTACAACTAACCTAATCATGCAATAAAACTCTCTAAAACCCCTCAAAACTTACTCAAAACATAAAAGGAGGTGAGGATCTACTCTTACCTCTTGAAAATCGAGAGGAGAGGCGATCCAAACTTGGAGTTGTAGAGGAAATGGGCTCCGGGGTCTCCAAGCTTCAAAACTTCGATTTTGAGCTTAAAACTTCAAAACAAGATGAAACCTTGTTAAAAGCTTGAAAGATTTGAAGGAAAACATCAAAACTAACCATGGAAGGGTTTTGACTCACCTTTGCCCAAAAATGGAGAAGAAAACTCGCCCATTTTCAGACATAGGGCCTTTTATAGGTGGCTGGCCAGACCACCTTCGAGGGCCAAAGGTGCTCCCTAAACTGCACCATGTTTGGCGGCCGAACATGAGGTTCGGCTTCCGAACTTGGCTTTCCTTTCTTGGTGCTTTTCTTTCAAAAACTCAATTTCTTTCTTACTTAAAACCTTAAAATACATGAAAACGTTTTAGAAAAACATATTTTACCCTTCTAGAGGTTTCCGACATCCGAGATTCCATCGGAAAATAGGAATTCCGATGTCGGGGTCTAGCCGGGTATTACATTCTCCCCCCCTTAAGAACATTCGTCACCGAATGTTCACCAAACAAGCATAACATGGCATAACACACATGAACACACAGATCCTAACCTTAAAAGAGATGAGGGTATTGCTGGAGTATAGACTCCCGTGTCTCCCAGGTACATTCTTCTACGTTGTGGTGATTCCAAAGGACTTTCACCATCGGGATTTCCTTGTTCCTCAGCTTTCTGATCTGCGTGTTCAGGATCCGTACTGGCTGCTCAACATAGGTGAGATCTCCTAGGATCTCCACATCTGGCTCACTAAGAATCTTGCCCGGATCTGACACGAACTTCCGTAACATGAAAACATGGAAAACCGGATGGATTCTCTCCATTGAAGCAGGTAAGTCCAACTTGTATGATACATTCCCGATCTTTTGCAAGATTTCAAAGGGTCCAATGTACCATGGAGCTAGCTTACCTTTCTTTCCAAAACGAATCACCCCTTTCATAGGAGACACCTTGAGCAATACCAAATCTCCCTCCTAAAACTCCACATGCTTCCTGCGGACATCTGCATAGCTTTTTTGCCGACTCACAGCAGTCTTGATCCTTTCTCTGATGATGGGCACTACTCTGCTGGTGATCTCTACTAGTTCAGGCCCTGCTAAGGCCCTTTCTCCAACTTCTTCCCAGCAAACAGGTGACCTGCACTTCCTACCATAAAGAGCTTCATAAGGAGCCATCCCGATGCCAGCATGATAGCTGTTATTGTAGGCAAATTCCACCAAGAGTAGATGCTGCCTCCAAGAACCACCAAAATCTAGCACACACATTCTGAGCATATCTTCAATTGTCTGGATGGTCCTCTCTAACTGTCCATCAGTCTGAGGATAGAAAGCAGTGCTAAAATCCAACCTGGTACCCATAGCATTCTGCAGACTCCGCCAAAACCTGGAGGTGAACTGGGGTCCCCTATCAGACACTATTGAAACAGGAGCCCCATGCAACCTGACCACTTCATCAACAAATACCTGCGCCAATTTATCCACAGAGTAGCCACTCCTGATAGGGATGAAGTGAGCAGATTTGGTCAATCTGTCCACAATCACCCATATGGAGTCCAAACTGTTAGACGTTGCCGGTAACCCCACCACGAAGTCCATAGCTATATTCTCCCATTTCCATTCTGGAATCGGCAGTGGGTTAAGCATTCCAGCCGGCTTCTAATGTTCCAGCTTCACCCTCTAACATACTTTGCAGGCGGACACGAACTGTGCCACTTCTCTCTTCATAGCTGGCCACCAATAAACCCTCTTAAGATCTTGATACATCTTGGTGGCTCCAGGGTGAATACTGTATCTAGCATTATGAGCCTCCCTCATAATGTCACCTTTCAAACTCACATTATCTGGTACACATAATCTATTCCCATAGCGGAGGATCCCCCTGTTGTCAAATCTAAACTCCTTATTCTTGCCTGACTAAACAGTCCTGGCAATTTTCACTAACTCTGGGTCCTCATGCTGTTTCTGAGCCACCTGCTCTAGAAACACGGGTGTTACTCTCATCTGAGCTATCAAAGCACCTGTACCAGACAACTCCAACTGCAGCCCTTCACTAATGAGCTTATAGAACTCCCTCACCACCGGTCTTCTCTCTGCTGTAATATGGGATAGACTGCCAAGTGACTTCCGGCTTAGGGTATCTGCCATAACATTTGCCTTACCCGGATGGTACTGAATTTTGCAATCATAGCCACTAAGCAGTTCCATCCATCTCCTCTGCCTCAGATTCAACTCCCTCTGACTCAAGATGTACTGCAGGCTCTTATGATCTGTGAAGATCTCACATTTAACCCCATAAAGGTAATGCCTCCACATCTTGAGTGCGAAGATCACAGCTGCCATCTCTAGATCGTGTGTAGGATAATTCAACTCATACTTCTTCAGCTGCTTAGAAGCATAAGCAATTACCCTCTCATTTTGCATCAACACACAACCTAGTCCCACACGGGACGCATCACAAAACACTATGAAGTCTTCATTGCTGGTAGGCAGAGCTAACACTGGTGCTGACGTCAACCTTTTCTTCAGCTCGTTAAAGCTTTCCTCACACTGCTCAGACCACACAAACTTCTGATTCTTCTTGGTTAATTTGGTCATAGGAGAGGCAATTTTAGAGAAGTCCTGAACGAACCTCCTGTAGTAACCTGCCAAACCCAAAAAGCTCTTGATCTCTGTTACTGTAGTGGGTCTGGGCCAGTTAGCTACAGCTTCTACCTTCTTGGGGTCCACTTCAATTCCGTTTTCTGATACAACATGCCCCAAGAATGAAATGCTCCTTAACCAGAACTCACACTTGGAGAACTTGGCATACAAGCCGTTCTCCCTCAGGGTCTGCAAAACTAACCTCAGATGATGGGCATACTCCTCTGTATTTCTGGAATACACTAAGATATCATCTATGAAGTCAATAACAAAGTGATCTAGATACTGGCTAAAAACTCTGTTCATGAGATCCATGAATGCTGCAGGGGCATTGGTCAGCCCAAACGGCATTAATAGGAATTCATAATGCCCATATCTGGTCCTGAACGCCGTCTTCGGCACATCTTCTTCTCTTATTCTCAGTTGGTGGTACCCGGATCTCAGATCTATCTTGGAGAAATAACCTGCTCCTGCCAGCTGGTCAAATAGATCGTCAATCTTAGGTAACGGATACTTATTCTTGGTAGTGACTTTGTTCAACTGCCTGTAGTCGATACAAAGTCTCAAGGATCCATCCTTCTTCTTTACAAACAGCACTAGAGCACCCCAAGGTGAGGTACTCGATCGGATGGAACCCTTGTCTACCAACTCTTGCAACTGTTCCTTTAGCTCTTTCAACTCTGCTGGCGCCATCCTGTAGGGAGGGATAGAGATTGGTCTGATTCCAGGCATCAATTCTATTTCAAACTCTATCTCCCTAGCAGGTGGTAGTCCTGGAAGCTCATCTGGGAAAACATCTGGAAACTCTCTGACCACAGGCACTGAGGCGGGCTCTCTAACCTGACTATCCAGCTCTCTCACATGAGCTAGAAACCCCTGACAACCTCTCCTGAGCAACCTACGAGCCTGTAGGGTTGATATCAGACCTCTAGGCGTACCCCTCTTGTCTCCTCTAAAGACAACCTCTAATCCATCTTGACCTCTGAACCTGACTACCTTGTCTCTGCAATCCAAGGTAGCACCATGAGCAGATAGCCAATTCATCCCTAGAATGACATCAAAATCCGTCAAGTCTAGAACTACAAGGTCGGCTAGAAGGCATTTACTCTCAACAAACACTGGACTATATCGGCAGACTGACTCTGCCACTGATGGATCACACTTGGGTCCACTGACCCAGAGGGGACACTATAACCCAGAGACCATCAAACCCAACCTCTCAACAGCTCTCGGAGCAACAAAAGAATGAGATGCACCAGGGTCCATTAAAGCATACACATCTGAACAACCAATGATGAGATTACTTGACACCACGGTGTTGGATGTGTTCGCCTCCTGTTGTGTCATAGTGAAGATCCGAGCTAAGACTGATGGACCTTCACCTCGGGAACCTGCTGAAGAAGAGGCTGCCCCTCTTCCTCGGCCTCTGCCACTGCCTTGAGTCACGACTGGAGCTACAGGCTGAGCCACACTACCAGAAGCTGTCTGCTGGGATGGTACCATGAAAGGTGCCCTAGGACACTCCCGTGCCATGTGTCCCTTTTGCCCACATCTGAAGTAGGTTGTAGTCCCATACCGACGCACTCCCTTGTGTAGCTTTCCACAGTTCAAACATTCTGCACCATCTGAACCCGAGCTCGAGCCACCACTGAGTCCCAGACCTGATTTCAAGCGATTCCAAAACTTATTCTTCTTTGGCTTTTTGGTGGTGCTACTCCACCTCTTATTGCCTGAAGCTGCTGTACTCAAAGAAGAGGGACCCAACTTTCCCCCACCTGGAGTCTTGGAACCCGAAGACTGTGTGATAGAGCACATTTTAGTCCATAATATCATGATCTTATAGATGTTTATTTACACCTTTTCTACCTAATTTTGTGGTTTTAATCATGTTTTGCAGTATTAAGTGTAAAGAAGCAATTTGGAGAAAATGCTCTTAAAAATGCCAAAAAAGTGCCAAAAACAGAAAAGCCACTTTCGGAAGTCGAAAGTGAAGTTCGGAAGCCGAAACTCAACCACCTTCGGAAGCACCTTCGGAAGCACCTACAGAAGCCGAAAGTCACCCACTTTCGGAAGCACTTTCGGAAGCCGAATCCACTCCAGAGACGAAAGTCACCCACCTTCGGTGGCACCTTCGGCGGCCGAACCTTGCATCCAGAGCCGAAATTCCTGCCTCCGAAACTTACTTTAGGCGGCCGAAAGTGCCCCCGAACAACCTCCTCCTTATTCAACAAGCCAAATCTTGAAGATCACATGTTTTCCACTTTATGCCATGCACATTCAAAATTCAAATCAAGGCTCCACCTTCCTCTTTAGTGTATGAATAATGTGAAGAAGGCTTCTTGAACACACCTTGAGCAACAACAAAGACCAAAAGGCCCTTCTCTTGCCTTCACATACACATATTGGACCAAGGGCACTTTGGGCAACCAAGAAACCCTAGGCAGCCTCTCAAGTCCTATTTAAAGGCTTCAAGAAGACATGAAGAGGTAGATTTTGTTCCACACAACTTCTCCAAGGATTCGCCAAGGCTTCTCCAAGGGTTCTTCCCTTTAGTTCTTCATCTTCTTGCTTCCTTTTCTTTTATTTTCTGTTTTGGTTCAGCCATGAGTGGCTGAAACCCTAATTCTAGTTGAAGTTTGGTTGAAACTAAGGTTGTTTAAAGGGTTGTGAGATCTGAACATAAAGTGTTTGCTTTTGATTAGTTCAATATTCATGCAATTGTGCTTAATTCTAAGATTGCTTTGTTGTTTTGATCAAATTGGCCACTTGATTCTTGATTGCAAAGTTAATTGATTGTTAGTTGGGATATTTGTTAGTCTGTAATTGCTGGAAATATTCTGACCTAAGAACACTTGGTGTAAAAACTAAGGAATTACATGATATAGCAACATCTCATGCGTTTGAGTAGCTAGGATTGGATCTCTCTCATTCTTTATGCAATTGACAATTGTTTTGATGCCTATGGCCCAAGGACGTTCCTTGGCAATCTGTTAATTAGTAATTGATTAGAGGACGTTCCCTAATTGATTTAATCATAAGGAGAGACATGGTGGTGAGAAGCGTTTTCCACCCCCATAACTAATCTATTGAATGAATCAAGAAAACCTAAGTTTCAATGATCAACCCAAACAACCAAAGTGGATCCATATCTTCAACTAGACCTTTTTCATATTGATTTCCTCTCTTATTTTGTTTACTTGCTATTTTAATTGCTTTCAATAGTTGTTAGTCAAATCATCTCAAAACCCCCCCTTTTTACTTTTATTGCACTTTACTTTCATTCAGCTTTCAATTACTTGCTTTCAATTGTGTTTTCAATTAGTTCTCTTGGTCTTGATTGAGAAAAATAAATAGGTAATCAATTCTCTGTGGATTTGATCCTTCACCACTATCTGCAGTTGTAAATTGTTGATAACCAAGAAGATTATTTTTGACCGGCTTCGACAACCGCACTGTCAAAAATTGGCGCCGTTGCCGGGGAATTGATTTAACTTGTTTACTTTTCTTTACATGACCAGATCTAAGCATAGGGACACTCTTCCCTTTGATCCAGAAATTGAGCACACCCTCAGAAGGCTAGGAAAGCAAACCTCAATCGCAGAACCTTCTGCCCAACCTTCGGCCACCGAACCATCCCTACATTCGGCCGCCGAACCTTTCTTGCTCCAGCAACCAAATCTTGCACCAATGGCAGAACCTAATGCACAAGCTGCTGCCCCTAATGGACATGCTGTCCAAAACCAAATCATTCAGGAAAATCCAGCAATAAGGCCACAAGCACCAAGGGAAAGAACCATGAGAGAGTTAGCAACTCCTGTGGGTGATCATGCACCTCTTTGCATCACCTATCCGCCTCTGACAGTTCCCTTTGAACTAAAGACAGGTTTGATACATCTTCTTCCTAAATTCAGAGGTAGAGAAAATGAAAATCCACACAAGCAAAATCCACACAAGCGCTTGAAAGAATTTACTATTGTTTATTCATCCATGAGACCTCAAAGGATCTCTGAAGATCATGTTAAATTAAGAGCTTTTCCCTTCTCATTAGATGACTATGCCAAAGATTGGTTATTTTATTTGCCACCTGGATCTATAACCTCTTGGGATGATATGGTCCAAACCTTTTTGGACAAATACTTCCCACCATCTAAATCAATTGGCATAATAAGAGAAATCACTAGCATAAGACAGAAGCAAACTTAGGACTTATATGATTATTGGGAAAGGTTTGAAAGACTATGTACAGGTTGTCCACAACATGATATGTCAGACAAGGCCCTCATACAGTTCTTCTATGAAGGATTGCTCCCATCAGAAAGAAAATTCATAAATGTAGCTTGTGGAGGATCCATTATAGACAAGACACCGAGGGAGATGAGAGAGTTGATATCTACCCTTGCAGCCTCATCTAGGCAATATGGAGAAGAAAAACAACTACAAAGAGCTAATGAGGTAAGTTCCTCTACTATTTCTAAACTGTCATCTATGATGAAAGATTTTGCCATAGGATTGGTTCAACAGATGCAAGCAGTCCAGCCACCTAAGCCATGTGGGATCTGCTCTTATGTGGGACACTCAACTGATCAATGTCCTACACTCCAAGAAGATTCCCAGCAAGTCAATGCAATTGGAGGGTACAACAACCAGCCTAGATATGATCCATATTCAAACACATACAATCCAGGTTGGAGAGACCATCCCAATTTCAGCTATGGAAGGGCCAACAACAATCAAAACTATCAAAGGAACCAAGCCCAACTAGCACCTTCAAATCCCATCCAACGCCTTGAGAAGATGATGGAGTCCATGGCAAGTGCTATACAAAGCCTCAATCAACGTGTAGATCTAATGACCTCATCCGGAAGCAATTCTGATACCCAAGGTAAGCTCCCTTCTCAAACTGAAACTAACCCTAGACAGAATGTGAATGCCATCACTTTGAGAAGTGGGAAAGAACTTCAAGATGCTGAAGAGCAAGTAGTGCAAGACCCAATGCAAACTGAAGCCCCCTCTGTGCAAACTGAAGCCCCCCCTGCGCAAACTGAAGCCACCCCTGTGCAAAAGACTGATCCGAAAGTAAGTTTTCACATCCCACCTCCTTTTCCAAAGAGATTTGAAAGAAAACAAAAAGAAAAAGAAGAAAAGGAGATTCTTGAGACTTTCAGAAAAGTGGAAATCAACATACCACTGCTAGATGCTGTCAAGCAAATCCCAAGGTACGCAAAGTTTCTGAAAGAGTTGTGCACCAATAGAAGGAAGCTAGCTGCAAGAGAGAAAGTAAGTGTAGGTGAAGTTGTTACTGCTGTCATTAAAAGAGAACTCCCTACTAAATGCAAGGACAAAGGTATGTTTGCTATCTCTTGCAAAATTAAAAATGTTGAAATCAAAAAAGCATGTGTGATCTTGGTGCATCTATAAATATTATGCCTCTCTCCATCTATAAATTTCTGAATGCATGTGCACTAAAAGACACAAGAGTTGTGATCCAACTAGCTGATAGATCTGTGGTATATCCATTAGGTGTTCTAGAAGATGTGTTAGTCCAAGTAGATGAACTTGTCTTTCCTGCTGATTTTTATGTGATTGATACAAAGGAAGATAGTTGCAATACTAGTTCTGATATCCTTCTTGGACGTCCTTTCTTGAGTACTGCTAGAACTAAAATAGATGTGCATGATGGTACTTTAACCATGGAGTTTGAAGGAGAAGTGATTAAATACAATGTCTATGATGCCATGAAATATCCACATGATATGTCACCTGTCTATGGTCTTGATATTGTTGACTGTTTGAGCCAGGAAGTTTTTGATGAAAATCAAGATGGTATTCTTAACAATGATTTCTACCAAGAAACTGATCAGGTGCAGATTGAGAGCCAGAAAGAGACTGTCTGCAGCATCCGGCAGATTGATATTGCGCAAGCTAAAGCCAACTTTCGGCCGCCGAATCCAGTCCCCTTTCGGCCGCCGAACCTTACTGACTTGCAAACACCGAATTCTGCTTCACAAACAAAGACCGACGCACTGACTGAAGACACTTTTCGGCCGCCGAACTCAGGCAATCCTCGGCCGCCAAATCCGACTATCTTTCAGACGCCGAATCTTTCCTCTCAACCCCCAGCACAGACTGAAGCCATGAGTTCTCGGCATCCAAACGCAACTGACTTTCGGCCGCCGAATACAGACATTCTTCGACCGTCGAACCTCGTTCCACAGCCTCCGACGCAGGCAAGCTCTTCCAGCCCACCTCCTTTGCAGTCAAGCCAAGAACAGTACCTTCCAGATTCTGAAGAGTGTAAGCATGATCTCCTTGAACAAATCTTCCTTGCTCAGTCTGATGAGCCATGGTACGCAGACATGGTAAACTACTTGGCCACAGGTAACTTGCCTTCTGACATGCCAAAGCACACTAAAGATAAGATAAAGAAAGATGCCAAATACTATGTTTGGGATGAGCCATATTTGTGGAAACATTGTGCTGACCAAATGATAAGGAAATGCATTCCTGATCAAGAAATAGCTTCTGTACTTACTTTTTATCATCCATATAGTTGTGGAGGATACTTTGGTCCAAGAAAAACTGCTCATAAGATACTTGAAAGTGCCCTATTTTGGCCAACTATTTTTCGAGATGCTTTCTGTTTTGTAGATCATGTGCTAGGTGCCAACAGACTGGAAATCTGAGCAAAAGAAATCAAATGCCACAGAATCCCATCATGGTCTGTGAGGTATTTGATGTTTGGGGCATAGACTTCATGGGCCCATTCCCACCATCTTTTGGATACACTTACATCATCCTTGCAGTGGATTATATATCCAAGTGGGTGGAAGCTAGAGCAACTAAGACTGATGATGCCAAGGCAGTGGTGGACTTTGTAAAGACCAACATCTTTGCCAGACATGGAGTACCAAAGGCAATCATCAGTGACAGAGGGACCCATTTTTGCAATAGGGTAGTGGAAAGCCTTCTCAGAAAGCACAATGTGATCCATAGAACATCCACAACTTACCACCCTCAGACAAATGGGCAAGCTGAAGTGTCCAACAGAGAGATCAAAGCCATCCTTGAAAAAACCGGTCTCCTAACCGAAAGGATTGGAGTAAAAGGTTAGAAGATGCTTTATGGGCCTACAGAACAGCCTACAAGACCCCCATAGGTATGTCTCCCTACAGATTGGTCTATGGGAAAGCTTGTCACCTCCCAGTCGAACTTGAGCATAAAGCCTATTGGGCTGTAAAGAATTGCAACATGGACCTCAAGGAAGTCGGCCACCATCGCAAATTGCAACTGCAAGAGCTAGGAGAAATAAGACGAGATGCATATGAGAATTCTTGGAACTACAAAGCAAAAACCAAAACCTCCCATGACAGTCATCTTTCAAGAAAACAATTTGAGGTTGGTGATAAAGTCTTACTCTTTGATTCCCGTTTGAAATTGTTTCCAGGAAAGCTACGGTCTAGGTGGATTGGACCATTCATTGTGGAACATGCCTATCCCCATGGAGCTGTAGACATCAAAAGCATAGAAATTGGAAAGATCTTCAAAGTAAATGGGCATCGACTGAAGCCATACTATGAAGGATTCGCAGTGCAAGTAGTGGAAGAAATTCCACTTTCTTAGTCTGCCTAAGTGATCATGCCATGCACACCACACCCTAGGGGAGTATTCAGATTCCTTTGTTCTCTTCTTTTCTTTTACATTGAGGACAATGCATGATTTAAGTGTGGGGGTGCATACTTCTTCTCTCTTTCTTCCTCTTCTCTTCTCCTTTCTTCCTTCCCTCTTCTGCGAATTCACATGCTTTCAGATGCAAAAATTTTTCTTTCCTCCTTTCATTTTTATGTTTCTTTCAGTTAATTAGCCACAGTTGAATTTTAGTTTGTTTATGCTTTCAACAATATACACACAACCACAATCGTCTTCTTTTTTTTGTTTTGCTCTACTCAAACTGATGAACTATGTTGGATGAGTTTTTGTAACGACTCGGAAATCGGACTGCTACCGGCGCTAGGATCCAGATCGGCTTAAGGCCGCCGGGACCCGTAGCAAGCCAAACATACCTCCTGTGAACCTGCTTAATCCCATACATGATCAACAACATACATAAAAATTTAAAACTTTTCTTTCATTCATTCTCTCATACACCAAACTCAACCTGTGCATGCACTAAACATAAACATAACCATAAACATTGACCCCTCTTTGGGATCTCATCAATGCCCCAAAAGGGTGACATAACATATGTTGAGTTGGTTTACATAGACATCATAAAACATCTAAGATCATGTATTAAAAAGGGGTAACAACATTCTATGGTCAAGCACACCTCTAACATCCATGAACATCATTACATTTCTATACTGTGCTTATACATAACTGTACTAAACATAACATCTCAACATTTATTCATGTCCACACTATCTATTACATAGCCCAGACTTCATTATTCTTGCTGACCTCCTGGTCTACCCTGTACCTGCAAACCTAGGGGATTAGGAAGAGGGGTGAGCTACTAGAGCCCAGTGAGCAGAATAATAAAAACATTATTCTAACATTTTATGCTTTCATGGAATGCATCACATCACAAAAATATCACATCTAGGATGAACTTGTCACCAGTAGCCCTCTACATATCCAATAGTGCCAGAACGTAGAATGGGTCCTGGTCTTTCTCTTACATAGCATAACATAACATTTCCAATGTGCCAGAACGTAGAATGGGTCCTGGTCTTTCTCTTACATAGTGCCAGCGAACGTAGAGTGGGTCCCACTGGTCTTACATTCCATACCGTACATATCATATCGTCACATCATAGGTCGAGGGCTATGGATCATCCAACGTTCATCCACATCAACAACAAAATATGCAATGCAACATATTCGTGAATTCTAATGCAACAACCTAGTATATCTCATGTCGTTAATGATGCGTGAATCATGCTAAAATGTCCATTATTTGCTTTAAAACGTAATGAGTTATTCCACTCACCTCTGGATAGCTCTGACCAGACACTAGAGCAGCTGACTTACTGTTGGGGTCCTCGGTTCCTCGGGTCCGAACCTACACAGGTGGACTCAAATGAGGGACCAAACATACATGAACATAATTCTAAACTACTCCCCAAAAACCCCCTAGAACATCATGAAACACTCATAGAAAAACATGCAAAGGAGGGCTGGACAGGGCACTTTCGGCGGCAGGTTCGGCGGCCAAAAGTCCCTCCAGAGCCGAAAGTCAGGCAGGTTCGGCGGCACCTTCGGCGGCCGAAACTCCCAGACAGAGACGAAACTCATGCATGTTCGGCGGCACTTTCGGCGGCCGAAACTGCCCTCCAGAGACGAAAGTCCTCTTTCGGGGGCAGGCTTCGGCAGCCGAAGGCTGCCTCCACAAGCGGGTTCGGCGGCCGAAAGTTCCTTCGGCGGCCGAACCTGAGTTTCTCCAAAGTGGCAGAAACTCAGCTCTAACATGCACAAATGCCTCCCAAACCTCTCAAACATGCATAAACCTATTCTACAACACTCCCAATCATACACAATCAAGCATACAAGTTCATAGGGGTCTCAAACTAGCCTAAACCCCAACTACAACACATCAACATATCCACATTGCTCATAAACACACATTAAACCCATAAACCCAAAGCAACCTAAACATGCATTTCTACTCCATGAACTTGCATAAAACTTGTTTAAAACACATCATAAGCTAGAGATCGACTCTTACCTCTTGAAGATCTAGAGTAGAGGCGATCTAACTTGGAGTTGGGAGAGATTTAGCTCCTTGGGTCTCCAAGCTCAAAACTTGCTCTTTTGTTCAAAAATCTTCAAAAAAAAGTGAAAACTAGTGAAAATCGTGAAAGATTTGAAGGAAGAAACTCAAGATCGGTGAGGGGCGGCGGAGAGCTCACCTTGGCCGAAAATGGGGGAAAAGCTCGCCCGTTTTCGGCTAAGGGACCCCTTTATAGGTGGCTGGCCAGGCCACATTCGGGAGCTGAACGTGCCTCCGCATGCATGCCATGTTCGGCGGCCGAACATGAGGTTCGGCGGCCGAACCTGGACTTCCCTCACTTATACTTTCGGGGGCCTAAAGCACTCCCGAAGTGCATGCATGTTCGGCGGCCGAACCTGAGGTTCGGCGGCCGAACCTGGGTCTTCCTCCAAGATCATTCTCAAGCAAAAACTCATTTTCTTTCTTGATTAAAAACATAAAACACATTAAAACATTTTATGAAAACATGCTTTTACCCTTCTAGAGGTCTCCGACACTCGAGATTCCACCGGACGGTAGGAATTCCGATACCGGAGTCTAGCCGGGTATTACATTCTCCCCCCTTAAGAACATTCGTCTCCGAATGTTCCTCAACTAGTACAAGCAAGGCATACTCACGTCATAAAACACACATAAAACTAACATCAGAAGAGATAAGGGTACTGCTGGAGCATGGACTCCCGTGTCTCCCAAGTGCATTCTTCCAAATTGTGGTGGTTCCACAGGACTTTCACCATCGGGATTTCCTTGTTTCTCAGCTTCCTGATCTGGGTGTCTATGATCCGTACTGGCTGCTCAACATAAGTGAGATCTTCTTAGATCTCCACAGCAGGCTCACTAAGAACCTTGCCCGGATCTGACACAAACTTTCTCAACATGGAAACATGGAAATCCGGATGGATTCTTTCCATTGAAGCAGGTAAATCCAGCTTGTACGACACATTCCCAATCTTTTGCAAGATTTCAAAGGGTCCGATGTATCGTGGGGCTAGTTTACCTTTCTCCCCAAAGCGAACCACTCCTTTCATAGGAGACACCTTGAGCAATACCAGATCCCCCTCTTGAAACTCTACTTGTCGTCTGCGGATGTCTGCATAACTCTTCTGTCTGTTTGCAGCAGTCTTGATCCTTTCTCTGATTATGGGTATCATCCTGCTGGTGATCTCTATTAGCTCAGGCCCTGCCAAGGCCTTTTCTCCAACCTCTTCCCAGCAAACAGGTGATCTGCACTTCCTCCCATACAAAGCTTCATATGGAGCCATCCCGATGCTAGCATGATGGCTGTTATTGTAGGCAAACTCCACCAAAGGTAGATGCTGCCTCCAAGAACCGCCAAAGTCCAGCACACACATTCTGAGCATATCCTCTATTGTCTGGATGGTCCTCTCTGACTGTCCGTCCGTCTGTGGATGGAAAGCAGTGCTAAAATCCAACTGGTACCCATGGCATCCTGCAGACTCCGCCAAAACCTGGAGGTGAACTGGAGTCCTCTATCGGACACTATTGAAACAGGAACCCCATGCAGCCTGACGATCTCATCAACGTACACCTGTGCCAACTTGTCCACAGAATAGCCACTCCTGACAGGGATAAAGTGAGCAGATTTGGTGAGTCTGTCCACAATCACCCATATGGAGTCCAATCTGTTGGACGTCGCCGGTAACCCCACTACGAAGTCCATAGCTATGTTCTCCCATTTCCACTCTGGAATAGGTAGCGGGTTTAGCATTCCAGCCGACTTTTGATGTTCCAGCTTCACCCTCTGACACACTTCGCAGGCTGACACGAACTGTGCCACTTCTCTCTTCATAGCTGGCCACCAATAAACCTTCTTCAGATCTTGATACATCTTGGTGGCTCCGGGGTGAACGCTGTATCTTGCATTATGAGCCTCTCTCATAATGTCTCCCTTTAGCCCTATGTCATCTGGTACACATAGTCTGCTCCCATAGCGGAGGATCCCCTTGTTGTCGAATCTGAACTCACTATCCTTGCCTGACTGAACAGTCCTGGCAATCTTCACCAACTCTGGGTCCTCATGCTGTTTCTGAGCCACCTGCTCCAAAAACACGGGTGCCACTCTCATCTGGGCTACCAAAGCACCTGTACCAGACAACTCCAACTGTAGACCTTCATTCATGAGCTCGAAGAATTCCCTCACTACTGGCCTCCTCTCTGCCGAAATATGGGATAAACTGCCAAGTGATTTCCGGCTTAAAGCGTCTGCCACAACATTCGCCTTACCCGGATGGTATTGGATCTTGCAATCATAGTCACTAAGCAGTTCTACCCATCTCCTCTGCCTCAGATTCAGATCCCTCTGACTCAAGATGTACTGCAGGCTCTTATGATCGGTGAAGATCTCACATTTAGCCCCATAGAGGTAGTGTAATACCCGGCTCGACTCCGGTATCGGAATTCCAACCGTCCGGTGGAATTTCAGATGTCAGAGACCTCTAGAAGGGTAAAACCATGTCTTCATGAAATGTTTTAATGTTTTTTATGATTGTTAAGTAAAGAGGAAATGAGTTTTTGAATAAAAACAACCTTAAGGAAAAACTCAGGTTCGGCCGCCGAAACTCAAAGTTCGGCCGCCGAACATGCATGCACTTTGGGAGTGTTTTAGGCCCCCGAAGGCATAAGTGAGGAAAATCCAAGTTCGGCCGCCGAACCTCAAGTTCGGCCGCTGAACATGGCATGCATGCGGAGGCTCTTTCGGCCCCTGAACGTGGCCTGGCCAGCCACTATAAAAGGGTCCCTTAGCCGAAAACGGGCGAGCTTTTTCCCCATTTTCGGCCAAGGTGAGTCCTTCCGCCATTCCTCACCATCTTTGAGTTCTTCCCTTCAAATCTTTCAAGTTTTTCACAAGTTTTTGCGTGGTTTTGAAGATTTTCGAGTTTAAAGCAAGTTTTGGAGCTTTGAGGTTCAAGAACTCAAAATCTCCCACCTTCGAGTTTAGGACGTCTCTCTCTCGATCTTCAAGAGGTAAGAGCCGATCTTAAGCTCATTTTATGTTTAAAGTAAGTTTTATGCAAGATCTATGGGGTAGAATGCATGTTTAGCTCATAGTTAGGTTTTTGAGTTAATGTTATGTTTTGAGCAATGTATGTTGGATTTGTGTTGTTATTGTGTGTTGTAGTTGGGGTTTAAGTTAGTTTGAAGCCCCTAGGAGCCAATGTATGTATATTTGCATATTTTGCATGAGTTATATGCATGTTGTAAGTTTTGGGAGGCAAATGTGCATAAAGGAGCCAAGTTTCTGCCCTTTGGCAGAAGCCAGGTTCGGCAGCCGAAGGAACATTCGGCCGCCGAACATGGCTGGGGAGGCAGGCCTTTCGGCTGCCGAAGTTGCCCCCGAAAAGAGACTTTCGTCTCTGTCTGGGACTTTCGGCCGCCGAAGGTGCCGCCGAACTTGCCTGGGTTTCGGCTCTGGAGGGACTTTCGGCCGCCGAAGGTGCCGCCGAACCTGCCCTGTTCTGCCTTCCTTTGCATGTTTTTGCATGATTGTTTTGAGGTGTTTTAGGGGGTTTTTGGGGGATGTTTTAGAGTTATGTTCTAGTTGTTTGGTCCCTCATTTGAGTCCGCCTGTGTAGGTTCGGACCCGAGGAACCGAGGACCCCAGCAGTGAGTTCAACTGCTTCTGAGTCAGTAGAGCTTCAGCCAGAGGTGAGTGGAATGACTTTTATGCTTTAAATAAATAAATCAGTTTTAGCATGATTCACGCATCATGAATGCCATGAGATATAATAGGATGCTTGCATTAGAATCACGAATATGTTGCATTGCATATTATGTTTGATGATGTGGATGAATGTTGAATGATCCTTTGGTCCCCATATGTTATGATGATGATGATACGGTACGGAAGACCAGTGAGGCCCATTCTACGCCCCTGGCACCATGTAAGAGAAAGACCAGTGAGGCCCATTCTACGCCCCTGGCACAGTTGGTCCATGTTATGTTATGTTATGTAAGAGAAAGACCAGTGAGGCCCATTCTACGCCCCTGGCACAGTTGGTCCATGTTATGTTATGTTATGTAAGAGAAAGACCAGTGAGGCCCATTCTACGCCCCTGGCACAGTTGGACCATGTAGGGGGCTATTGGTGACAAATTCATCCTTGATGTGATTAGCTGTGATGTGATGCATTTCATGTTATCATGTGTTTTTAAATGTTTTATTATTCTGCTCACTGGGCTCTTGTAGCTCACCCCTCTCCCAAATTCCCCAGATTTGCAGGTACGGGTTAGACAGAGAAGTCAAGAAGAGTCATGAAGTCATATGTATGTAATAGTTAGAATGTGGACATGACGGATTGTATAATGATGATTGGATATGTAATGTAATGATTTTGAGGTTAGAAGTGTGCTTGACCATAGTTATTGTAATCCCTTTTGATACATGATCTTAATGTTTATGGATGTCCATGTTTAGCCAACTCAACTCTTGTTATGCCACCCATTGGGGGCATTGATGAGATCCCACAGAGGGGTCAAGTTTATGATTATGTATATGTTCAGTGCATGCACAGGTTGAGTTTGGCATATGATAGAATGCATGAAAGAGAAGTTTTAAATTTTTATGTATGTTCTTGATCATGTATGGGATTAAACAAGTTTCCAAGATGTATGTTTGGCTTGCTACGGGTCCCGGCGGCCTTAAGTCGACCCGGATCCTAGCGCCGGTAGCGGTCCGATTTTCGAGTCGTTACAGAATGGTATCAGAGCCCTAGGTTCATATGGTCGGACCTAGAGTGTCGGGCTCATAGAGGTTAAAGAAGGTCAAGCACAATAGGAAAGGTCATGTCCACTAGGATAGGATGTGGAGTCATGTCTTACATGATGATGTGAAATGCCATGATTATGTGCATGTGCATTAATGATAAGTGATGAGGGTTCATGTGTGCCCATATGAACCATATGATGCTAATATTTGCTTGTTATGTGCTGTTTTCAGAAAACAGGATGAGGGGAACTCGTCGATCAGCAAGATTGACTGGAGTGCCACCTGAGGATGAGGGCACGAGCGCCCGTCCTCCAGCATTGCCTAGGGCAATGTCTAGTAGGTCTAACCGAGATAGAGCAGCAAGAGACCCTAGAAGGTCTTTGGATCTGGGTAGAAGCAGATCAGTCAGAGGAACAGTTCAGGGCGGAATGTCAGAGGAAGTGGGGGACCAGATGGATGTAGAGCAGAGGAGGGATGGCAGTTTGGGAGTTAGTATGTCAGAAGAGGGAATGGGAGAGTCCCAAGGAGGCACTCAGGCCTCGGGATTTGTTCAGCCACCCCCACTACCCACACTTCTCACAAAATCCCGGGTATTCGATGGGAGGTACATCGGATTACCCTAGCTTCACCCCTTATCCCACACAGATGCCATACCCACCCTACTACCCACCATATTCACAATACCCAATGTATCCACCCCCACCTTACTATCCAAACCCTACCTCAGAAAATGTTGCACCACCTCCTCCACCTACAGAACCAGCAGCCCCTGTTACCCAACCTTCTAGACCTAGCTCAGCCAGTGGGAGCAAGGTCAAGATGACTGACTACATGAAATTGGGTGCTCCCCAGTATGAAAAAGGGGATGACCCGTTTGTGTATCTGGAGAGGGTCAAGGTGATTACAGATGAGATTGGGGCTGATGATAGTAGAGCCATCCAGATGGCTGGGTTCACACTTAAGTGCAAGAAGGCACGAGAGTGGTTCAAGAATTATGTGAACCCGAGAGTGGACAGCATGTCTTGGGAAGAGTTTGCAAACGAGTTTGCAGGATGGGCTTTCCCAGATAGTTCAAGGGAGCTAAAGATGATAGAGTTTGAGCAGTTGAGGCAGACTGATGAGATGAGTGTAGAGGAGTTCACAGACAGATTCTTGGAGCTGTTGCCATTTGCAGGGCAAAATCTTGACACGGATCAGAAAAGGTCAAGGAGGTATATCATGAAACTCCACTCCAGATATTCCTCCTTGATCTAGTCAGCGGATAGGGAGAGCTTTCATGCCATAGTGGATATGGCTCGAAAAATGGAGGCCAGTGCCATCGTTCAGGGGACAGTTAAGCAGTCAGTGGCACAGCCTTCTGGTTCTAAGACCCCAGGCTCTTCTTCTTTTAGTGCAGCAGCTTCAGGCAGCAAGAGGTGGAACAGTACCACCAAGAAGTCGAAGAAGAATAAGTTTTGGAACAAGGTCAAGTCTAGTCTGGGACTAGGTAGTGGCTCAAGCTCTGGCGCGGATAATGCAGTTTGTGCTAAGTGTGGCAGGCTACACAGGGGAGTTTGTCGGGCTGCGACAGCAGCCTGCTTCAGATGCGGGCAAGAGGGACACATGGCTCGGGAGTGTCCTAGGGCAGCTTTTGGAGCACAGTCTCAGCAGACAGCTTCTGGCAGTGTGGCTCAGCCTGCAGCTCCAGCCATGACTCAGGCCAGTGGCAGAGGCAGAGGGAGAGGGGCAGCCTCTTCTTCAGCGGGTTTCAGAGGTGAAGGTCCATCAGCTCCAGCACGGATCTTCACGATGACTCAGTAGGAGGCAGATGCATCTAACACCGTGGTGGCAGGTAACTTAGTCATTGGTTGTTCAGATGTGTATGCCTTGATGGACCCTGGTGCATCTCATTCTTTTATTGCTCCGAGAGCCGTCCAGAGGTTGGGGTTGATGATCTCTGAGTTAGAGTGTCCTCTCCGGGTCAGTGGACCCAAGTGTGATCCATCAGTGGCAGAGTCAGTCTGCCAGTGTAGTCCTGTGTTTGTTGAGGGAAGATGCTTGTCCGCCGACCTGGTGGTTCTAGATTTGACCGATTTTGACGTCATTCTAGGGATGGACTGGCTATCTACCCATGGTGCTACCTTGGACTGCAGGGACAAGGTAGTCAGGTTCAGAGTTCAGGATGGGTCAGAGGTTGTCTTCAGGGGAGACAGGAGGGGTACACCTAGAGGTCTGATATCAGCTCTTCAGGCTCGTAGGTTGCTTAGGAAGGGATGTAAGGGGTATTTGGCTCATGTGAGAGAGCTTAGCAGTCAGGTTAGAGAGCCCGCCTCAGTGCCAGTGGTTAGAGAGTTTCTAGAAGTCTTCCCAAATGAGCTGCCAGGTTTACCGCCTGCTAGGGAGATAGAGTTCGAGATAGAATTGATGCCTGGAACCCGACCGATCTCTATCCCTCCCTACAAGATGGCTCCAGCTGAGTTGAAGGAATTGAAAGAACAATTGCAAGAGCTGGTAGACAAGGGCTTCATCCGACCGAGTACCTCACCCTGGGGTGCTCCAGTTTTGTTCGTGAAAAAGAAGGATGGATCCCTTAGACTTTGTATCGACTACAGGCAGTTGAACAAAGTCACTACCAAGAATAAGTACCCATTGCCAAGGATCGACGATCTATTTGACCAGCTAGCCGGAGCAGGTTGTTTCTCCAAAATAGATCTGAGATCTGGGTACCATCAGCTGAGGATCAGAGATGAGGATGTGCCAAAGACAGCTTTCAGGACCAGATATGGGCATTTTGAGTTCCTTGTAATGCCGTTTGGGTTAACTAACGCCCCTGCAGCATTCATGGATCTCATGAACAGAGTGTTTAGTCAGTACCTGGATCACTTTGTTATTGTCTTCATAGATGATATCTTAGTGTATTCCAGGAATGCAGAGGAGCATGCCCATCATCTGCGGTTGGTCTTGCAGACCTTGAGGGAACATGGCTTGTATGCCAAGTTCTCTAAATGTGAGTTCTGGCTGAGGAGCATTTCGTTCTTGGGGCATGTAGTGTCAGAGAATGGGATAGAGGTAGACCCCAAGAAGACAGAAACTGTGGCTAACTGGCCTAGACCCACTTCAGTGACGGAGATCAGGAGTTTCTTGGGTTTGGCAGGTTACTACAGGAGGTTCGTTCAGGACTTCTCAAAAATAGCAGCTCCTCTGACCAGACTAACCAGAAAGGATCAGAAGTTTCTGTGGACCGACCAGTGCGAAGAGAGTTTTGAAGAGCTTAAGAAGAGGTTGACTTCAGCACCAGTTTTAACTCTGCCATCTAGTGATGAGGACTTTACAGTCTTTTGTGATGCGTCCTGTGTGGGACTGGGTTGTGTACTGATGCAGAATGAGAGGGTGATTGCTTATGCTTCTAGACAACTGAAGAAGCATGAGTTGAATTACCCCACACATGACCTTGAGATGGCAGCAGTAATCTTTGCGCTCAAGATGTGGAGGCACTACCTCTATGGGGTAAAATGTGAGATCTTCACAGATCATAAAAGCCTGCAGTACATCCTGAGTCAAAGAGATTTGAACTTGAGACAGAGGAGATGGGTAGAGCTGCTGAGTGACTACGATTGTAAGATTCAGTATCATCCGGGTAAGGCGAATGTCGTGGCAGACGCCCTAAGCCGGAAGTCACTAGGCAGTCTATCCCACATCACGGCAGAGAGGAGACCAGTGGTGAAGGAGTTTTACAAGCTCATTGATGAAGGTCTACAGTTGGAGATGTCTGGTACAGGTGCCTTGGTTGCTCAGATGAAAGTGACATCCGTGTTTCTGGAGCAGGTGGCTCAGAAACAGCATGAGGACCCAGAGTTAGTGAAGATTGCCAGGACTGTTCAGTCAGGCAAGGACAGCGAGTTCAGATTTGACAGTAAGGGGATCCTCCGCTATGGGAGTCGATTGTGTGTACCAGATGACATAGGGCTAAAAGGAGACATTATGAGAGAGGCTCATAATGCAAGATACAGCGTTCACCCCGGAGCCACCAAGATGTATCAAGATTTGAAGAAGGTTTATTGGTGGCCAGCGATGAAGAAAGAAGTGGCACAGTTTGTGTCCGCCTGTGAAGTATGTCAGAGGGTGAAGCTGGAACACCAGAAGCCGGCTGGAATGCTTAACCCGCTACCTATTCCAGAGTGGAAATGGGAGAACATAGCTATGGACTTCGTAGTGGGGTTACCGGTGGCATCCAACAGAGTGGACTCCATATGGGTGATTGTGGACAGACTCACCAAATCTGCTCACTTCATTCCTGTCAGGAGTGGCTACTCTGTGGACAAGTTGGCGCAGGTATATGTGGATGAGATCGTCAGGCTGCATGGGGTTCCGGTTTCGATAGTGTCTGATAGAGGGCCCCAGTTCACCTCCAGGTTTTGGCGAAGTCTGCAGAATGCCATGGGTACTAGGTTGGATTTCAGTACTGCCTTCCACCCCCAGACTGACGGACAGTCAAAAAGGACCATCCAGACTATCGATGACATGTTCAGAATGTGTGTGCTGGACTTTGGCGGTTCTTGGAGGCAGCATCTACCTTTAGTGGAGTTTGCCTACAATAACAACCATCATGCTAGCATCGGGATGGCTCCATATGAAGCTCTATATGGGAGGAAGTGCAGATCACCTGTTTGCTGGGAAGAAGTTGGAGAAAAGGCCTTGGCAGGGTCTGAGCTAGTAGAGATCACCAGCAGGGTGGTACCCTGAATCAGAGAAAGAATCAAGACTGCTGCAAGCAGATAGAAGAGTTATGCAGACATCCGCAGAAGGCAAGTAGAGTTCCAGGAGGGGGAGCTGGTATTGCTCAAGGTGTCTCCAATGAAAGGAGTGGTTCGGTTCGGAAAGAAGGGTAAGTTGGCTCCGCGGTACATCGGACCCTTTGAAGTCTTGCAAAAGATTGGGAATGTATCGTACAAGCTGGATTTACCTGCTTCAATGGAGAGAATCCATCCGGTTTTCCATGTTTCTATGTTGAGGAAATTTGTGTCAGATCCGGGCAAGGTTCTTAGTGAGCCTGATGTGGAGATCCAAGAGGATCTCACCTATGTTGAGCAGCCAGTACGGATCATAGACACCCAAATCAGAAAGCTAAGAAACAAAGAAATCCCGATGGTGAAAGTCCTATGGAACCACCACAATATGGAAGAGTGCACCTGGGAGACACGGGAGTCCATGCTCCAGCAATACCCTTATCTTTTCTGAGGTTAATCCCTTGTGAGTTTATGTGTTTGTATGTATGCTATGTGTATGCCATGCTATGTGCTAGTTGAGGAACATTCGGGGACGAATGTTCTTAAGGGGGGAGAATGTAATACCCGGCTAGACTCCGGTATCGGAATTCCTACCGTCCGGTGGAATTTCAGATGTCGGAGACCTCTAGAAGGGTAAAACCATGTCTTCATGAAATGTTTTAATGTTTTTGATGATTGTTAAGTAAAGAGGAAATGAGTTTTTGAATAAAAACAACCTTAAGGAAAAACTCAGGTTCGGCCGCCGAAACTCAAAGTTCGGCCGCCGAACATGCATGCACTTTGGGAGTGCTTTAGGCCCCCGAAGGCATAAGTGAGGAAAGTCCAGGTTCGGCCGCCGAACCTCAAGTTCGGCCGTCGAACATGGCATGCATGCGGAGGCACTTTCGGCCCCCGAACGTGGCCTGGCCAGCCACTATAAAAGGGTCCCTTAGCCGAAAACGGGCGAGCTTTTTCCCCATTTTCGGCCAAGGTGAGTCCTTCCGCCATTCCTCACCATCTTTGAGTTCTTCCCTTCAAATCTTTCAAGTTTTTCACAAGTTTTTGCGTGGTTTTGAAGATTTTCGAGTTTAAAGCAAGTTTTGGAGCTTTGAGGTTCAAGAACTCAAAATCTCCCACCTTCGAGTTTAGGACGTCTCTCTCTCGATCTTCAAGAGGTAAGAGCCGATCTTAAGCTCATTTTATGTTTAAAGTAAGTTTTATGCAAGATCTATGGGGTAGAATGCATGTTTAGCTTCATAGTTAGGTTTTTGAGTTAATGTTATGTTTTGAGCAATGTATGTTGGATTTGTGTTGTTATTGTGTGTTGTAATTGGGGTTTAAGTTAGTTTGAAGCCCCTAGGAGCCAATGTATGTATATTTGCATGTTTTGGATGAGTTATATGCATGTTGTAAGTTTTGGGAGGCAAATGTGCATAAAGGAGCCAAGTTTCTGCCCTTTGGCAGAAGCCAGGTTCGGCAGCCGAAGGAACATTCGGCCGCCGAACATGGCTGGGGAGGCAGGCCTTTCGGCTGCCGAAGTTGCCCCCGAAAAGAGACTTTCGTCTCTGTCTGGGACTTTCGGCCGCCGAAGGTGCCGCCGAACCTGCCCTGTTCTGCCTTCCTTTGCATGTTTTTGCATGATTGTTTTGAGGTGTTTTAGGGGGTTTTTGGGGGATGTTTTAGAGTTATGTTCTAGTTGTTTGGTCCCTCATTTGAGTCCGCCTGTGTAGGTTCGGACCCGAGGAACCGAGGACCCCAGCAGTGAGTTCAGCTGCTTCTGAGTCAGTAGAGGTTCAGCCAGAGGTGAGTGGAATGACTTTTATGCTTTAAATAAATAAATCAGTTTTAGCATGATTCACGCATCATGAATGCCATGAGATATAATAGGATGCTTGCATTAGAATCACGAATATGTTGCATTGCATATTATGTTTGATGATGTGGATGAATGTTGAATGATCCTTTGGTCCCCATATGTTATGATGATGATGATACGGTACGGAAGACCAGTGAGGCCCATTCTACGCCCCTGGCACCATGTAAGAGAAAGACCAGTGAGGCCCATTCTACGCCCCTGGCACAGTTGGTCCATGTTATGTTATGTTATGTAAGAGAAAGACCAGTGAGGCCCATTCTACGCCCCTGGCACAGTTGGTCCATGTTATGTTATGTTATGTAAGAGAAAGACCAGTGAGGCCCATTCTACGCCCCTGGCACAGTTGGACCATGTAGGGGGCTATTGGTGACAAATTCATCCTTGATGTGATTAGCTGTGATGTGATGCATTTCATGTTATCATGTGTTTTTAAATGTTTTATTATTCTGCTCACTGGGCTCTTGTAGCTCACCCCTCTCCCAAATTCCCCAGATTTGCAGGTACGGGTTAGACAGAGAAGTCAAGAAGAGTCATGAAGTCATATGTATGTAATAGTTAGAATGTGGACATGACGGATTGTATAATGATGATTGGATATGTAATGTAATGATTTTGAGGTTAGAAGTGTGCTTGACCATAGTTATTGTAATCTCTTTTGATACATGATCTTAATGTTTATGGATGTCCATGTTTAGCCAACTCAACTCTTGTTATGCCACCCATTGGGGGCATTGATGAGATCCCACAGAGGGGTCAAGTTTATGATTATGTATATGTTCAGTGCATGCACAGGTTGAGTTTGGCGTATGATAGAATGCATGAAAGAGAAGTTTTAAATTTTTATGTATGTTCTTGATCATGTATGGGATTAAACAAGTTTCCAAGATGTATGTTTGGCTTGCTACGGGTCCCGGCGGCCTTAAGTCGACCCGGATCCTAGCGCCGGTAGCGGTCCGATTTTCGGGTCGTTACAGGTAGTGCCTCCACATCTTGAGTGCAAAGATTACTGCTGCCATTTCCAGGTCATGTGTGGGGTAATTCAACTCATGCTTCTTCAGCTGTCTAGAAGCATAAGCAATCACCCTTTCATTCTGCATTAACACACAACCCAAGCCCACTCGGGATGCATCATAGAAAACTGTGAAATCCTCATTGCTAGCTGGCAAAGCTAGCACTGGTGCTGATGTTAACCTCTTCTTAAGCTCTTCAAAACTTTCTTCGCACTGGTCAGTCCACACGAACTTCTGATTCTTCCTGGTTAGTCTGGTCAGAGGAGCTGCAATTTTTGAGAAGTCCTGAACGAACCTCCTGTAGTAACCTGCCAAACCCAAGAAACTTCTAATCTCTGTCACTGAAGTGGGTCTAGGCCAGTTAGCCACAGCTTCTATCTTTTTGGGGTCCACCTCTATCCCATCCTCTGACACTACATGCCCCAAGAAAGAAATGCTCCTCAGCCAGAACTCACACTTAGAGAACTTGGCATACAAGCCATGTTCCCTCAAGGTCTGCAGAACCAACCTCAGATGATGGGCATGCTCCTCTGCATTCCTAGAATACACTAAGGTATCATCTATGAAGACAATAAAAAAGTGATCCAGGTATTGACTGAAAACTCTGTTCATGAGATCCATGAATGCTGTAGGGGCATTGGTTAACCCGAACGGCATCACAAGGAACTCATAATGCCCATATCTGGTCCTGAAAGCTGTCTTTGACACATCCTCTTCTCTAATCCTCAGCTGATGGTACCCGGACCTCAGATCTATTTTGGAAAAACAACCTGCTCCTGCTAGCTGGTCGAATAGATCATCGATCCTTGGCAGAGGGTACCTATTCTTGGTAGTGACTTTGTTCAACTGCCTGTAGTCGATACAAAGTCTAAGGGATCCATCCTTCTTTCTCACAAACAAGACTGGAGCACCCCAAGGTGAGGTACTCTGTTGAATGAAGCCCTTTTCTACCAGCTCTTGCAACTGTTCTTTCAATTCTTTCAACTCAGCTGGAGCCATCCTGTAGGGAGGAATAGAGATCGGTCTAGTTCCAGGCATCAATTCGATTTCAAACTCTATCTCCCTAGCAGGTGGTAGTCCTGGAAGCTCCTCTGGGAAAACATCCTGAAATTCTCTGACAATTGGCACTGAGGCCGACTCCCTGACCTGACTATCTAGTTCTCTCACATGAGCCAAATACCCCTGACATCCCTTCCTAAGCAACCTACGAGCCTGAAGAGCTGATATCAGACCTCTAGGTGTACCCCTCTTGTCTCCTCTAAAGACGACCTCTGACCCGTTCTGATCTCTGAACCTGACTACCTTGTCTCTGCAGTCCAAGGTAGCACCATGGGTAGATAGCCAATCCATCCCTAGAATGACATCAAAATCTGTCAAATCTAGAACCACAAGGTCGGCAGAAAGGCATCTTTCCTCAACAAAACTGGACTGTACTGGCAGACTGACTTTGCCACTGACGGGTCACACTTGGGTCCACTGACCCATAGGGGGCACTCTAACCTAGAGACTATCAGACCCAACCTCTCAACGGCTCTCGGAGCAATAAAAGAATGAGATGCACCCGAGTCCATTAATGCATCCACATCAGAACACCCAATGATGAGATTACCTGACACCACGGTGTTGGATGTGTTAGCCTCCTGCTGTGTCATGGTGAAGATCCTGGCTAGAGCTGATGGACCTTCACCTCGGGAACCAGAAGAAGAGGCTGCCACTCTCCCTCTACCTCTGCCACTGCCCTGAGTTGTGGCTGGAGCTGCTGGCTGTGCCACACTACCAGAAGCTGTCTGCTGGGGCTGGCCCATAAAAGGTGCCCTAGGACACTCCCGAGCCATGTGTCCCTCCTGTCCACATCTAAAACATGCATTAGTCCTAGCCCGACACACTCCCTTGTGTGGCTTCCCACACCTTAGGCATTCTGTACCATCTGAGCCTGAGCTCGAGCCACCGCCTATTCCCAGACCGGATTTCAACTTACTCCAGAACTTGTTCTTCTTCGGCTTCTTGGTGGTGTTACTCCACTTCTTGCTACTTGAGCTCTGAGAAGAGGGACCTGGCCCTCCTCTGCCTGGGGTCTTAACTCCTGAAGACTGGGTCACTGACTGCTTCACTGACCCCTCAATTATGGCACTAGCCTCCATTCTTCTAGCCATATCCACCACAGTGTGGAAACTTTCCCTCTCAACTGACTGAATCAAAGAGGAGTACCTAGAATGCAGTTTCATAACATATCTCTTGGCTTTCTTCGAATCTGTATCTAGAGCTTGCCCTGAAAAAGGCAATAGCTCTAAGAATTTATCCGTGTACTCCTCTACACTCATGTGTTCTGTCTGCCTCAGCTGCTCAAACTCAATCATCTTCAGTTCTCTGGAACTGTCTGGAAAAGCCCATCCAGCAAACTCATTTGCAAATTCCTCCCATGTCATGCCGTCTAGTCTTGGGTCCACATAACACTTGAACCATTCCCGTGCCTTTTTGCACTTTAAAGTGAACCCAGCCATCTGAATGGCCCTGCTGTCATCTGCCCCTAGTT
This sequence comes from Manihot esculenta, assembly GCF_001659605.2. Classification (NCBI taxonomy): domain Eukaryota; kingdom Viridiplantae; phylum Streptophyta; class Magnoliopsida; order Malpighiales; family Euphorbiaceae; genus Manihot; species Manihot esculenta. The sequence goes on from NC_035173.2 coordinate 13,330,155, forward strand.
CATCAGTTATCGTCTTCACTACTCTCAGGTACTCAAAGGGATCATCCCCTGACTTGTATTTGGGAGCATCCAGCTTAAGGTAATCTGTCATTTTCACCTTGCTCCCACCTGCTGAGCTAGGTCTAGAAGGTTGAGCAACTGGGGCTGCTGGTTCTGTAGGTGGTGGTGGGGGTGCAGCATTCCCCGAGGTGGGGTTTGCCGGGGTAGGATAGAAGGGTGAGGGTGGATAAGCTGGATACTATGGGTAAGGTGGATAAGGCATGTACGTAGGATAGGGGTTAAAGCTGGAGTAATCCGATGTGCCTCCCATCGGATACCCTGAACCCTATGGGAAGGGTGGATAATGGGGTGGAAAACCATACCCCGAGGCCTGAGCGCCTCCCTGTGACTCCCCTGTCCCTTCTTCCGACATGCTGACATCCAGATTCCCATCCCTCCTCTAGTCCTCTTCCATAACCTCCCTCACATCTGAAGAACTTCCTCCTCTATCTGTCCCCCTTCTGCTAGCATCAAAAGACCTTCTAGGGTCCCTTGACACTCTTTCTCTGTTTGATCTACATGACATTGCCCTAGGCTGTAACGACCCCAAAATGGACCGTCACCGGCGCTAGGATTCAGGTCGGCTTAAGGCCGCCAGAACCCGTAGCAAGCCTGCTATACTCTCTGTGTACCTGTAAATCTCATACATGATCATATATTTTCTGTGAAAATAAAAACATTTCTCTGAACCAAGGCTTAACCTGTGCATGCACTATCTCTGTACTCTGTACTCTGTACTCTGTACCCCTGACTAGAGTTTGCTCTAAATGGGTTAACTCATACCTGTTAAGCCTGGTTTTTCACATACTCTGTAAAACATATACATATACAGATCATGTACATAAAAAAAGATTTACAACACAAACATTACTAAGTCAAGCACAACTTTAACTGTATACACAACTAGTACATCTCTTTAATATTACATGTCCACTCTAAACTATTACAAGTCTCTCTACTCTTTCTGTACTCTGCTGGACTTCCCTTGTACACTGAACATTGAACCTGCAAGACTAGGGTTAAGGGAGTGGGATGAGCTCTATAGCCCAGTGAGTAGAACAGTAAAACAAGTCATTAAAACATGCTCCTATGAAATGCATCAGATCACAGACAATCCACATCAAGGGTAAACCTGTCACCACATAGTCCCGGTAACTTTGCCGTGCCAGGGCGTAGAATCGAGCACCTGGTCTTCCTGTTATATATGTATATGTGTATATAACACCTGTGTACTTACCATTGCCAGGGCGTAGTCAAAGGCTCCTGGACTTCTCTCAGAGACTATTGGATCATTCAGCATTCACCCACATCAACAAATATCTATGCAATGCAACATATTCGTGGATTCTAATGCAATCAACCTACTGCATAACCATGATGCATGATATATGCTAAAAACATTCCATTTCTCAATTAAAAGAATTAAGTTTAGTTCCACTCACCTGTAGCCAATGCTTGGCTAACTCTGGGCCACCTTTAACTCTGATGCAGGTACTACTGCTAAATACCTCGGTTCCTTGGGTCCAAACACACTCTATACAACTGATAAACAACTCTTACACAATTCCCCAAAAACCCTCTAAAACCTCATAGAACAATCATAGAAATCATGCAAAGGGAGGCTGAACAGAGCATCTTCGGCGGCCGAATGCTCCCTCCAGAGCCGAACCTCAGGCATGTTCGGCGGCCGAATCCTCCTTCGGCTGCCGAACCTGAGTTCATCCAGAACTCAGCTTCGTGCACAACCTCACCTCTCAATCCTCCAAACTATCACAACATGCAAAGCTCAAATCCTTAACATACATATACTCTAGTATATGCATAAAGGGGTCCAAAACTACCTTAAAACCCCAACAAACACTACAAAACAACACATATACATGCTTTTACCATGAAAACACCAAAAAACCCTAAACATGCATATCTACCCATAAACTCTCTTTTTCCTTCATAAAACTCATGTAAAACATCATAAAAACGAAGGATCAACCCTTACCTCTTATAGAACAAAGGCTGGTGTAATCCAAACGTAAAGCTATGGAGGATCTAAGCTCCAAACTTTCCAAAACTTTGCTCAAAGTACAAAACCTTCAAAAAACAATATAAAACTTACTTAACTTTGAAAGTTTTAATGAAAAACCATGAAAACCATCTAAGGGGAATAATAACTCACCTCTGGAAGTGAAAAGGAAGCTAATATGATCCATTTCACCGATTGAGGGTTCTTTATAGGCGGCTGACCGCCTCAGCTTCGGCAGCCAAACCTGCATGCAAAATCATGCAACGTTCGGCAGCAGAACTTGGAGTTTCGGGGGCCAAACCTAAGGCACTTTCGGCGGCCGAACCCGCACTTAGTTCCCTTGGTCTTTTCTCTTCAAAACTCAAGTCCTTTTCCATTCTAAACCTTTAAAATACTTAAAACATTTAAGAAAACCTTTCTCTTACCCTTCTAGATACCTCTGACATCCTCGAATTCCACCGGACGGTAGGAATTCCGATGCTTGATCTAGCCGGGTATTACATTCTTCCCCCCTTTAAGAACATTCGTCCTCGAATGTTCAAACAAATAAACATACAGGTAAGGAATCAAGGAAAGTCTAAAATCTCCCTTTGAGAAGAGACACAGATATTACTGGAGTAAAAACTCCCAGGTCTTCTAATCACATTTTCCTACTATAGTGATTTCAAAGATCAATCACTACCTGACTTTCTTGACTCTTAACTTCTTGATCTGTGTCCACACTCTACACTAACTGTTTAACACTCCTGCCGGTACACAACCGACTTAATTCTTCTTTCCTTTTTCAGACTACTGACTTTCTTTTCTCTTTGGCTCTTCTAAGCTTTATTCACATTACGCTGGCTACACTAACCTTTGCTTCTCTTTACTCAACCTGGTCATAAGAACAACAACTCTAAGGAAATTCTAGATGAACTTCCTATTACTTCAACTTTCTACTTACTTCAGAAACCTTATTGTGACACATCATGATTCAAACAGACATGCCCCTTAATTGAATTCATATTACAAAACTTGGCCTCTAGACCATGTTCTCTTAGAGTCTGCAACATCTTCATTAGACAATGGGCATGCTTCTCTTTTTTTCTTCTTCTTTTTTTTTTGAACTACTCTATGCATCCGCTGCGCACTCTGGTATTTGTCTTTTTCTATTTATCTCTACTAGACTGACTTTTTCTCTAACTTTCGACATATAGTTTCCGAATCTCAGATCTATCGTCTATAGATCATCAATCCTACATGGGAACATCTGTCCTTGGTAGTGATTTTGTTCAACTGCTCACAGTCGTTACAAAATCTCAAGGTTTCATCCTTCGTTTCTCACAACGATACTGGAACATTCCAGGGTGAGGTACTAGGTCGGATACAACCTTTATCTACCAAGCTTCTCTGAACCACTCTGACTATGCTCTCTCTGCAGGTGCCATCCTGTAGGGTAGGAGGAAAGAAATGGTTCTGTGTCCAGACACCACTCCTATTCCAAACTCAAACTCCCGGACAGATGGTAAACCTGACAGCTCGTCTGGGAAAAATATCTAGAACTCACTAGCTACAGGCATTGAGGTTGATTCCCTGATCTGACTACTAAACTCGCTCACAAGAGCTAGAACCCTCTGACAACCTTTCCTGTGTAAATTAGGAGCCTGCTAGGTTGACATCAAACTTCTAGGCACCTATACTCTGTCCCCTCCAAGGACTACCTCTGATCCATCCAGCACTCTGAACTCTCCTACCTTGTCTCTGCAAACATAGATAGTACTATGAGTAGCTAGCCAATCCGCCCTAGAATGACATCAAATAGCCAACTCTAGAACCATAAGGTCAGCTAGATAGCATCTACTCACCACAAACTCTGAACTGAATTGACTGACTGACTCTGCCTCAGATGGATCATACTCGGGTCCACTAACCCAGAGAAAACACTCTAAGCCCAGAAGTCATCAAACCCACTCTATCAACAGCTCACTCAAAGCAACAAGGAAAGAGAAACACTAGGGTTCAATACATACAGTACACATATTCGAACATCCACAAGTGAACGTACCTAACGTCACCGTGTTCGATGTGATAGCCTCCTACTGAGTCAGGGTGAAGATCCGAGCTAAAGCTAACGGAACTTCCCTCGGGAACCTACTAATGGAAAGGCTAACCCTTTCCTCTGCCTCAATCACCACCTAATCCCAGATTAAACTGAAATCTCCTTCTGAACTTACACTTATTCTTACTCTTTTCTTCCTCTGTTTTGCTCTAGTTCATTTACTTTTCTCTTCCTCTTATTCTGATTTATCTCACTTACTTTTACTCTTTTTTTTTTTACTCTTCTACCTTTTTATTCTGTTCTCTGAATTATTTATTATACTTGAGGGCTACACTCGGAGATGAGAGATCACTCTCCCTACACCTGGATAAATTCCAAGGCCATAGCATCTCATAGCAATACTCTCGAGCTCTTTCCTGGCTCACTAACCTTTAGTTACTACTCATTTGGCTTTTACTATCTCTCTCACTCTACTGGTACTATCCTGCAGAGAAGACTAGGAATGGTTCTGGGTCTAGACACCATTCCTATATCCCATTCTATTCTCTTAGCAGGTGGTAAACCTGGCGACTTGTCTGGGATAACATCTAAAACTTTTCTCTAGCTGCGGGCACTAAAACTGGTTCCCCTCCTGATCTAACTTACTGCTATGCTCTCTAACACGAGCAAGAAACCTCTGATACCTCTCTTGACCAGCTTAAGAGCCTATAGGGCTGATATCAAATTCCAGGCATCTCTACACTGTCCCCTCAACAAACTACCTGTGATCCACCCTGATCTCTAAGCCTGACTACTCTGTCTCTGCTATCTAAGGCAGTATTATGAGTAGCTAGCCCATCCACCCCTAGAATGACATCATACAATCACTCACAACTAGCACTGAACTCAACTGGCAGACTAACTCTGCCGCTGATGGATCACACTTGAGTCCACTGACCCAAAGAGGACATTCTAATCCCAGAAGCTATCAAACCCCTACTCTCTGTGGCTCTCAAGGCCCTAAGGAAAGTGAAACATCAGAGTCTCTAACAGCAGACATATCAAAACATATGGAAGTGAAACATACCTGTCACTGCCATGTCCGATGTGTCAGCCTCCTGCTGCGTCAAAGCGAAGATCCGTGTTGGCACTGATGGACCTTCACCTGAGAAACCTGTGGAAGAAGGAGTGATCTCGCTCCCTCTGCCTCTGCCCTGCACTATGGCTAGCACTCCTGGCTGAGCCACTCTGTCTGAGGCTATCTGCTGGGACTGTGTTATCAAAGTCGCGGTGGAACACTCACGTGCTATGTGTCCCTCCTGTCCGCACCTGAATCATGCTGTTGTTCATACCAGACAGACTCCTTTATGCGGCCTACCGCACCTAAAACATCTGGAGTCGATCAAACCAGAGTTCGACCCCTCACCTATTCCCATACCAAACTTTATCTGCTTCCAGTACTCCTTTTTCTGTGACCTTTTGAGGCTTCTGATTTTCTTTTTACTCTTTACGGCAACCTCACCCAGAGGGAAAAAATCAATATTCTCTAGGTATTCCTCTACACTCATGTTTTCTGTCTGCCTTAGCGGCTCAAATTCACTCTCCTTACGCTCCTTTGAGCTATCTGGAACAGCCCGTCCTACAAAATCATTGGTAACTGCTCCCAGGATAAGCTGTCCACCCTCGGGTCCACATAATGGTTGAACCATTCCCTTGCCTTCTTACATTTCAGTGTGAACCCTGCCATCCGAATGGCTCTACTCTCACTGACTCCCAACTCATCAGTTATCATCTTGACCGTTCTGAGATACTCAAAAGGGTCATCACCTGTTTCAAACTTAGAAACATCTAACCTTAAATAATCCATCATCTTTACCTGAACTCTCTCTTACTCTTCACTTCCTCTTCTTACTCTTACTCTTCTTGAAGGGTTGAACTCAGAAATGAGAGATCAACTCTCACTATACTTGGGGTTATAAAACCCGAGACTATAGCATCTCCTAGCAACTCTCTCATGCTAGAGAAGGGCACATTAACTGCTAACTATTATCTCTTCTCTAAACATCTATCTCTGTTACTTTCTATTCTCTATTCTCTCTTACATCAGTTAACATTCTCTAGGGTCCAGTCCTGCTCTGACTGTATCAAAAGACCTCCTAGGGTCCCTTGATGTACCCTCTCTGCTACTGCTACACTACTGTGCTCTTGGCAGAACAAGGGAAAAATATCTATACCTTTCCTCTCAAGTGGAACTCCTGTTAATCCGTAGATCAACGAGTACCTCATATCCTGCCTGCTAGAAAAGAATACACCCAAAAGCCACAACATATCATACTATAAACATAGTATCATATGGGCATATTATCATAATATGATCCATGTAGTAATCAATGAACCCCATATCACATACATAGCATATCATGGATGAACTAACTGGTCACCAATAGCCCTCTACTACTGCCAGGGGCGCTGAAGCCTCACCTGGACTTCTCTTACTCTATGCCAGGGGCAACTAAGCCAATCCTGGTCTACTCATCACATACATGTCATCACATGCATACTAAGGGCTAGAGGATCTTCCAACATCCATTCACAACATAACATAAATGCGCATGCATACAATCATGGCATTTCACATCATCCTCAAGACAGGACTCTATATCCTATCCTAGTGGACATGATTCCCTATTGTGCTTGACTTCCTCTAACCTCTATGAGCCCAACACACTCTATAGGTCCGATCATTTGAACCTAGGACTCTGATACCAATCTGTAACGACCCCAAAATGGACCGTCACCGGCGCTAGGATTCAGGTCGGCTTAAGGCCGCCAGAACTCGTAGCAAGCCTGCTATACTCTCTGTGTACCTGTAAATCTCATACATGATCATATATTTTCTGTGAAAATAAAAACATTTCTCTGAACCAAGGCTTAACCTGTGCATGCACTATCTCTGTACTCTGTACTCTGTACTCTGTACCCCTGACTAGAGCTTGCTCTAGATGGGTTAACTCATACCTGTTAAGCCTGGTTTTTCACATACTCTATAAAACATATACATATACAGATCATGTACATAACAAAAGATTTACAACACAAACATTACTAAGTCAAGCACAACTTTAACTGTATACACAACTAGTACATCTCTTTAATATTACATGTCCACTCTAAACTATTACAAGTCTCTCTACTCTTTCTGTACTCTGCTGGACTTCCCTTGTACACTGAACATTGAACCTGCAAGACTAGGGTTAAGGGAGTGGGATGAGCTCTATAGCCCAGTGAGTAGAACAGTAAAACAAGTCATTAAAACATGCTCCTATGAAATGCATCAGATCACAGACAATCCACATCAAGGGTAAACCTGTCACCACATAGTCCCGGTAACTTTGCCGTGCCAGGGCGTAGAATCAAGCACCTGGTCTTCCTGTTATATATGTATATGTGTATATAACACCTGTGTACTTACCATTGCCAGGGCGTAGTCAAAGGCTCCTGGACTTTACTATACCTGCCAGGGCGTAGTCAAAGGCTCCTGGACTTCTCTATACCTGCCAGGGCGTAGTTAAAGGCTCCTGGACTTCTCTCAGAGACTATTGGATCATTCAGCATTCACCCACATCAACAAATATCTATGCAATGCAACATATTCGTGGATTCTAATGCAATCAACCTACTGCATAACCATGATGCATGATATATGCTAAAAACATTCCATTTCTCAATTAAAAGAATTAAGTTTAGTTCCACTACTGTTTAAATCTCAGAGAAAAGAAAGTCAGTAGTCTGAAAAGGAAAGAAGAATTAAGTCGGTTGTGTACCAGCAGGAGTGTTAAACAGTTAGTGTAGAGTGTGGACACAGATCAAGAAGTTAAGAGTCAAGAAAGTCAGGTAGTGATTGATCTTTGAAATCACTATAGTAGGAAAATGTGATTAGAAGACCTGGGCGTTTTTACTCCAGTAATATCTGTGTCTCTTCTCAAAGGGAGATTTTAGACTTTCCTTTTTGAACATTCGAGGACGAATGTTCTTAAAGGGGGGAAGAATGTAATACCCGGCTAGATCAGGCATCGGAATTCCTACCTTCCGGTGGAATTCGAGGATGTCAGAGGTATCTAGAAGGGTAAGAGAAAGGTTTTCTTAAATGTTTTAAGTATTTTAAAGGTTTAGAATGGAAAAGGACTTGAGTTTTGAAGAGAAAAGACCAAGGGAACTAAGTGCGGGTTCGGCCGCCGAAAGTGCCTTAGGTTTGGCCCCCGAAACTCCAAGTTCGGCCGCCGAACGTTGCATGATTTTGCATGCAGGTTTGGCCGCCGAAGCTGAGGCGGTCAGCCGCCTATAAAGAACCCTCAGTCGGTGAAATGGATCAGATTAGCTTCCTTTTCACTTCCAGAGGTGAGTTATTGTTCCCCTTAGATGGTTTTCATGGTTTTTCATTAAATCTTTCAAAGTTAAGTAAGTTTTATATTGTTTTTTGAAGGTTTTGTACTTTGAGCAAAGTTTTGGAAAGTTTGGAGCTTAGATCCTCCACAGCTTTACGTTTGGATCACACCAGCCTTTGTTCTATAAGAGGTAAGGGTTGATCCTTCATTTTTATGATGTTTTACATGAGTTTTATGAAGGGAAAAGAGAGTTTATGGGTAGATATGCATGTTTAGGGTTTTTTGGTGTTTTCTTGGTAAAAGCATGTATATGTGTTGTTTTGTAGTGTTTGTTGGGGTTTTAAGGTAGTTTTGGACCCCTTTGTGCATATACTAGAGTATATGTATGTTAAGGATTTGAGCTTTGCATGTTGTGAGAGTTTGGAGGATTGAGAGGTGAGGTTGTGCACGAAGCTGAGTTCTGGATGAACTCAGGTTCGGCAGCCGAAGGAGGATTCGGCCGCCGAACATGCCTGAGGTTCGGCTCTGGAGGGAGCATTCGGCCGCCGAAGGTGCCGCCGAAGATGCTCTGTTCAGCCTCCCTTTGCATGATTTCTATGATTGTTCTAGGAGGTTTTAGAGGGTTTTTGGGGAATTGTGTAAGAGTTGTTTATCAGTTGTATAGAGTGTGTTTGGTATCTCATTTGAGTCCTCCATTGTAGGATTGGACCCGAGGAACCGAGGTATTTAGCAGTAGTACCTGCATCAGAGTTAAATGTGGCCCAGAGTTAGCCAAGTATTGGCTACAGGTGAGTGGAACTAAACTTAATTCTTTTAATTGAGAAGTGGAATGTTTTTAGCATATATCATGCATCATGGTTATGCAGTAGGTTGATTGCATTAGAATCCACGAATATGTTGCATTGCATAGATATTTGTTGATGTGGGTGAATGCTGAATGATCCAATAGTCTCTGAGAGAAGTCCAGGAGCCTTTGACTACGCCCTGGCAGGTATAGAGAAGTCCAGGAGCCTTTGACTACACCCTGGCAGGTATAGTAAAGTCCAGGAGCCTTTGACTACTCCCTGGCAATGGTAAGTACACAGGTGGTATATACACATATACATATATAACAGGAAGACCAAGTGCTCGATTCTACGCCCTGGCACGGCAAAGTTACCGGGACTATGTGGTGACAGGTTTACCCTTGATGTGGATTGTCTGTGATCTGATGCATTTCATAGGAGCATGTTTTAATGACTTGTTTTACTGTTCTACTCACTGGGCTATAGAGCTCATCCCACTCATTTAACCCTAGTCTTGCAGGTTCAATGTTCAGTGTACAAAGGAAGTCCAGCAGAGTATAGAAAGAGTAGAGAGACTTGTAATAGTTTAGAGTGGACATGTAATATTAAAGAGATGTACTAGTTGTGTATACAGTTAAAGTTGTGCTTGACTTAGTAATGTTTGTGTTGTAAATCTTTTGTTATGTACATGATCTGTATATGTATATGTTTTACAGAGTATGTGAAAAACTAGGCTTAACAGGTATGAGTTAACCCATCTAGAGCACGCTCTAGTCAGGGGTACAGAGTACAGGGTCAAAGGCTCCTGGACTTTACTATACCTGCCAGGGCGTAGTCAAAGGCTCCTGGACTTCTCTCAGAGACTATTGGATCATTCAGCATTCACCCACATCAACAAATATCTATGCAATGCAACATATTCGTGGATTCTAATGCAATCAACCTACTGCATAACCATGATGCATGATATATGCTAAAAACATTCCATTTCTCAATTAAAAGAATTAAGTTTAGTTCCACTCACCTGTAGCCAATGCTTGGCTAACTCTGGGTCACCTTTAACTCTGATGCAGGTACTACTGCTAAATACCTCGGTTCCTCGAGTCCAATCTTACAATGGAGGACTCGAATGAGGTACCAAACACACTCTATACAACTGATAAACAACTCTTACACAATTCCCCAAAAACCCTCTAAAACCTCCTAGAACAATCATAGAAATCATGCAAAGGGAGGCTGAACAGAGCATCTTCGGCGGCACCTTCGGCGGCCGAATGCTCCCTCCAGAGCCGAACCTCAGGCATGTTCGGCGGCCGAATCCTCCTTCGGCTGCTGAACCTGAGTTCATCCAGAACTCAGCTTCGTGCACAACCTCACCTCTTAATCCTCCAAACTCTCACAACATGCAAAACTCAAATCCTTAACATACATATACTCTAGTATATGCACAAAGGGGTCCAAAACTACCTTAAAACCCCAACAAACACTACAAAACAACACATATACATGCTTTTACCAAGAAAACACCAAAAAACCCTAAACATGCATATCTACCCATAAACTCTCTTTTCCCTTCATAAAACTCATGTAAAACATCATAAAAACGAAGGATCAACCCTTACCTCTTATAGAACAAAGGCTGGTGTGATCCAAACGTAAAGCTATGGAGGATCTAAGCTCCAAACTTTCCAAAACTTTGCTCAAAGTACAAAACCTTCAAAAAACAATATAAAACTTACTTAACTTTGAAAGATTTAATGAAAAACCATGAAAACCATCTAAGGGGAACAATAACTCACCTTTGGAAGTGAAAAGGAAGCTAATCTGATCCATTTCACCGACTGAGGGTTCTTTATAGGCGGCTGACTGCCTCAGCTTCGGCGGCCAAACCTGCATGCAAAATCATGCAACGTTCGGCGGCCGAACTTGGAGTTTCGGGGGCCAAACCTAAGGCACTTTCGGCGGCCGAACATCACTTTCGGCGGCCGAACCCGCACTTAGTTCCCTTGGTCTTTTCTCTTTAAAACTCAAGTCCTTTTCCATTCTAAACCTTTAAAATACTTAAAACATTTAAGAAAACCTTTCTCTTACCCTTTTAAATACCTCTGACATCCTCGAATTCCACCGGACGGTAGGAATTCCGATGCCTGATCTAGCCGGGTATTACATAGGCAATGCAGGAGGACGGGCATCAGTGCCCTCATCCTGGGGTGGTACTCCAGTCAATCGTGCAGATCGACGAGTCCCTCTCATCTTTTTTTCTGAAAAACAACACACATCATATAAACATTAGCATCAAATGGTTCATGTACAAACACATGAACCCGCATCACATACATCACATACATAACATATCATTAATGCACATGCATATAATCATGGCATTTCACATCATCATTCAAGACAGGACTCCACATCCTATCCTAGTGGACATGATCTTCTTATTATGCTTGACCTTCTACAACTTCTATGAGCCCTACACTCTAGGTCCGACCATATGAACCAGGCTCTGATACCACTCTGTAACGACCTGGAAATCGGACCGCTACCAGCGCTAGGATCCAGATCGGCTTAAGGCCGCCGGGACCCGTAGCAAGCCAAACATACCTCCTGTGAACCTACTTAATCCCATACATGATCAACAACATACATAAAAATTTAAAACTTTTCTTTCATTCATTCTCTCATACACCAAACTCAACCTGTGCATGCACTAAACATAAACATAACCATAAACATTGACCCCTCTTTGGGATCTCATCAATGCCCCAAAAGGGTGACATAACATGTGTTGAGTTGGTTTACATAGACATCATAAAACATCTAAGATCATGTATTAAAAGGGGTAACAACATTCTATAGTCAAGCACACCTGTAACATCCATGAACATCATTACATTTCTATACTGTGCTTATACATAACTGTACTAAACATAACATCTCAACATTTATTCATGTCCACACTATCTATTACATAGCCCAGACTTCATTACTCTTGCTGACCTCCTGGTCTACCCTGTACCTGCAAACCTGGGGGATTAGGGAGAGGGGTGAGCTACTAGAGCCTAGTGAGCAGAATAATAAAAACATTATTCTAACATTTCATGCTTTCATGGAATGCATCACATCACAAACATATCACATCTAGGATGAACTTGTCACCAGTAGCCCTCTACATATCCAATAGTGCCAGAACGTAGAATGGGTCCTGGTCTTTCATTTACATAGCATAACATAACATATCCAATAGTGCCAGAACGTAGAATGGGTCCTGGTCTTTCTCTTACATAGTGCCAGCGAACGTAGAATGGGTCCCACTGATCTTACATTCCATACCGTACATATCATATCGTCACATCATAGGTCGAGGGCTATGGATCATCCAACGTTCGTCCACATCAACAACAAAATATGCAATGCAACATATTCGTGAATTCTAATGCAACAACCTAGTATATCTCATGGCGTTAATGATGCGTGAATCATGCTAAAATGTCCATTATTTGCTTTAAAACGTAATGAGTTATTCCACTCACCTCTGGATAGCTCTGACCAGACACTGAAGCAGCTGACTTACTGTTGGGGTCCTCGGTTCCTCGGGTCCGAACCTACACAGGTGGACTCAAATGAGGGACCAAACATACATGAACATAACTCTAAACTACTCCCCAAAAACCCCCTAGAACATCATGAAACAATCATAGAAAAACATGCAAAGGAGGGCTGGACAGGGCACTTTCGGCGGCAGGTTCGGCGGCACCTTCGGCGGCTGAAACTCCCAGACAGAGACGAAACTCATGCATATTCGGCGGCACTTTCGGCGGCCGAAACTGCCCTCCAGAGATGAAAGTCCTCTTTCGGGGGCAGGCTTCGGTAGCCGAAGGCTGCCTCCACAAGCGAGTTCGGCGGCCGAAAGTTCCTTCGGCGGCCGAACCTGAGTTTCTCCAAAGTGGTAGAAACTCAGCTCTAACATGCACAAACGCCTCCCAAACCTCTCAATCATGCATAAACCTATTCTACAACACTCCCAGTCATACACAATCAAGCATACAAGTTCATAGGGGTCTCAAACTAGCCTAAACCCCAACTACAACACATCAACATATCTACATTGCTCATAAACACACATTAAACCCATAAACCCAAAGCAACCTAAACATGCATTTCTACTCCATGAACTTGCATAAAACTTGTTTAAAACACATCATAAGCTAGAGATCGACTCTTACCTCTTGAAGATCTAGAGTAGAGGCGATCTAACTTGGAGTTGGGAGAGATTTAGCTCATTGTGTCTCCAAGCTCAAAACTTGCTCTTTTGTTCAAAAATCTTCAAAACAAAGTGAAAACTAGTGAAAATCGTGAAAGATTTGAAGGAAGAAACTCAAGATCGGTGAGGGGCGGCAGAGAGCTCACCTTGGCCGAAAATGGGGGAAAAGCTCGCCCGTTTTCAGCTAAGGAACCCCTTTATAGGTGGCTGGCCAGGCCACATTCGGGAGCCGAACGTGCCTCCGCATGCATGCCATGTTCGGCGGCCGAACATGAGGTTCGGCGGCTGAACCTGGACTTCCCTCACTTATGCTTTCGGGGGCCTAAAGCACTCCCGAAGTGCATGCATGTTCGGCGGCCGAACTTGAGGTTCGGCGGCCGAACCTGGGTCTTCCTCCAAGATCATTCTCAAGCAAAAACTCATTTTTTTTCTTGATTAAAAACATAAAACACATTAAAACATTTTATGAAAACATGCTTTTACCCTTCTAGAGGTCTCCGACACCCGAGATTCCACCGGACGGTAGGAATTTCGATACCGGAGTCTAGCCGGGTATTACAGTTTTTCTTTCCATGACCCCATTGATGTAATAACTCTTTAAACTTATGTTGAATCAATTGCAGTGAGTTATATTTATGTTTGAGAATTGCCTTTTGAATTGAATCTTTGAGCTCGCCATGGTGAAAAATATATTGATGACCCTCAATTGATAAGAATAAATTGAAAATTGTGTGAATGAACTTAATATGACTTGATTTAGCAATTGGTGTTGATTTGACCAAATCATTGAGAGAAAGAAAATTTAGCAAAGGCAAAGACCTCAATAGCACAAAATCAAAAACTGTTCCAATGGTCAAAAGACTAAGAACAAAGCTAGTAGCCACTTGAAAAGGTGACCAACTGAGTAACTGGGGGTGGGTATCACCAATATGTACCTTCACGTCAAAAGGTTGGTGATTTTTCAAGGAAAATCTAAGTGCAAAAGCCTGAATAAAGTACTTCAAGGTAAGGGCAAGTCATTCCGAAAGCTAGAAAAAGTTTTGTCTAAACAAATCAATGTGCATGTATGGTCTCTCTTGAGGAAAACAAATCCTAGCCATGGTAAGCAAAGGGAAAAAAGGAAAGAGGGTAAGTAATCTTCATGCATATATTCTTCACTGCAATGATTCAAAATAGGGGTCTAGAGTAAGAGCTTAAGTGGAAAGAAGGATCTAGAGCAAAGAAAGCTTATTTGACTATGTTTATTTGCTTGAGGACAAGCAAAGAGCTAAGTGTGGGGGTATTTGATAGAGCACATTTTAGTCCATAATATCATGATCTTATAGATGTTTATTTACACCTTTTCTACCTAATTTTGTGGTTTTAATAATGTTTTGCAGTATTAGGTGTAAAGAAGCAATTTGGAGAAAATGCTCTTAAAAATGCCAAAAAAGTGCCAAAAACAGAAAAGCCACTTTCGGAAGCCGAAAGTGAAGTTCGGAAGCCGAAACTCAACCACCTTCGGAAGCACCTTCGGAAGCACCTACGGAAGCCGAAAGTCACCCACTTTCGGAAGCACTTTCGGAAGCCAAAAGTCCACTCCAGAGACGAAAGTCACCTACCTTCGGTGGCACCTTCGGCGGCCGAACCTTGCGTCCAGAGCCGAAAGTCCTGCCTCCGAAACTTACTTTAGGCGGCCGAAAGTGCCCCTGAACAGCCTCCTCCTTATTCAACAAGCTAAATCTTGAAGATCACATGTTTTCCACTTTATGCCATGCACATTCAAAATTCAAATCAAGGCTCCACCTTCCTCTTTAGTGCATGAATAATGTGAAGAAGGCTTCTTGAACACACCTTGAGCTACAACAAAGACCAAAAGGCCCTTCTCTTGGCTTCACATACACATATTGGACCAAGGGCACTTTGGGCAACCAAGAAACCCTAGGCAGCCTCTCAAGTCCTATTTAAAGGCTTCAAGAAGACATGAAGAGGCAGATTTTGTTCCACACAACTTCTCCAAGGATTCGCTAAGGCTTCTCCAAGGGTTCTTCCCTTTAGTTCTTCATCTTCTTGCTTCCTTTTCTTTTATTTTCTATTTTGGTTCAGCCATGAGTGGCTGAAACCCTAATTCTAGTTGAAGTTTGGTTGAAACTAAGGTTGTTTAAAGGGTTGTGAGATCTGAACATAAAGTGTTTGCTTTTGATTAGTTCAATATTCATGCAATTGTGCTTAATTCTAAGATTGCTTTGTTGTTTTGATCAAATTGGCCACTTGATTCTTGATTGCAAAGTTAATTGATTGTTAGTTGGGATATTTGTTAGTCTGTAATTGCTAGAAATATTCTGACCTAAGAACACTTGGTATAAAAACTAAGGAATTGCATGATATAGCAACATCTCATGCGTTTGAGTAGCTAGGATTGGATCTCTCTCATTCTTTATGCAATTGACAATTGTTTTGATGCCTATGGCCCAAGGACGTTCCTTGGCAATCTGTTAATTAGTAATTGATTAGAGGACGTTCCCTAATTGATTTAATCATAAGGAGAGACATGGTGGTGAGAAGCGTTTTCTACCCCCATAACTAATCTATTGAATGAATCAAGAAAACCTAAGTTTCAATGATCAACCCAAACAACCAAAGTGGATCCATATCTTCAACTAGACCTTTTTCATATTGATTTCCTCTCTTATTTTGTTTACTTGCTGTTTTAATTGCTTTCAATAGTTGTTAGTCAAATCATCTCAAAACCCCCCCTTTTTACTTTTATTACACTTTACTTTCATTCAGCTTTCAATTACTTGCTTTCAATTGTGTTTTCAATTAGTTCTCTTGGTCTTGATTGAGAAAAATAAATAGGTAATCAATTCTCTGTGGATTCGATCCTTCACCACTATCTGCAGTTGTAAATTGTTGATAACTAAGAAGGTTATTTTTGACCGGCTTCGACAACGGCACTGTCACTGTGCCACAGACTGCTTAACTATCCCCTTAATGATGGCACTAGCCTCCATCTTCCGCGCCGCATCCACAATAGTGTGGAAGCTCTCCCTCTCCGCTGCAAGAATTAGGGAGGAATACCTAGAGTGGAGCCTCATGGTATACCTCCTTGCTTTCTTCTGGTCCGTATCATAAGTTTGCTCCACAAACGGCAACAGCTCCAAGAACTTATCTGTGAACTCGTCCACACTCATCTCTTCAGTCTGCCTCAACTGTTCAAATTCAATTATCTTCAATTTTCTTGAGCTATCAGGGAAAGCCCATCCTGCAAATTCATTAGCAAACTCCTCCCAGGTTAAATTGTCCAATCTTGGGTCCACGTAGCTTTTAAACCACTCACGGGCCTTTTTACATTTAAGTGTGAACCCCGCTATCTGAATGGCTCTACTGTCATCTGCCTCTAACTCATCTGTAATTATCTTTACTGTCTTCAAGTACTCAAATGGATCATCTCCCGTCTTGAACTCGGGAGCATCCAGCTTCAAGTAATCAGTCATCTTAACTCTGCTCCCTCCAGATGAGCTAGGTTTAGGTACTTGGACTTCAGAAGCTACAGGTTCAGTTGGTGGTGGAGGAGGTGCAACATTTCCTGGATTAGGGTTGGCTACATTTGCATAGAAAGGTGAGGGTGGATACATTGGATACTGGGGGTATGATGGATAGAAAGGAGGGTAAGGCATGAAAGAGGGATAAGGGTTAAAGCTGGGGTAAGCCGATGTACCTCCCATCGAATACCCGGGGCCCTGTGGAAAGGGTTGATATTGGGGTGGTTGAACAAACCCCGAGGCCTGAGTGCCTCCTTGAGATTCTCCCATGCCCTCTTCAGACATGCTTACACCCAGACTTCCATCCCTTCTCTAGTCAACATCCATTTCTTCCCCCTCAGCTGACACTCCTCCCTGAACTGCTCCCCTTCTGCTTGCATCAAAAGACCTTCTAGGGTCCCTTGACACTGTCTCCTTGCTTGATCTGCAAGACATTGCCCTTGGCAATGCAGGGGGACGGGCATCCATGCCCTCATTTTCTGGTGGGACTCCAGTCAATCGTGCAGATCGACGAGTACCTCTCATTCTGATTACTGAAAACAGCATACATCACATAAAATATTAGCATCATATGGTTCATGTGGAAACACATGAACCCGCATCACATACATAGCATAACATTAATGCACATGCATAAAATCATGGCATTTCACATCATCATTCAAGACAGGACTCTACATCCTATCCTAGTGGACATGATTTTCCTATTGTGCTTGCCCTTCTATAACTCCTATGAGCCCGACACTCTCTAGGTCCGACCATATGAACCTAGGGCTCTGATACCAATCTGTAACGACTCGAAATCGGATCGCTACCGGCGCTAGGATCCAGATCGACTTAAGATCGCTGGGACCCGTAGCAAGCCTAACATACATCCTGTCATACCTGATAAATCCCATACATGATCATACAATTACATGAAAACTTTAAACTTTTTCATTCACCAAGCTCGACCTGTGCATGCACTGAAACTGAATACATCAAACTCCCACACTAGAGCCCTCATCAAATGCTCTAGTTGGGTCAACATTACATTAATCAAGCTTGGTTTACATTTCATTAAATAAAATATTACACAATGATCATGAACAAAAGGGATTAACCATAAACTCTAGGGTTAAGCACAATACTAATCCTCAATACAATTCTAAACAATATCTTATATTACATTACAATACATTATCTTTCATGTCCACAACTAACTATTACATACTTAAAACTTTTACTCTTGCTGACTTCCTGGTCTAACCCGAACCTGCAAACTTGGGGGTTAAGGGAAAGGGGCGAGCTACTAGAGCCCAGTGAGCAGAATAGTAAAACAATATATTAAAATTCATGCTTTCAAGAAATGCATCACATCACAAACAAATCACATCACAAACAAATCACATCAAGGATGGACTTGTCACCAATAGCCCTCTACACATTCCAATGGTGCCAGGGGCGTAGAATGGGCCTCACTGGTCTTTCTCTTAACATAACATAACATAAAACTCCAATGTGCCAGCGGCGTAGAATGGGCCTCACTGGTCTTTCTCTTACATTGTGCCAGGGGCGTAAAATGGGCCTCACTGGACTTCCATACCGTATCATCGTCATCATATCATATCGAGGACTAATGGGTCATCCAACATCCATCCACATCAACATCATAGTATGCAATGCAACATATTCATGAATTCTAATGCAAACAACCTAGTATATATCATGGCATTCGTGATGCATGAACATGCTTGAAAATTATTTGCTTTGAAACATAAAGATCCATTCTACTCACCTCAGGCTGACTCTGAACAGACTTTGAAGCAGCTATCTCACTGCTGGGGTCCTCGGTTCCTTGGGTCCGAACCTACACAGGTGGACTCAAATGAGGGACCAAACATACACTAACATGACTCTAAACATCTCCCCAAAAATCCCCTAAAACACCATAAAACATTCATAGAAAGCATGCAAAGGAAGGCTGAACAGGACACTTTCGGCGGCAGGTTCTGTAACAGCCCGGCCCTTCTCGCACGGCACTGTTACCACTCACGGCCCAGGGCTATCCCTCGCCTGGCCTCTTGCCACCTCGGGCTTTCCACTGGCGTCGTGAGCAGCTCTTAACATCCCTTCACCCTCACGGGTTCCAGGCAGGATTTGTCCCTCGGGGGAGCCATTACGGCCCGCCCTAGCCCGAGTGGATTTGGCCCAATTCCTTCCTCTGGGAATTAGGTCGCCTCCCCCACTGCTCGAACCCTTGACCTCCCACTTTAAGGGAATAGTCTGGTGAGAGTGAGTACCAATTGTTCCAATGGCACAATTGGTACTCACTCTCACCAGACTATTCCCTTAAAGTGGGAGGTCAAGGGTTCGAGCAGTGGGGGAGGCGACCTAATTTCCAGAGGAAGGAATTGGGCCAAATCCACTCGGGCTAGGGCGGGCCGTAATGGCTCCCCCGAGGGACAAATCCTGCCTGGAACCCGTGAGGGTGAAGGGATGTTAAGAGCTGCTCACGACGCCAGTGGAAAGCCCGAGGTGGCAAGAGGCCAGGCGAGGGATAGCCCTGGG
This sequence comes from Manihot esculenta, assembly GCF_001659605.2. NCBI lineage: Eukaryota > Viridiplantae > Streptophyta > Magnoliopsida > Malpighiales > Euphorbiaceae > Manihot > Manihot esculenta. Next base: position 13,349,742 of record NC_035173.2, read on the forward strand.
CCGTGAACGGTAACAGGGCCGGTCGAAAGGGGCCGGGCTGTTACAGGTTCGGCGGCCGAAAGTCCCTCCAGAGCCGAAACTCAATCACCTTCAGCTGCAGGTTCGGCGGTCGAAAGTCCCTTCCAGAGCCGAAAGTCCAAACTTTCGAAGGCAGGGTTCGGCAGCCAAAACTGCCTCCTCATGCAGGTTCGGCGGCCGAACATGGTTTCGGCTGCCGAACCTGAGTTCTTCTAGAATGGCAGAACTCAAGCTTCTCTCCCACATTGAACCAACCAAAGCATCCAACCAAACCAACTCATGCAAAAACACATCATCAAGCATTTAGGGGCTTAAAACTAACCTATACCCGAACAACATCACATTTAACATACAAAACATACATTTCATCATATAACCCACATAAACCCTAACATTTACGACTAGCCTAATCATGTAATAAAACTCTCTAAAACCCCTCAAAACTTACTCAAAACATAAAAGGAGGTGAGGATCTACTCTTACCTTTTGAAAATCGAGAGGAGAGGCAATCCAAACTTGGAGTTGTAGAGGAAATGGGCTCCGGGGTCTCCAAGCTTCAAAACTTCGATTTTGAGCTTAAAACTTCAAAACAAGATGAAACCTTGTTAAAAGCTTTAAAGATTTGAAGGAAAACATCAAAACTAACCGTGGAAGGGTTTGGACTCACCTTTGCCCGAAAATGGAGAAGAAAACTCGCCCATGTTCGGACATGGGGCCTTTTATAGGTGGCTGGCCAGACCACCTTCGGAGGCCAAAGGTGCTCCCTAAACTGTACCATGTTCGGCGGCCGAACATGAGGTTTGGCGGCCGAACCTGGTGATAGAGCATAAATTAGCCCATATTATCATGATATTCTTGATGTCTATTTACATCTTTTCTACCTAATTTTGTGGTTTTAATCATGTTTTGCAGATATTAGGTGAAAAGGGACATTCAAGAGAAAATGCTCTTAAAAACGCTCAAAAGTGCAAAATCTGGAAAAGCCACCTTCGGCAGCACTTTCGACGGCCGAAAGCCCAGTCCAGAGACGAAACTGCCCCACCTTCGGCGGCACCTTCGGCCGCCGAACATTGGCTCCAGAGACGAAAGTCGGCCTCCTTCGGCCGCCAAATCTCCACTTTCGGCCGACGAACCTTCAGAACATAGCCGAAAGTCCAGCCCCTGAAACTCAACTTAGGCAGCCGAAAATGCGCTCTATTGCACTCTTTCCTTGTTCAAGAAGCCATATCCCAAGTTGCCATATTTGAGGAGCCAAATAAGGGAAATATCTTGAGATCCAAATCTTCAAGATTCACATTTAATTATTGGATTTCAAGATCAAGCTTATTAAGGAAGCCAAATCCCAAGATCACATGTTTTCTACTTAGTGCCATGCACATTCAAAATTCAAAAGGAGTCTCCACCTTCCTTATTAGTGCATGGGCAGCCTCTTAACTCTTTGGGCAACATCTTGAAGACCTTGGGCAGCAATTGAAAAGACCAAAGAGCCCCCACTTGCCTTCCATCACATGCAACTCGTTTTTGCCTTCACTCATGCACAAACAAGGCACATGCAACACCAAGGGCACTTTGGACAGCCTCTAAAAGTCTCCTGGACTTCCATGAAACCCTAGGCAGCCTCTCAAGACTTATTTAAAGGCTTCAAGAAGACAAGGAAGAGAGCTTTCATCCTCCCAAAATTCGGCCAAGCAAGGGCAGCCCCTTCTCCACCTTAGTTCTTCATCTTCTTGCTTTCTTTTCATCTATTTTCTGTTTTGGTTCAGCCATGAGTGGCTGAAAACCCCTCTTTCTAGTTGAAGTTTGGTTGAAACTAAGGTTGTTTAAAGGGTTGTGAGA